>NC_143577.1:201479696-202079696 GCF_048544385.1 Mastigoproctus giganteus
AAAGAAAAAAAAAAACAAAAAGACACTTTGGGATAAAAAAGAATAATGGTAAATAAATATTAATAATAATAAAAAACAATAAATAATAAAATTTAAAAAAATAATAATAATAATAAATAAATAATAAAAAAAACGAAAAGAGGCTGGTGCTGGTAAAAAAAAAACAAAAACAAAAAAAACGGTGCTGGTTGACAAAAATGAGAAGAAAAAAAAAAAAAAAAGAGAGAAAAGTAGTCTTCAATAAGTACTCATGTATCCAGGATAATTCAGATGTGGAACTGGTCACCTTTAGGATCAGTGCAATGACAATTCTTGCGTACATGAACCATAGAAGAAAATATATCGAATTTTGATACAATTATGCTTAATTCGTGAGTAGCCCAGCACTGCACAGAAATTTCTGAGTGTTCCCTGAAAGTATGTTTTGTCATTCAGGATAGCAGAGAAGCAAACTATTGTCCCGCTTACACAGGTGTATTTGGTGGATTGTTTTTGTACGCTACTCCGACATTGATTCCCTTTCTGCGAGCAAACACCTCGGAGGCAAAGTTCTGAAGAACTGAGAGATGGTTCTTATTCTTCAGAAGGAATTCCTCCCTCCCTGGCGAGAGATCTGAAACGTCAGTTCGGAACTTCACCCTAAGATCGTCGTAGATTGCACAGTTGAAGAGCAGGTGACTCCAATCTTCTGTATTCCCGCAGCTGCAGAGATCGGTGTGATGCAAGCGAAACTAATAGAGTTTTTGATTGAGAGAGCCATGTCCGGTTACCAGAAAGGAAATTTCCATAGTTAAGAAGCACCAGGTTTTAACCGATTTAGAGAGTAAGAAGGTCACATCAGGCAGGAATTTTCTTGTGGCCGATCCAAGTGGGGCTGGTGTCCCATCTGATTTTCCAGATGCTAATTAGCTCGTTAAAGCATCTGGATTTCTAGGATCTTCACTTAAATTTAGCTGGATGCCAAATAATTCTGAAGGTATTTGTTTTTTGTGTCGAAAGCAGAGACCACGATAGATGACAAATAGATCCAACGGAAGGGATCCCGCAATAACTTGCACTGCAGCGGTGAAAACTGTTCTACAGACTCAGAATAGAGAGGAGCATGCTCCGCTGGATGGAATTCAGTTTAACCTCGTTTTGGAATTGGTGGCCCGGTGAAACCAAGCTTAAAATTAATAGGTGACTATGGGCAGGAAAACAGCATTATAGTAGAGAAAGAGTGACTCCGTAGAGAAATTCCACTCCCCTCTGGAAATTCTAATAATTGACCAAGTGATTTTTTTGATTTTAGTACTTATGTGAATCAGATGAGAATAGAAGGAAAGCTTATGGTTAATAATGACCCCAAGGAGTTTTGCCTCAGTGACTATAGGGAGCCGCTTGCCAAAAATTGACTTGGGAAGGCCGCCTGAGATCCAACTTGGATTTAAAAAGCATCATTTTTGTTTTCATTGGATTCATTTTAAGTTTGTTAGCCAATGACCAGGCGGAAAGGTCAGTTAAAATCCGGTTTGAATTCACCTCCAATGCTGCACGAGAGCTTCCTGAGACCACAATTGTCAGGTCGTCGGCGAAAGCAAAAATTTTACAATTCTGGAGAGAGCGGCCCAGCCAGTCGTGAAGCACAATGTTCCAGATAAGGGCCCCCAGGACTGAACCTTGAGGGCACCCTTGAAAAACCTTCCTAGAGACTTGGAGGAATTTTGACTTGACAATTATTGAGCGGTCAGAGAAATAGCTTTGAAATAATTTGTACATATGAAAGGAGCATCTGGAAGACTGGAGACGTTCAAGGGTGTTGCCCCACACGACAGTGTCGAAGGCGCCCTCGAAGTCGACCATAATAGCTAGTTCAAATTTGGATTTAGAATTTACAATGAGCCAGACAAAATCAGACAAGGCCTCCTCGCAAGAATGACACGGGGTGAAGCCATATTGAGAGGCGGAAAAGAGATTTTGTTGTTGAAACAGAGCTGTTAGTCGAAGAGCCATAAGCCGCTCCAAGATCTTCCCAAGATTAGCAAGCAGCGCAATTGGTCTGTAGGCACGTGGATTTGAGGCAGGCTTATCTGGCTTTTTGATAAGACGGAGCAAAGACACCTTCCAAACAGAAGGAAAGATGCCTTCCATTATGAATTTATTGAAGAGCAAGTAAAGAGGTCTTAATTTTAACAGCCGGAGAATGAACAAATATTCAATCATATCCATTCCTGGACACTTCTTCACACTGATCTTCTTGACCACCGAGATAAGTTCCTCTAAAGTAACTTGTTCGGTACGTTCTTCAGTGGTGTACTTGTTATTTGCCTCCCGAATGCCATATGCTCTGAAGAATCTTCAGAAGAATTATCCATAGGAAATAAGTTGTCAATAATTTGGTTGATAGAGTCTGTCCATCCAGAGGTTTCATGAGTCTCAGTGGTAACAGTGCCAAGGACATCAGAGGTAAATGTTCTCTCCCGAGCTATCTTGTATGAGTTTTTGCTGTTGGATTCTTTTACAAAGATGGTCCAGCTTTCTCTTTTTCTCGTTGCAATTGCTTTACTAAAGGCATTCTTTTTGGCAATGTAGTCATTATATAATCGCATAACGTCGTCAGCAGGCCAGTTTTGCGATGTCGCTGATATAACCGTCGAGCGCGTTGAACTGATTTGCGAAGAATACTAAGGTCCTGGGGCCACCAGGAGCGGACTTTAGAGTGGATGGACTTCTTTGCTGATTTATAGGAGGCTTTTATAAAAGATCGTTGAATAAGTTCGGCTAGATTTTCTGCAGAATTTATATGCGTTTTTTTGCCCTCGTGGGTAGCACAATTGGTAGAATCGCTGTCCTCCCCATACCGGATGGAAAATACCTGAGTTCCAGTCCCTCTGATTAAGGGAGGAATTTTTATGGGACTTTTTTCACGACATGCGGCTGAGTTAGTCGGTCTCACGCGAGGGTAGCATGGTTTTTCTCCCAAAAACGTATGTTTTTCGTCCAGCAAACAAAATGTCGACCACAGAAAGCATGCAATTTACAGAAAATATATACGGAGCAATATGGCCGTAGTCGCTGATACTCCTAAAACCCTACTACATCATCGCTTTTCAAAATTGCCTCAGAAATCAGCTCATGAAATTATACCATATCTTCGTTACTCACCCTGTGTGTGTGTGCGTGCGCACAATAGAAAAATAATATAAAATATAAAGTAATAAATAATAATATTCATTAAAGTTAAAGACGATATTGAATCGAATATCGTCTTTAACTCGGATAAAGACGATATTGAATTGAATGCTAAATGTGTCCCTTTAGAATTATAGGCGTTGTGTATTGATATTATCAAAAGAATTTTAAAAAAGGAAGAATTTAAACATACAAATTTGGTATGAATTGAATCATACTTATTTATTGGACATAATTAGAGAGCACATTCTCGATGTCTACTGAGCTATGCGGACGATATCAAGATACTCACTCCCATCATTCCCGGTCAAGGCCTAGATCTGGTAAAAGTGGAAATTAACAACACTCTCACCACAGTCACATCTTACCTCTGCCAGTTTGGGCTCAAGATCAATCCTGCTAAGTCCGAATTCATGGTGTATTCATTGAAGCAAACTCCTTCTTCTCTCCAGCCTTCGGTCGGCAACACCCTCATCCCAATTGTGTCCAGCCATCGTGATCTGGGGTTGTATTCGACCCAAAACTTCGATTCAACGCCCACATGGATATGCTCCTCACACGTGCTTCAAGACTCCGGTGGATAGCAAAACAGCATCTCCTTCATATCACAGACAAAAAGATAACCGTGAGGTACATAAGAACAGTTATCTTTCCACCTTTACTCTATGCTGCTGAAATTTGGGCGTCAGCGGCACCGTCAATAAAGAAACCACTCTTTGCCACAGAATTCTGGCTCCTAAAGTGGGCCAACAGGAAGCACAACCTTCCAGCTCTGATTCGTACCACACAGCTTGCCAACTCTCTCGGAATTCCACGGCTTCCCACCTTAATCGATGACCAACGCCTCCTAGCAACAGTCAAGATGATAACAGGCATAATGGCAACACCTTCATTCTGGGATACCTGTGGCTGGAGGATCCCCCCTGCTGCCCTTAGGGCCAATCCCGAGCTCTACTCGCATTCAGCACGACTCCATCTCTCGGACAGGTTCCTTCCTCAGCAGATGCTCAAGCAAACCCAGGCACTGGACGCCGACCTGAACAAATTCGCTGCTGACCGGACTTACCGGAAAAAAATTATGACGAGTACGACTAATCAGCAATGACTGATGTATACCTTGCACCTGTTCCTGTCTGATTGAGCTGGTGCTCTTATCTCGATGTTAAGCCAGCTCAAGCAGATTTAACTCTCGTAAGGAGTTCTCTCCTTTGTATTATAATATGTTTTCTTTGTAAAATTACCTTTTTGTAAATAATTGTTCAATTTTCCCAAGTTTGGGAAACTGTAAGCCCCTGGCTTTATGGCCGTGAAGGGTAATAAAAGATTATCTCTCTCTCTCTCTCTCACTCTATACTGGTAAATTTTGATAGATGTTATAACAATCATATGGATCTTTTTTAATTCTTCTTGTTTTGCAAGTTAAAATATACTGTTTGTAATAAATTCCAGAGTTCAAGACAAATTCGTAATCTAATTCATGCATAGTATTCATTCAAAAAGGTCGAAATGAGAGGGATTTAATATTAAGGGAAAGCTGACAAGAGATACAGTATATATTGAATATGAATATGGAAAGTAAAGTTTAATAAATTAGATAATCAGAGTAGAAGAAATAACTATAACTGAATGGTGATTCCACTAATTAAGTATTACAGGTATAGTGAAATTGAAGTGTCATGAAAGCGTGAATGAGAAAAAAAATAATTCATACGTTTTGGTTGTACAACATTATAAATTTTGTTTCATATCAGCAATGTTGATTAAGCGTAAATTTTGTATACTGAAATGTTAATGTAAAGAAAAGGCAAATCTTAATAACATTAATAGTGATTACATATACATTGTCAAATAAGTTAATGTCCTGGTATAATAGATTACTGAGACAAGTCCCAAAAATCTATAATTAAACACGTCACTGCTCCAATTTCATATTGAAATACTGATTTAAGAGAACAAATAAATGAAAAAAAGCGAATAATATTCACTTTTAATTCACAAATTGGATTTGATTTAATATTCACTTTTAATTCACAGATTTGAAATTAAAGAAGTGAAGTTATAGGTTGGAAAATTGACCGTTACCCTTTTTTTTTGTGTGTATTCAAATACCGTGCGCATTATATGTAAATGACCTTCGCATAATAAATTTCTTTTATTCTATTTAGTGTCTGCCTCATTCGCTCATGAGAAAATTCATATTTATATCCAATACATATATATATGTATATAGAAAACTGCCCTCAGCTCTTGTATCCTCTAATCGGAGAGAATTATCAGACAGACTGCATTGTCGGGATGTTGTCACAAAGATTGCTCAAAGGTGGCAACAGTTGTTCAGGAGGACAATACTATGGAAAATTAATAAAAATAAAATAAGAGCATATATAAATAAAAATAATAAATAAATAGATGTAATAAAGAATTAATTTCCCCGCACCAACTATCGTGCCGCTTTCATCATCCAACTTCTTATTTCGTGGTAAAGTATGAGGAACTTATATACAGATAAAATGTAAATGAATTTGAACCTAGTTACTAAGTTCCATTTAGCTCATACACAATTGCATATCTCCCCTTTCAAGAACAGTTTTAATGCACAGCAGACTTTCCTTTCGATGTTAAATAATCCTATCTTGATGTATACAAAAAGAGTGGGGTAATTTATGTCTTTTCGCATCAGAGGACAACCTCTGGGATATCTCGTCTCAAGATTAGAACTTTGTATTCCATTTCAGTTGATTTGCTGAACTATTCAGTCAACTGAGATTTCTATTCACGTAGTTTCCGAGAACGTTGGACACGGCGGCCGCCAACACCCTAAATGTAACTGCACTAATAAATTCCTACCCACAACTCACTCCAGCCAAGCGACTACTGGACAGAAATATCTGCAACAGATGAACGAGACTCAGCACGTGTTAAGCTGCTCCGCGGGACGAAACCCCTCCCCCCTCAGTGTGACCTCGGCGGGCAGGAGCTCCAAACGTTTACAACAATATTGCACCTTCGTTGTTCACTAAAACTTTATGTATCACTATACTCGACGGGAGTTCTAGAGCAGGTGAGTTGCATTGAAGACCTGCCGAGACTTGACCCTACAAGAGGCTGTAGCTGCACTAGCAAACACTTTGCTGCATAACTTGTAGGTCGTTTGTGGTCATCAAGTTTATATTCAGCAAAGTAATGTCAGGCAAGTATAATTTCTACAAGGAAATAAAGAAATAAAAAGAAATAGATTTGCTTTTGGAATTCCAATTAACCTCTAAAACCTTGTTTTATTTTAATATTAAAAGACACATTAAACATCACATAATTCACAACATGGACATTGTAGCTTCAATTGTGAAAGTTATGAATATACATAAGTATATTCATAACTTTCAATTAGTCAGAAATAAGTCACGTGTGGTTCATGATTTCGATATTGCATAGAGATGAAACTGAGAAAAATTAAAAGCGAACTTTTAACTAGGATTCACTAGTTACACTTTTATTCAGTTTTATTACTCTATTCAATTTTCTTCACTTTCAGTCTGTAACCAAATCCTTTGAAACGGTGGATTCCAATATCCAAATTTTTGTTTTAAATATAATTGTTTTCAAAAGTGTGTAATATTTAACGTTAATATGAATTTAGCCGCCTATGAAAGTCGCAGTATTGCTGTTTTTGGGGGGGGGGGAGTTAGCACATGGACTACTTGGGTCATAGTTCATCAGTTCCTAAGTATGTTGTTAGTGGATATTACATTGATTGGCATGATTACATGATTTCCATAATCGAAAGAGTAGTAATCGACAGATATCAATAATTAAAATATCCATTCCTTTAAAAATCAACCAAAAGTTCTGCTGGTTTATTTTAGCATAAACACACACACACACACATCTTGAAAAGGGTTAGATAAGTTGTAGCGAATAAAATTAAAGGTACTTAAAAAAAACAAAAAACAATTGTTTAAGATAATACAGTATTAAAATCACTACAAAAAATAAAACCATTATCGTCCCTTTTCTAATGAGGCACCAAACAGAAGTAACAGTCTGTGACGTGATGTGTTGGCTCCTTCCATATCATGGGTACTGCGAAAGGCATAAAACGTCCCTTTCGAATCACACACACGTTGAGTTTTGATGAACAGTAGTGCAGCATATATGTGGAGCTCAGTTCTTGTCCTGGTCGCCTACTTTACACCAAAAGTACAAGAAGTAGGCCTTTTTTACGGCTCGAGTTAAGAGACTTCTCCACATACGTAACGGAAGTCATCCAGACTAATCACACAATTACGGGGTATATTAATCTTACACGACACAAATACTACGCAAAAAAGTAGAAATCTCACAGAGAACAACTGTTAACTGAGAACAAATCACACAGTACCTATCTGTATTCGAGGATTACCGCAACACAGTTGAAGACGCATTTGAGGCGACAACTTATGTGATGCAGAGCGAGACGAGAGTTTCCTATCATGTGATAAGGACGTGTGGTAATGAAACTGCGGTGTTGCCGAGAGCTGTAGTTGATAATGTAGCGTAACTCACTAATATGAGACCCTCAACTATAATTCGAAAACAAGAGCCAATCGACAAATTTTAATGTGATAAGGACGTGTGGTAATGAAACTGCGGTGTCGCCGAGAGCTGTAGTTCATAATGTAGCGTAACTCACTAATATGAGACCCTCAACTATAATTCGAAAACAAGAGCCAATCGACAAATTTTAATGTGATAAGGACGTGTGGTAATGAAACTGCGGTGTTGCCGAGAGCTGTAGTTGATAATGTAGCGTAACTCACTAATATGAGACCCTCAACTATAATTCGAAAACAAGAGCCAATCGACAAATTTTAATGTAATTTTCGTGTTCAGCAGCATGAAATTGGTCAAGATTTTTCGTTTTTGTAGCATTTTACGTGTTGACCAGTGTTATTGTTTTTATTTTATGCATTTTTGTAATGTTTAAGTTTTGAATTCACAATCTCTTTGCTACTTGGTAGGTAGATAGGCAGTACACGTCCCTTTTTTTAAATATATGATTTTTAAGTTGTGCCGGTCGCGTGAGTTTTCCAGATGGATGGATATCCCATAGCTGGGCTTTTACTGGATTGAGCATACATGGGCGCAGATAAAATCCTCGCTGTGCATTTTGGTAAGGTGGTGTATACTGTTGCTTTAGCACGCCTTATACTTAAATGCTTGTTTCACTTCCGAAACGTGAAACTTATTAACTAATACTTAATTATTAATAGTAATTTCATTGTGTACTACAAGTGAACGTGAACTTTTTTGGTTGCCCTATACATGAGTTTCTAGTACTTGATATTCTCTTTCTTTTCATTTCCTTTTATATTTGTGACACCTAAGATTAAAACTATAATCTACTCAAGCTAGTAGAAATGTTTTTGTATCTCCTTCTGACATCACAAACGTACTTTCCTCTTCGCCAATTCAGCATCCTTTTGATGCACCAAACTGGAGCCCTAATTGAAGAGGGTAATGTTTGGTTCTAAAGTTATACGAGACATAAATAACTTCTACCACCACTTCCATTTAAGTGCGCATTTAATCTTTCTATATTGCTTTATAAATTCTGCATTTATTCTTCCGCAAGAGTACAATTGACCTGCGGAGCGGTTAGACTGCATTATATATTTTTCTTTTTTTCCTTTACTAGAGTCAGGAAGTAACAAGAACCAGCCGTAGCAGTCTAACGAATGTGGTCCATCCAGTTGGAGAGCGAAAAGGAGGAAAGGGATTACCACATGCCAACAAGCAAAACTGCGTTTCTGAGCGAGGGGGCGGGGGTTAGGCAAAAATAAGTTCGTCCAACCTACACTAAACATGTTCTAATCTAATTTTGAATCAATCAGCAGAATTGCACCAACTATAAAAGAATTTTATAATTCTTTTTAAACTCCCGTTCAGCAAGTATTCCTCTAATGTCCTTTTTTCTTGGCGCACAAATTCATTACTTTTCCATTATTATTATTTTACAGGATGAAGTTCTCCCCTCCTCACTAATTTCATTATCGTGAGCTCAGGACAAATCTTCCCCCCCCCCCATAATGCAATCTTTAATATAGAGGAAACTCTCACTAATTCGGACTGCTGCTTTTTTATGTATATATTTTATTTAATGATGTAATTCTCATTTTCAGAATGGCTTCACAATCACTGCATCTTTTTCAAAAGGAAAAATTAAATGAAAATAGATACATTGAGCAATTGTTATTGTTAATTAATACACCAGCATTATCCAGCAATAACAATATCAACATTAAATTATGACATACAAAGTGCTATTTGCAACTAGGTTGCAAGGTGGAATAAAATAGAGTACAGTAATAAGAACATGGAAAAAGGTATTAAACAATGACCTTATTGATTCAGACTGAATTAAAGATGAAAGTATCAAAATGTGTTATACGGCAGTGGTGAAAAGGATATTAATATGGGGATATAAAAAAGTGGATATAAAAAGTTAAGGCTGGTTATCATATGGTAACGGAATTAAAATAGCAATAGCAATTCACAGGAAAAGACCTGTATACAAAACGAGATGTGAAAAAGAAGCTGTCTTCTTCTCAGTAATATTATTAAATTTCATAATTCTGATGGCAAAAAAAAAAAAAAAAAAAAAGTAAACTTCAGCCATTACCAATCCATTGCAGTATGGAAGCTTCCTCGACAATTCATGTCGAGCGAGTCGACCATAATTTGCCACGCTGGTCCAAGTACGGGTTGGCAGATCGACCGTATTTAGCGGTCAGGGGCTTGAACCCCGGTCTACTCAAAGAGCGTGTGCTACTGCACTCCCGCTCAAAAATATTTTTCCAATTTCTCATCAGAATTCGAAAAATAATTTTACGCTCTAAGCGTAATAAAGAACAATATGAGACCTTTACTTAATAGAAAATTTCTGATGTGTTCAACAAAGACTACAACTGCTAAAATTTGTTATTTAAAAATCATATTATTTGTATTAGATCTGATTTGAACTCTTTGTATTAAATTTTTTGTCATATAAACATTTTCATAAAATCTTCCTTTTATTTCGGTATATTTACGTATCCTAATACAATCAATCCTAATATATATTGCTGGATTGTGAATACAATTGCTTGTTTTTAGAATGGCGACTTGAAAATATCTCCTATTATATTCTACAATTCTGACTGCCCTGCCCCCTAGTAACGCAAATTAAAGTGGTTTTACTGTATATGTTCCTCCTTTTGACAAGCGAATATTTTAGCCGAAGGCAGTAAAGGTAGCACGGATATTATTATTATTAAAACTGAACAGTGGTTAAACCGCGTTCCTAATCAGTTTTCTTCATTATGAGTAACCGCAACAATTGACAGTCACTGTTAAGAACCATAAAATAAAATTAAATACAACTGATAAAAATTATTCATAATAATCATGCTTTTGCTAAATATTGCTTTTTTTTTAACATTCGTAAGCGCAATTCAGTGGTTGGGATATGTTTCCTACCTTCCTTTGTTATTGTCTGACGCCTATTGGCATTTTTTTCTTATTTTTTATTCTTTCCTTTTTGGCCAGCTCTCTCTCTCTCTCATGGATACCAATCAATAGATTATAGAAGATTTTTTAAAATTCTGTCTTGGATTACCATCATAATTATTTTATTATTTCACTATTTGCGTTTATTTACTTAATTCCATTTACTGAAGCACTTGCAATAAACTGGACCACTGACTTCAGAAGGATAATGAGACCAGCTCTTTCTTAAGAAGTCCTTAAAATATATTCTTCACGTGAATTCTTTGTCATTCAAAACTCAAAAGTCTTAATTCCGTCGTAAGAGGTTAATCATCTCTCGAATTTTTATTGCTATTTCTTTCATCTATAAATTCTCTTTCTATGTGTGTAACTTTATTGCTCTTTCTCTCCGGTTTCACATTTACTTTTCTCTACCTTGAGTTACGCCAAGGTAGGTGGCTCTACTGTCGAAACATTTAGTTTATTACATAGGCAGGTAGTTACTTTATGGTGTCGCCTTGCACCACGTGAGCTTCCTCGATGTTGTAACATGTCGTCATACCACGAGTCGTATTGTTCGACACAGCAAGAGATACAGAGCACGACGTTGCTTGAGCATGCGCTGTTGCTGTAACCAGTGAGAGGTCGAGGCCTTTCTCAGCTGCCTCCCTTCATCACGCCTGTAAGTGTTCTTGTCCACAGGCCTCGCAGCAGGAGGATACCAAAGGGGTGGAAGAGACAGTCCCCTTCAGTCTTATTCCGAGACCTAAGGGTCAGCTATTTTCGCTGGATGCTTTTGAAGTGGGCGTTGTTTCTCACAGGTGCGTATCAAATGTTCGCGACCACCAAAAGGTCAGAGAGAAGTCATGAAATAGTCTCACCTGGATCAACTTAAATGTCTCGCGTCCACGAAGGGGGTTGGCTCATTACCACAGGGTCATTGCGCAGAAGGTGGTTACGAAAACATAGTTGTACCAGGTAAAGAATATTCCACTGGAAGAACATTTTATCCTTCGAGAAATTAAACAGGAGAGAAAATTGAGTCAAGTCATTCAGTAATTATAATTAAACATTATAACACGCTTTAAAAATAACAATAATGATAGCTTGTAGTTGTTGACATCTAGTGGAGAAGGATCTGAAAAGATGTTTCAAGGTGTTCTTTTTTTTTTAATCTTTCAACATCTCATAGCACAAGTTACACATCATCCGGAAACGGAAGTCTGAGTTATTTTTTGCAGTGTCAACAATCATTATGTTACGGTTTATAAAGATATAAAAATATTAAGTTGATAAAATTATCATTTTATGGTGTTCGTAACGTGTGAAAAATGTAGAGTTGAGAGGGCGGCAAACCTGTTTCAGAAATCAATCTGAAGAAAAAAATCTATACCTTTGGAAGTTGTACAGAAATATTAAAACTCTCTTCGTTTTGTTTTGTTGTTTTTTGAATGAACAAAATAATTGAAAAAAAGTTGTAAACGCTAATAATAACATATGCCGAAAAATAAATAGGAGGGGTCTACGGAAACTGGATCAAAACGGGATTCAAGATAAAACAAAAAAAAAAAAAAAAAAAAAATGGTCCAGAATTGTTTTTATTTTATTTTATATTTGAAGAGTAGTGCTACTGGTAGGGAAATAGATGCTCTGCTAAGTCGCTCGGTCCCACCTCCCTTACCTGCATTATATAGTTTCTGTGGCTTGAAGCATCCCGCCCTAATTAGTAAGTTAGAAATTTCCACCTTTTGGCATCTCGTATATTGTGCAATTAAGTCACAACTGGGTTGTTAGCTCATTTATTTGGTGTACTACGGATGAGGTGAGAACGATCGTTGAAATGGTGCCGTATAGGTGGCACTCCACTAAAAATAAATAACAATATACTTCTCTTAAGAAAAAAATGTTACTTATTTGAAGTTTAGAGTAGGGAAACTCCTTGTGAAATGATTCACAATATGATATGGAATATAATGATGGTATTTTACAAAAATGGTTTATTTTAAATTGTTATAGCTAGGTGTTAAATGATGTTACACACTACCTGCATTTTAGTCATATACAATTGCTGTAGCTTGGGCCTTTCATGCCATTAATGACTACGCCAGCGTTCATAGTTATCCTCCAGACTACACTTTTAACTACTATCCTACAAACATACTAATCATAATTATGCTCCAAAAGTATTTCGACTGACTTTTTTAGATGAATATGTCTCACCTACAAAAATAAGTGCTAAAAATTCTGTTTCCCTATATTATCAAGACCTCTGGTTTTATAACTTTTATAAACTACGAAAAGTTAAATTTACTGTCCGTTACTATTTTTTCTATTATCTATTTTAAAAAAAACAATTTGGTACTAAGTACATGTATATTTGTATGCCGTTCACCTCAGTTAAGGGTTTCAACTTTTTGCCCAAGCCATTAATATACTGTATAAGGTTCTTGGGAAAAATTCAAGGTTGATACTATTATATCTATGGAACTATCACTTGAACATCTATGTGGAAAGCGTACTATGGCAGCACTACCCGAGTGTTTCTATGTGTAAGTAATGATACTAAACGCTGAATTTAAATTTTAAAATAAGAATGGGGGAGGGGGGAAGAGTGCTTACTATGTTCTCATGCGGTATAGGCGAAACTAGAGATACAAAAGAATAGGATATTAGGAGTGAAAAGTCATGAATGGGGAATTTTTTAAATAAAATTTTCTGAAACATAATAGATATGATTAAACCACAAAAAAATATTTCCGTAGACGATAGCATATCAGAAATACTGCGGGTCATAGTAGCGCAGATTAACAGAAACTGTGCCGAAAATTATATAAAGGCAGTAATTATAAACTTAAAAATTAAGTGTATAGGATTTCTGTCGAAACGAAATTCAAAATAAAAAAGTGCTAAGTACTTCAAAACTCAAGTGCAAAACAAAACCCAAATATGATTATCATTACTTGCTGGATACGATTGACAATCTTCCTCAGCACGTCTTTAAATTTTTCATGGATCTCCGAAACGTTAAGAAATTAAAAAAGGGTATATTGAAAGTAGGCTACGGAAATATCTCAAAAATAGCATGGTGGAGATGGGCTACTGCTCACGCCAAATTTCTGAACAAGGAATAACATGGCTGAAATTCTCCATCCTCTGAATTCTTCATATATTTCACCCTGTGATTAGTCTTGTTCCCAAAACTAAAACTAAATTTGCGCTTAAAGAGAAAATATTTTACATTTCAGAGATCATAAGTACATCCTGCGATTTTTCGCAGGACGTACTAATGGAAATACTTCCAACAACAGCAGAATCACCCGATTTTACTGTAACATACGGTAATTGGTCATGGCTCGTATAACAGTAACAGAAAAACTAAAATCACGAAGACTTGTTGTTATTGGAAGTTTTACGGAGCAATGATAGATAAAGGCCATTATGTGCCAATCACGAAGACTTAAGAAAAGTTATGCTATCCCTTCTTCAGCACGTATCTTCAGGTTTCATCAGATGATTTTAATCGGATGGTGAGGCTTCTGGGTCGAATGTGAGTGAACACTTTTTTATTCCAGCCTATGCGGGATTCTGTAACCAGGTACGGTCGCTTCAGCATTCATTGTATGTAGTAAAGATCGTTTCAGAGAACGTATGGATAACCAGATCTTTGTCCTTGGTGAATATAGAATTACTGCGCTTGATAAAAAGTAATTTGCACTATTTCTTGTAGACTTAATAGAATCGAATTCCGGATCCTATAATATGTGAATCGTGGGACTGATGTTATGGTCGCTGTTCCAATAAGACAGCCTCGGCTTTCTTGATCATAGTGATATGTTCTGCCATTCGATCTTCCATTCTCCTGCTAGTTTCGCTTGTGTAAATACTATCGCAATTCTGATTCTGTAGGATAACGTTGTGTAATGGCAAGTTATTCATGTTTCAAATTAAGAGAAGCAAAGTCAGTTTCACAACAGTTATATAGAGAAAACCGATGCGTGCTGTCCTGTACAAGACTATATGGGCATAAAAAGTCCATAAAATCCAGTGTTCTCCCACAGCAGTAATGAACACAACCGATAAAACAACAGAATCAAATAACCCTGTCAGAATGCATACAACAGAATCAAACAAATCTGTCAGCAATCAATATTCGTATTGATATCTTTAAGCGCACCGCACAAGCAAGCAGCAACTGATTATAGTCAGATTCCTGTTCTATCCCAATGTTATCTTGCCGATTCTATGTGTTATGCAAAATAAACACAACACATAACACGAAATGCATAATAGTTCCTGAAATACATAATAATAATAGCTGTTTATGGTAAGGCCATGAGACGTTAGTATATAGCATCTGTAAATTGAGTATGTTGTCTGTTTTGCTGAGTGAAAAACCAGAATTTTCGAAAGGAAAAATCATGCAACCCTCTCCCGAGATCGACTAACTCATACACGAAATAAAGCAGCAAACCTATGCAAGAAACAATGCAATAGGACCTACAAAAATTAACATCTTTACACACAGAATACAATAAGTAATATTTCCATATTTATTCTGAATTATAAAAAACCTCACTGCCATTAGCAAGCGTACACAACAATACTCATTTGTTATTAGGTTTTTTTTTTTTAATAATAATCAGTAATTCTTAGATTAATTTCTAGATGAATAACTCCCACATGCCATTGACGCCAAGCAAAATAAATGACAGTCATAGTAGTATAAAGTTCTATAAGCATCATTTCTGCTTATAGTTCCTTTACGATTTTTCTTCCCAGCCATGTCCCCCTTTTGCTCAACGTCACTTCTGCCTGCTTGTCCAACGTCCGACCGGAAAAAGGTCAAGCTGAGTGTCGATGACAGTGAGTCGCGCAGACGCCGGTATATGACACGAACGCTGTACAGTCCATTGTTAGCACATCTAATCCTCCAGGATCAGACGGTCTATGCTCCTGCTTTTTCATTTGTCTGTGCGTTCTCATTACTACTGTGAATAGACTGCGGGGTTGGATTAGAGGAGGAGGAGATCCATGTATGCTAAGTGCTCCCAATAACAAGATAATAGAGAAATAAATAGCGACAAAGGGCTGCTTGATCTTTCTAAGCATGTAGCCTGCTACTTGTAATATTTATTTCAGGATCAAATAAAGGGCCTGTGAATGAAGGGGAACCGCGGAAAAATTTGCTTTTATCTCAAGATGCGCACAAATACACTATAAACAGAATCAATGATGAATTACTTAAAAATATATGAGCACCTCAGTTTTCAGTTAAAATCACGCAAAACTTTTTATAATTGGATAATTAATTCATAATTGATAGATGCTAATTTAGATGAAGCCTAGTTGTAAATGGCTTAAAGAACCGGATTAAAATTGTAAAGCCGACTTCTTCGGCGAAGTTTTGGGCGTAACATTTGGCGATGCCGCTCGTATAGCACATAATCGATTCAGTTGGAGGAATTTGTTAGTGGCCACAACAGCTCCTCAGGGAACTATATGGCTGGAAGAAGAACTTGTATAAGTTAAATGAATTTTGGATATAATGTACTGGAAATAGGAAAATGGGGGAAAAAATGTCTAGATCATGCGCGGGGACTACACCAGTGGTAAGCAACTTGGGATGGAGAAATCTCCAGAATCGAAGGAATGTTTTCAAGAGACCGTAAAAGAAAGTTTATAGCATTTCATTTAAATATTTAAAATTTGTTTGTTTTTATATTGCAATTCGATTTATTTTTGTAGAATAACTATATATTTAAGTGTGTTGAGAGAAGGATATGATGTTGCTGTTCATAATGAATTAATTTAAATTAAAAAACATTAATTAAATCAAGTGAAGTTTACTATATACAAAGCATTACATTAACTTAAACTTTCACAGAATGGAACTACTCAGTAAATGGCGACGTTTCTGTCTTCTACCTTTTACACCAGAAGTGTGCGAGTTTAGAGAGACTTGAATTTCGTGGTCAGAAATGGTAAATACTAGACTGCTAATGCTAGACAAATAAAATTTAAAGTTGTGTTCAATAAACATCTTAATCCTTCGTGTGGTTTAATAATGTTTTATTACTTGAACTGATTGAGCATAAGTGACAGTGACCGAATTGCTTCAAGGTATGAAGTATGGGGTTCCGCGCAGAACACGGACGAGATCGCACAAATCCCATTAAGGGACGTCAGAAAATTAATATCAGCAACTGATGCTAAAATCAATAGAAGAACATCCACATCCTCGTCTGCATAAGGTGATCAGGCAATTCAAGAGGGAAAAAAATCCCCAAAAAATTCATAAGACAATATTTATGGGAAACTGGAATAAAGTATCATGCTGTGTACAGTATTCTAACGAAAGAAAAAAAAGCGGAAATCTTGTAAATTGCACTGCCTCTTAAACCCTAGGTAGAAAACTGTGACAGAAGGCCAAAATTTGCAAAGAAAAGCATGCTGTGAATGGAGGGCTGTTCTCCCATTTAAACAGCTTCTTGTGGTCGGAAGAAAATATTTTTTCAACTGATAGGCTTTATCAATAGGCAACAACCATTACTGATGTCCCCACACAACTAAAAAGATCCAAAATCGTCCCAGTTACCATGTGTTGCGGGATGACCACTATCGGAATTACAGAATCATTCATTCTGCTCATATGGTGATTTCAAGGTTGATTGAGCAAACTTGGTAAGGGCACGATAATAAAGCTCATCTTGCAGAAATAGATGTTTCTGATGGCGTAGGTTTCCGTCTGTTTTTTTTTTTTTTTTTTTTTTTTTTTTGATCAGTCTTGTCCTGTAATCCTTGTGATAAGGACAGTAGTACATTACATGCTCCCAGCTTTCAGGTTGTCCGCATGTGCAAAGTGGGTTTTGTTCGATGCCCAGATCTGTTATTTTTTTCCTGAAGGGTCCGTGTCCAATAAGTAAGAAAGTTACTTGAAGGCCCGGTGAAAACCAGGGAGGAGACTTTGGGCATGTTTGGGCAACAGAAAGTAGGAAAAGTTTGGTAATAGCTCCTTTGCTTGTGTTATCCCATGTGTCTTGCCAGATTTCGATGAGTTTATTTGCAATACGTTTTCTCTCTCTTTTGGAATCGTTAGCCAGATCAAAATGGATGTCAAAGATCTCAGAGGGAATAACTCTCTTTAGTATTTTAAATAGGCCTCTCTTGATCACCTCAAGATACAGGGGTAGATATCCAGCGAGGACTTGAAGGGCCGGCGTACTAACAGGCTCTAGTAACTGTGAGGAGTATAACTCTCTGAATTGAATCCAACTTAGCTTTATTTCGCTGGATGTTGGCTCTGGCAATTGGCAAGAAGATGGTTTCATATATTAGTGCAAGTGCCCTTCGTTTAAGGCCCCAGTCTGCCCTACTAATTCTGGAAATCAGTGCCGTGTATTTCCTAATTTTGGCTGCGACATGAACGAGATGCGCGTAAAATGTCAACTTCATATCGAGGATGATGCCCAAGTACTTTATTTCAGGGAACAAATTTATAGGTGCACCATTAATTTTTATGGTTGGTGGTCTGGTTAGTTGAAGCAATCCCTTGAGCAAGATAGACTTGGTTTTCTCACCAGGAACAGTGAGCAAGTGTGTGGAGGCCCAGCAGACTAGCTAGCATGAAGTACCGATTTCACGCTCGTGGCCTTCCTTTGGCGGTTAGGCAAAGGAAAATATTTACAAAAACCACCGCCGACTGTCGGCAAGTCGAGAAATGAATGGCTTTGTTTCCTTCCTGACTTTGACCTCGTGGGTACCACAGTTGGTAGAATCGCCGTCCTCCCCACACCAGGTGGAAATGACCTGAGTTCGAGTCCCGTCGACGATGGGAGGAATTTTTATGGTCCTTTTTCAAGTGAGGGTAGCTTGGTTTTTTCTCCAGGAAACTAGGTTTTTCGTCCAGCAAAACAGAAAGTCGACCTTAGAACACACGCAATTTACAGACAATATACACGGAGTACTATGGCCTTAGTCGCTAATGCTTCTAAAACCCTACTACCTTCCTGACTTTCTTTAACGTTGTATGAACTATATGTCCTCTCTCCATGTGTGTTTCTTTATTTTGATAAGCACGGAGCTTAATGCAGTCTCAGGGTGGATCAGTTAAGGAGAGATCATACTTGACCAGTCTGATTACTTAATATGACGTCGCAACAAAGAAACTCGATACACAGAACAAATTTCACATTACATACTTAGATTTCAGAAACGCTTTTGATACGGTTCCACATGTACGACGGTGTATAAATTGGAAGATTGTAGCATTAGGAATAAGAATGTTTCAGTGGTAGGAGAGAGAGAGAGAGAGAGAGAGAGAGTAGTTATAAATACCACTGCTCTTCTTGGACTACTGTTATTAGAGTGGAATTCCAATGGCGAATCATTATTTCGCCATTTCTTCCAGAAAAAAATTATGCATTTGCACTAACCTACATATCTGTATAATAAGTTAAGTGCCCTAAAACTCTTAACACAGAAGGCTTAAAAGGTCCTACAATATTTTGTTCTCAAAGTATTAAAAAATGATTCTGAAAATATAACAGATCCATTCACTGTATCAAACGTAGATCCCCAAGATCATGAAGAGACCACATTTTTGAAATCGTTTTTATGGTTTTCCTCCACAATAATAGTCATCATAATGGACGGGCGTTAGACGCAGCTATGTCATGCAGAAAACACCTCTAAGCCATGTAAAAGGAGTGTATACTTCAGGCGCGGTCCTAGGGTTTTTGGCGCTCCCAAACAGAAATGTATTTGGCGCCCTTGACATACTTTTATTAAGCATTATTAAAAAAAAAAAAAAAAAAAAAATTTACTTTCGGCGCCCCAAGACGTTGGCGGCCCTATGCCCTGCTTATCAAGCTTACCGTGTTCCGCCGGTTCTGGTATACTTATTACCAGTCCTCAGGCCATGGTGAAGGAAAGAATCAAAGATGGAAATGATTCTAATATCAAGAGAGAAAGGTAACCTTTTATCTCTTCATTAGCTACTGTAAAGTACCACAATGAACAATGATAACTATTTATTTTTGTCAGAAATTGTTTACATTGTCAGTGGTTGCCATTTGAACTGTAAGTTAACTAAGCGGGAGATAGAAAATGAAGAGAAAAAGTGCTATCCGGTTAACGTGCCGTGGAACTTAAATCTCTCGCCTTTGTCTGTGTACGCTTCATATAGCCCAGATTGGTTAATTTAATTGTCCACAGCTACTAATGAAATTGCCGCTTCTACACACTGGGGTCGAAGATTTCGTCGACAGTTTTGGGCTGTGTTTCGCCGGTATCCCTCTTACCTTCCGGCTGTGGAGAAATCTGATCGACGATGATTGACGCAAGGCTTTTTTTTTGGCCACTTGAGACTATATTCCCAATCCGCGTATGAAATGGCACGGAGGTCATTGTTTGCTGTACATTCGTTCTTTGATCCGGGAAACCCAACGCTGCGTCGTTCACTGAAATAAAGCTACGTAATTCGAGAGAAAGAAAAAGAGAGAGCGAGAGAAATTTTTGGGCTAATTTTAGACACAAAAACCTTCGAAAATATTTTACAGCACTGTATTTTTTGCAAGTTACAGATAAGAAGAATCGATTAGGGAAATACCGTGCACAGCTGAATAGTTTCATATTTTGTGTCACTCATCATTATATCGCCATTTCTTCCAGAAAGTACAATAAAAAAAATTATGCGAGAGAGAGAGGATACTTATAGGTAACCAAGAGAAATATGTTTACTAAGGCTAAAAAGGGAAAACGAAACAACATATATAAAGACCCCTTAATTATGATTTTTATTATATTAGTACAGTAGTTATACAGTGTTTATATTTTTATAGGTGGTTTTTAACTGCTCTTAGTTAATGAATATATAAAATCTTTGCAGCTGCTGATTATGGATTAGTAGAAAAGACAGCAAATTCTGTGAGTCTGTACTGCTAGTTGCGTTTGCCTATATGTGTATACCACCTATTGTCGTCACCATGTCCGTCTGTCTGTCTGCATATAGGGTGCAAGAATTTTTGCTGATGCTGTCGAGGCAGTGTTAGGTGGGTCGGAAAACTGCTAGTTGGGGGGGATACAAGGACTAATAGATTAACAGTAGCCACTGGCAGAGGTGGAAGTGATTCTTGCACTGCTTCTATTGAAATGAGCAGAAGTCTGAAAAACAAGATGCAGGATATTTCAGAGACTGCTGGTAGTCATTGCGTTACAAGTAAACACATGGGTTGTGTTAGGGTAGCTAAGAATAGAAACAGGTGCATGTATACCTGCGTGTACACCAATGCTAGGAGTTTGGTAAATAAATTTGATGAATTTGAGGTATTGCTCAAAACATCAAAGGCAGATATTGTTGGGATATCAGAGACGTGGTGTCACACAGATATAAGTAATGCGGAACTGGAATTTGGGGAATACAATGTGTATAGAAAGGATAGACAGGACAGGAGGGGAGGAGGGGTTATGCTATTAATTAAGAAACACATAAAGTCCAAGGAAGTGAAGCCAGTCGACATCGATGGACAGGGCAGTGCCGAATCAGTTTGGTGTGACATAAGCATAGGGAAATCAAAATTGAGAGTAGGAGTGTGCTATATGACTCTGATGAGTATAATAAGATATTGTACAGGGAAATAGAGTGGGCCAGTAAATCAGAGAGTCTTATAATGGGGGATTTTAATTTCCCAGATATTGACTGGAATTTGTGGGTTGGTCACTCGCACACTAGCAAGGCTTTTGTGGATTTATTGGATGATTGTTTTCTACACCAGCATGTTCGTGAGGCAACAAGAGGGAGCAATACTCTTGATCTGATTATCAGTAGTGACTCTTCATGCATTAAGAACCTGCAGATAAATGAACCACTAGGTGGCAGTGATCACAGTGTGTTGAAGTGGGATTTACTCAAGGAGGTAACTACCATCAGAGGTAAAGGGAAGGGTTTTTGTTTTCGTAAAGGCGACTATGATGGTCTGAGACAGTATTTAAATTCTATACAGTGGGACCAACTGATGATGTTACCAACAGCAAACTCAAAATGGGAAGCATTCAAGGAACTAATCTTGGAGGCTACCAGGCTTTACATACCAACTAAGAAATATTGTTCAAGGTTTAGGCCTAAATGGTTGTCAGATGAACTAATGAGACATGTGGCAGAGAAGAAAAATGCATGGGATACATATAAATTAATGGGTGACATGGAAGCCTATGATAGATATAAGTTGGTCTGTAACCAAGTCACAAAGGAGATTAGGCAGGCAAAGGCAGACTACGAAAAATCCTTGGCAAAGGATGCAAAGAAAAACAGAAAAGAGTTCTTTACATACTTGAACTCGAGAAGGAAAGGGATGAATCAGATTGGTCCACTGGATATTGATGGTTCAACAGTTGAGGATCCTGCTCAGGTGGCTAACAATCTAAACGAGTATTTTGCATCTACATTCACGCATGAGGAGTTATTCAGGAAGGAGAATGATGTAGGTAAAGTAAACATTGGCAGTGAGCTGGATGATTTTGTAATAACTGAGAGGAAAGTGGAGGAGAGATTGTTGAGGATAAACATAAAAAAGGCACCTGGGGTGGATGGGATCTATCCAGTTATATTAAAGGAGGCAGCAAAGGAAGTATGCAAACCCCTAGCCATAATTATGAGAGCTTCTTTGGACTCAGGGGAGGTACCCATAGACTGGAGATGTGCAAATGTAACCCCAATTCACAAAGGAGGATCAAAGGCTGACACAAGTAATTATAGACCTGTTAGTTTAACTTCTGTTCCAGGTAAATTAATGGAGGCACTGGTTAAAGAAGCACTGCAGGATCATCTAGACAAGAATTCAGTTATAGCTCAGACGCAGCATGGTTTTGTTAAGGGCAGGTCTTGCCTGACCAATTTGATTGGATACTATGATGTAGTCACAAAAGAACTGGATGCAGGGAATAACTTTGATATTATATATTTGGATCTTAGAAAGGCTTTTGATACTGTTGCACATGGAAGACTGCTGCACAAATTGGAGCAGTGTGGCATTGGAGGCAAATTGCTGCTATGGATAAGGGGATGGTTGAGTGGCAGAAGACAGAGAGTGGTAATCAATGGACACTGCTCAACGTGGACTAATGTTATTAGTGGAGTTCCTCAAGGTTCAGTGTTGGGTCCGTTGTTGTTTTCGGTGTTTATGAATGATATTGATGATGGGATATCAAGTTTAATGTCCAAGTTTGCAGATGATACAAAGGTTGGCAGGGTCGTCAAGGACACTACTGACGCTATGCTGCTGCAACAGGATCTGGAAAGGTTGAACAGATGGTCTGAGAGGTGGCAAATGAAGTTTAACATTGACAAATGTAAAGTACTGCATATGGGAAACAGTAACCCCAGAGCAACGTATCAACTCTGCGGTACCACACTGACAGTGGTGGAGAATGAAAAGGACCTGGGGGTAATTGTGCAGGGAGATATGAAGTTCTCTGAGCAGTGCAGACGAGCTGCAAGAGTAGCTCATGGTGTCTTGTCAATGATATACAGGAATTTTTCTAGCAGGGATAAGGAGGTGATTATTCCCTTGTATAAGGCAATGGTTAGGCCACATCTTGAGTACTGTATACAGGTCTGGAGGCCTCATTTCAAGAAGGATGTAGAGCTGCTGGAACGGGTACAGAGAAGGGCAACAAGATTAGTAAATGGAACAAAGGGTTGCTCTTACGAAGAAAGGCTTAAGTTTTGCAAATTACAGTGTCTGGAGACTAGGCACCGGCGAGGTGATCTGATAGAGGTGTATAAGGCCTTGAATGGTTTGAGCATGCTCAATGCCAATGGGATTCTTCATCTTTCTCAGAATAATCACCTCAGAGGGCATAAATTCAAATTGAGGAAGGACGGATGTCGGATAGATGTGCGGAAATTTGCCTTTGGCCAGCGGGTGGTTGGTTGGTGGAACCGACTTCCATCACTTGTTGTTGAAGTTGATAGCCTAAACAAATTTAAAGCTCAACTGGACAGGTATTTCGAACGAACGGAGGGGTGAAATGGGAGAGGGTTTTTTTTTTTTTTTTTTTTTTTTGGGCTGATGCTGAATAAGCTTGCTTTCTTGCATCGTATGCCTCTACTAATGCTAATGCTAATGCTAATATAATAACTCGATTCGTAGTCAGCGGATCTTCATGAAATGTTATTTTCGATTCTTTTAGAAAATATTTGTGGAATCATCCAAAATTTCATTAAAATCGAACAAGCAGAAATCCAGATATTGTTATTTCTTTGTTTTAAGCATAACAAAAGGTTATAATAAAATGAATTATAATGAATAATTTTAATCATTATAAAAATTCATTTTTATAATGAATAGTCAATATGATGGATATACACAGAAAAGAAATGGTCTCGGTTCGCGAATGGGAAGTGGTTGCTTTTTGATGAACGCGTGGTGGTTAAGAAGTCGATTGAGAAATGCTTTTTTTTTTTCCCAATGGTTGAAAAGTCGCTGGCCGCTTCATTCCGGAAACGTCTGTAATCTGAATAAAACCTTCCGCCAGTTATATTCTATGGAAGGGAGGCATAATTATCACTTAGAAGGGGCTGAGGACCCTGTCTGCCATACGTTTCAAGAATTCTACAGCTCAAATTAGTTAAGTTCCTCTCTCAAAGACCTGGAGCTATTGATATTGTCATCTATAGCGGTCACTTTTCCTAATATTTACGGGCTGGTTGTGAGCTCTCTCTCTCTCTCTCTCTCTCGATAAAAATACATCTCGCGTTTTTTAATTAAATCAATTCATTTTTCTAACAATGTATATGACTCGAGATAAACACGTTATGCAAAAAGGCAGTACACCACATATGGTAGTCATCTCACAAAAATGCTTCAAATACGTTTCTAAGATGCTTCAGAACGATTTAAAATCTGCATAATTAAGCGAAAATGACAACAAAAAACTACGCTGAATTCAGAATGAAAACATTTTAAGAGACTGATTACAAGAGAAAAAACTTTAGCTTGGCATGGCCATGTTAGAAAAAAGAAGTAGGAGTGGGAGGGCAGGAAAAGATGATGGGGAAGAGAGAGAGAGAGAGAGAGAGAGAGAGAGAGAGAGAGAGAGAGAGAGAGAGAGAGAGCCACACAGAATTTGAGAATGATAACTAGAGGGATGTAACAAGTAATACTGTTTCCATCTCCTCCGCATCCAATATCCTTTTTTCCCCATTTTCTTGCTGCTCGTTTTCGTCACCGAAAACGAGCAGTAGGAAGTGTCAGGACACTTCTTTTGGAAAAAAGAAGAGTTCCGACAAGGATATACCTATAAAGGAGGAAAACACCTGGTGGTAAATGGTTGTTGTTGTTGTTTTTTTTGTTTGTTATTTGGTTTTTAGGAGCATTAGCAACTAATGCCATATTGCTCCGGGATATGCGGTGGTCATTCCCTGAATGACCTTTCCGCATCCTCCGTATTTGGTGTGGTAAATGGTAAATGATGATGAGGCTCACTCCCCCTAAAACCCTCTGAGAACCTCTCTCTTTCTTTCTGTGTGTGTGTGTGTGTGTGTGTGTGTGTGTGTGTGTGTGTGTGTGTGTGTGTGTGTGTGTGTGTGTGTGTGGGATGCCCAAGAGAGATGAGATGAGAGGCTGAGGATTTAGATGAAAGATTACATAAAAAGCTTAATTACAATTAATACAGAACTGATTACAAGCGCATAATAACCGAATCCTTCCCGGCCAAAAAAAAACATTTGACCCCTTCTACGTAATCCAAGTGCAGAATGGTTCTCTAGATTATTTGCTGATACCATTCCCGTCTAACATAAAACGAATCGCTTCATAATAGCTTTTCCCAGTTTTAGAACTCGCTAAATGTGTTAAAATTTCTTAACATCTCATTCTCACCTTAGTATTCGTCACATACCGTTTTGTGGCGGACGCCACCTAGTTTGAGCTGGTTACAAGCACCCGCCACTGTGGTTTTAGATCAAAGCCCAAGTTTTGTATGTTTATTAGCCGCGACTCCCTAGAGATTTTCTAGGGGGATCGCGGCCCACTTATTTCGATCCACTGCATTTGCAATGCGTCCTGCAATATGCAGAGAATCACTCCAAATTCTTGCTTGTACCCTTTCCCTTGATCTTTTCTCAGTAAACAGGAATCTTTCTTATTACATCCAACAAGGTCATTCTTCGAATTTAATGACAAAATCTCGCTGCTTCCAAATTTTAATTTCTCATTGGCAAGACCGTTAGTCCTCCTCATCCAAAGGTAGAACTACTTATAAGTTTCTTCCATCCGTCTCTGTTTTCAGAAAGACTGTTTTCCAGGGGTTCATTCAGAGCTCACTCACTTGTAATATCCTTTCCGGCCATGGACCTCAACCTTTCATAACTCAGTTATGTTTTCGTGGCGCTCCCGAGAACGTTCCTCGTATTATTTAACTGTCCAGGTTATGAATCCACTAATTAAAGATTATTTTCAATCGCTGGTCCTGTCTTATCTGGCTAAGAAAATATATTTGTCTTCTAAGAATAATTTTCAAGCAATGCAAGACTTTGTTCTTGAGGACTTCTCATTACAGAAAATACTACTTCTACCAACCAATAACCTACAATCTTCATACACTGTAAGTGGAATTGAAGCTTTGATTGGATGTACTTGTGCAATGTATCGGATGATTATTGTGACTTGTAAAATACATTTCTATGTTAATTCTATTATACAGCTTACTGATTTGACTTAAAAAAAAAAAAAGAACTGTTCGACTTGACCTGATGTCCCAATTCTTTGTATGTCACTTGTGTGTAATTCCTATTTCACTGATTTGGATTTAAGAGGGGAACAGACATTCTGTGTGTTATCAGGCACTCAGTCTAAAACACTGATGGATCCAATATCATTCTATCTCAGAAGATTTAGGAGAAGTCCAATTGGCCTGCCTCCCTAAAATCCATTCATGCACACCTTCTCGATGGTAAATCCTGATATGTCACTTAGGTGACAACAAACGTGTAGAGTGGTTCTCTTCACGATGCCTAGTAAGCGTGAAGAGGAAAAGCCCAAACCCTCCAGAACATCACAGCACAACGAAACAAATGGCCCTCAGTCCCCAGCGGCTTTCACTCCTCCTCTTACGGTAGCGAGAGGATCAGAGTGGAAGCAGAGGGTGCTAAGAATCTCTGGATACGACCAGGCTGCCATGCACAGAAACTGAACTTGGTCTGTTACAAAGTAAGATCGCTCATCGGTGAAGACAGAATATTAGAACCGGAAAAGGAATTAGAAAATGTAAATTGGAATACATCGGTTTAGCTGAAAAAATAAGAAGAAATGAATGACTTATAAGTTTATCAAGTGGAAATCTGCTGTACCCCAATGGAAACAGTGAAAGGAGCGAAGGTGGAGTTGCCTTTCTAGTCCATAAAGATATAAAAAACAACATTTTGGAATTCAAAAATACATCACCAAGGGTGTCAAGACTACTACTCAGGATTTCTAAGAGGTACAAGCTAAACGTTATAATGATTTATGCACCAACATCGAGCCATGATGATGAAGAGGTTGAAGAAATGTACACCGAAATTGAGAGTCTTCTATATGAGCAGAAAACCCACTACACTATCATTATGGGGGACTTCAATGTTAAGGTTGGAAAGAGACAAAACAGTGCAGAAAGGGGAACTGTAGGAAATTTTGGAATTGCTGAAAGAAACGAAAGAGGTGAAAGACTTGTGGAATTTGCAGAATCTCGAGGATTGTCAGTAATGAACACTTTTTTCAAAAAAGGGGTGAACAGAAAGTGGACATGGAAAAGCCCAAATGGATTAACAACTAATGAAATCGACTTCATCTTCACTAACAGTAGATATATCGTGAGTGAATATAGCGTCCTGAACAAGGTAAATGTTGGAAGTGATCACAGAATGGTAAGATGCATACTTGATATAGATGTAAGAAAAGAAAGGAAAAAACTGACTCAAGTAAATAATTCGAAGGACCCACAGAAAACAGAAGACGAGAAAAAGCAGTATTACTAGAACTTAAGAACAAGTTTGAGCTTCTGCAGACTGCTCAGGACCAAGATATCGACGAGGAATATTACAACTTTCTGAAAGTGATACAGCCCAAGAAACCTATAGGTAAAAAGAAATCCAAAGAAAAAAAATTAGTCAAGAAACACTGGTCATGATGAACCGAAGACGACAAATGAAGAGCAAGATAAACTGACAAGGAGAAAATATTGAGTATACTAAATTATGCAAAGCCATTAGAAAGAGACTCGGAGAGGACATAAGAAGATTTAACACAAGAAAATAGAACAAGCATTAAGGAAAAACAAAGGACTTAAATCAGAAGCCATGAGCAGTAATACAGAAAGACAAATGATACTGAAACTGAAGAATAGCGATGGTGTACTTATAAATAGCAGAGAAGGCATAATTCAAAAAAGCAGAAGACTACTATAGAGAATTATACAAGGAGCGAGGGAATGGTGCCAGCAGTGGGGAAGATGGATCGCAAATTAGTAACACATACGACATACCCGATATCCTTCTTGATGAGGTAGAACATGCGTTGAAGAAAGTGAAGAATCAGAAAGCACCGGGGGAAGATGAAGTTACTGTAGCGTTGTTAAAATTGGGAGGAAGAGACATGGAAGACACAAAAAGTGGCAAAACTCTTCACAAAATGCATTAGAAAAGGTGTGATGCCTAAGGAGTGGAATAATGCAACCATAGTTTTGCTGCATAAGGAGATAAATCAGAAACTGGAAATTATAGACTAATTAGCTTGTTATCTCACATCTACAAGTTGTTCACAAAAGTCTTTACTAACAGATTAGAAAAAATACTTGATGAGAATCAACGGTAAGAGCAAGCTGGCTTTAGGACAGAATTCTCAAGTATGGATCACCTTCAGGTAATGTCACAGCTAATGGAGAAAGCAAATGAATATAAAACACCATTATGCCTGGCATTTGTGGATTATGAAAAGGAATTTGACTCCATACAGCATAAGGCAATGTTTCGGGATCTGGAAAGTCAAGGTACAGATACCCCATATATTATGATTTTGAAAAAAATATATGAGAACGCTACCTCTTTTATTAGACTACACAAAGACAGTAGCAAATTTAAAATTGAGAGAGGAGTTCGACAAGGAAACACAATATCTCCAAAGTTGTTTACTGCTGCCCTTGAGATTAGATTAGACAGGTCGCAGAAATTAGATTAGACAGGTCGCAGAAAGGAGTCAATGTGAATGGATAGAACCTAAACCATTTACGATTTGCAGTTGACATTGTGGTTATAAGCCACGATCCCAAAGAATTAGAGGAAAATCATA
This sequence comes from Mastigoproctus giganteus, assembly GCF_048544385.1. Classification (NCBI taxonomy): domain Eukaryota; kingdom Metazoa; phylum Arthropoda; class Arachnida; order Uropygi; family Thelyphonidae; genus Mastigoproctus; species Mastigoproctus giganteus. Next base: position 201,508,694 of record NC_143577.1, read on the forward strand.
ATCAGTTATGCAGAGTTAGTAAGAATAATTTGGACTAAAGATGAATATGGCTAAAACAAAATTAATGATGAACAAGTATGCCATAGAAAGGGATATCATGATTAATGGAGCAGTAATTGAAAAGGTGGAGTCATATACTTATCTGGGACAAGTCATCAGCTGTAATAATGATAAATGGCTGGAAGTCAAGAGAAGAATAAATTTTGGATGGATAGCATTCAAGAAATATAGTCACATACTGAGGAGCAATATTCCAATTTGTCTGAAACGTAAAATAATGAACCAATGTATACTCCCCACCATGACTTATGGAAGTGAAATTTGGGCACTCACCAAAAGAATGGAAGAGAAGCTGAGAACTACACAGCGAAGCATGGAACGAATTATTTTGGGAATCAGACTGTGGAGATAAAAAGAGAAACACATGGATTAGGCAGCAAACTCAAGTAAAGGACATTCTTATCAAAACTAAAGAACTAAAATGGTCTTGGGCAGGACACATAGCTCGAAGACATGATGACAGATGCACTAAGAGAATAACAGAATGGTACCCAAGAGGAGCTAGAAGAAAACCTGGAAGACAATGACGGAGATGGATAGATGAAATTCATGAGTAGTAAATGGATGGCCATTGCACAAAACAGAAGGAACTGGAAAGTTGCTGGAGAGGCCTTCATCCTGTAGTGGATTGATAATGGCTGATGATGATGATAATGATGACTTTATTTGTATATATTGCTGTTTTAGTTTGGTTAATGTTAATGGCGTACAAGTTAATGCAAGAGCACCATGTTATACGCAACAAACTCTAAAATAGCTGAGAACGGCATTATTTTAAGTACATCTCATATTGTGAATACCTTCACAACGAGTTGCCATGATATTGCACTACCTTGAATAAGAAACGCTTCACCAATGGAGAAGACTTAAAATTATGCCGTTACCAGTGTTTTCTGCGTACTAACATGGTGCTCTTGCACTAACTTGTACGTCAGTTAAACTTTCACGCAGTCTGAGGCTTAAGCCCTAAAATGCGTTTAGTTAATGTTAATGGTAGTTAGCTAAGGTATTTCTCTGAATTATTTTGTTAATTCGGTGTGTCGCGTGGCTTTTCTATTTTATATCATAGTTAAATTTCTCCATTCTCCCCCTTTCTTTCTTTCTTTCTTTTTTTTTTTTTTTTTTTTTTTTCAACTGTTGATAGTTGAGACGAGGGCTGTCTTAAATACGAGATGGTCGGCACCCACTGGTATTGCACCACCTCCAGTGAGTGCGAGACCTTGTCGTTTCAGGACCGGCATACGAGATTGTTAAGATGGGCTGCGGTACATACAGTTGTGGCTCACCTCCTCGCGGTGTAGACGAGCGCTGGGCAGGCTTTCCAGGTGATTGCCTTCCTAGTGACTAAGTGGCTAGAAACAACTAAACAACACAGCAACACTTACACTGCACAAACACAACACCTTTCTGGCTATTTACTATTTATGTATCATCATAGTTCCACGGCAGAATTGAATTAAAGTTCTCGAGCTGCCCTACATAACACACGATATATGTATAAATGTACTATACAATATGCAGAGAATCCGTCTAGCAGGATTGGGTTCTTAAGATAAGCGTTGAAGCAACTAGGTTCACGAGACAGTGGTATCTTTGTTCACGAGACAGTGGTATATCTTTGTTTTATAAATTGCATAAGCTGATTTATGAATATGAAGAAGCAGAAACCAGAGTTCTTGCAATAAAAATCATAATTCTCCGCACGAAACTCACTAAATACAGCCTTAGTGAAAAATGATTTTACAGAGAATATCTCTGGCCTACAGCGGAATCGAAAGTACATGGTCCTCTGTTGTCAAGATGGACCACTTAATAGGATTAAAGCGCGCATCCGTAGCCAAGAGCAGCAGCAGTGCGTAGCACACGCTTCTTGATTAGACCGGGGTTCGAGCCCGTGACCACCAAATACGGGGGATGCGGAAAGATCAGGAATGACCACCGCATATCCCCGGAGCATAAGCAATATGGCCTTAGTTGCTAATGCTCCTAATAAAACCAAATAACAACAATAGTATTAAAGAACGAAGCATTTTTTAAAGAATAAAGAAATAATCGTAATAAAAAAAAGGTCGGGTTAGAAATCAAGACGCAGAAAAATATTTATCAATAGAACAAACACTTTATGATAAAATTGATAATATCAATTTTTTATCGATTAATCTCACCCCCCCCCCAATTAAATTTCTGTATATATCCTTGATTAGCTGTCAGCTTTTTCTTAGAAGCTATTCACAAATTAGGTAAAGCAAGCAGAAGTAAAAATGTTACAATGCGCTAAGAAAAAGAGAGGAAAATTCGCACGAATATTGCACATCTGGTTTTTAGGCGCGTTGAGATATATGAATAAAGCGCCAATTGTCTCCACCATTCCCATCTGTCCGTTCGCATATAAATAAATAAATTTTCTGTTTATACTCCGGGACGACCAAGCGGTCAGAGGAGTTCACAAGATAGACAGATTACCAGAAACAGCACCGTATTCAGTAGTCACGGGCTTGAACCCCGGTCACTCAAGGCACGTGTACTTATGCACCTGCGCGCCTGACCACTAGGCTACGGCGGCCTCAATATATAACAACTCAATCCAGTAGATGGAGTTTCATAGAATTTTATAAAATTCTATGAAACTTTCTATGGCTCTTTAAGAGTCAATTATATACATATCACATATGTATATAATCACATATCACATATAACCATACATAAGCTATATATCCATACATTGTACATTGTTGAAGCACTGGATAATGTTTGTTGCCATGCACTGATTAGAGGAATGAACAGGCAATAAGGCAGATGCTCAAAAAAAAATGTTGTCAGTGAGATATATGCGCATAAGTTGCTTTTTGTTCGGTTTTTTTTTTTTTTTTTTTTTTTTTTTTTACAAACACGAGTTATTACTAGTTGCTGATGCGCCTGATAAAAAAAAATAATAAAAGATTAACACATCACTTGACTTTAGGATAGGAACGCTCTCGTTTCTTATAATTTTTACAAGATTTATCGTCGAGGAAATACAAATTACGAGAACTGCATCTTCCTCTAGTGTTTTGCAATCTAGCTAATACGAGTATATACTGAGTGGTTATAAAATAAGTTTCCCTATTCAGGAGACCCTAGTTTCAAAACGGTTAGAGTTAGCTCTGTGAAAATCGATGGGTATATCATTTAGGGCAGAGGTTCCCAAACTTTCTCGGTTCACGGAACCCCTAGGCCAAAAGAAATACCTAACACAGCGGTTTTCGACCTTTTAATAATCCGATTCAATCTGTGTACATATATAATATTAAAAAATATATGTTATACGATAGTTATTATAATAATATAATTATAAACAAAATTGCAATTCACAATACAAATTATATATACTTATATAATAATTGTATTCTTTATGTAGAGGTACTAAATAAACATCAATTACAGATCACCCAAAAAATTAAAAGGATACGGTATGATGGTTACCGTACACATTTTTATAATGAAATAAATACATAAATTTTAAAAAAAAGTTTAAATAACTTAAACCCAAATTACATGGGACCCCTGGAATGTTGTTGCGGCAGCCTAAAGTGTATTTAGGGTCATACGGCACCAGGGGTTTCCCCCATCTCCGCGTTGTTTACATTGTGATGGGTGTGCCAGTTTGCTGGAAATGCCAGATTTAAAAGCGTATGGATATTGTATATGTGTAGTGTCGTGTACTATTGTTCATCTGATCATTTAGCCGCTGGACCCCTACTGAGGCCCAACGTTACCCCACTTTCGCCCCGTGGAGGCAGACCAAGTACACCAGTATTATAATTATTTACTCTGGCAGGTCCTGCCACCTAATTTCCTGAGATTTCAGTGGCTAGGACCTAAAAAAATAAAATAAAAATTAAAAAAAAAGAGAGTGCACATATATATACATACAAAAAATGCATATACATACACATCAATTGGTATAGGTTAGTTCGCGTGGTGAAGGCGCTAGAGGGCGCCTCCGTAGCCAAGTGGGAAGGAGCAGCAGTGCGTATCACATGCTTCTTGATTAGACAGGGGTTCGAGCCCGTCACCACCAAATACGAGGATGCGGAAAGGTTAGGGAATGACCACCGCATATCCTGGAGCAATATGGCCTTAGTTGCTAATGCTCCTAAAAACTAAAAACAAACAAAACGAAGGCGCTAGAATGAGAAGCCAAGAGTTTTGGGCGAAATTTATTTTGATGGTTAAATTTGGATTCTGTGGGACCTTCGCTTGCGTATAGTTAGAGTCTGGGGGGGAGACTGAAGATTGGGGGAATATAGTCAGAAATAAGGAGCCGATAGGGAAGGTAGCTCCAGCTTGCAGTGGGGCATGCCCATGCCCCACCAGAAAGAAGAGAAGGGTGGTGGGGGTTGCAGGAGACGGCTTGCCGTCTCCCTCCCCCACCGGGGAAGGGGAGGAATAGTGGGCCAGACAAGGGAGCTGACACAGATCGTCCATAGGGCGCGAACGCCTGTGGCTGCGAAGTGGTCGTCTATCATCAGTGGCCTACTATCCAGGGCTAACTGAATTCGTTCAGGCTTTCTTGTCATGTCCCTACAACGACTGTGCAGGTTCTTCTTCATCTTTTGGTGAGAGTCGCTCATGGGACTGAGTCCCGTCCGTGTGTCAGTTGGGAAGGATTTTCATCAGGTGTCCATTTGGTGTCTGTGCAGCGCGATAGCTGCTTGGTCGTTAGTCTTTGTAGATTGGGCAACGCCCCGGCTGTGGGTTAAAAGAGTCAGATCTTTACGATCACCACTTGTGGGATGTGTTCTCGTCATAGTGGCGGCCTTTGCATGTTCATTTCTGTGCTTTGGTCCCATCCTGGGTGTGCAGAGTCATTTGCACGCTATAGGTTGGACTTGTCTTTGGTAGTCGTGGTTTCTCCGTGGGTCCTATGGCCTGTCCGGGAGTGAAAGTCGGGATGTTTGGATTCAGTCACAATGGGGAAATAGGGATTCAAGACTCCTGTTTTTGTTGTGCTGGTTATTCCGCAAGTCAGTACGGCTTGGTGTGGTCGTACAAGCAATGAGCTATGTTGGTTCTGGTTGCTCAGGGTTTGCTGGTGGCGGGAGGGTCTGCCGTAAAGGCTCTGGGCAAATTTGGAGAATATCTTGTAATTTGCTTCATTCTCCAGTAGATAATGCTCCTGGTTTTGCGGTTGAATTGTATCTGTGTGATCAGGGGTCCACGTAGATCTTCATAGTTGCGGCAGTCTAGTGTGCCGCGGCACCCCGATTGAAAACCACTGATTTAGGGTATGGGGAAGCGATTTGTAGAAGAAAATATTTTGTTCAAATTTCCGCCACCAGTGGGGAAACGGCGCTGCACATATGTAAAAGTTGTCATTTACTTCAAGACACGCTGCTTACGCAGATGACATAATATCAGATAAAAGCAGAAAGGCCAACGCCACCGTCAATAACCATTATGGCTCTTACAAAAAAGGAACATGCTCTTTAAGTAAAATTGTTCTATCAGAAGAATAGTAACGCTAATGCAGCACTACGTGAGTACCGGAAACTTAAAGGTTTGCGTAAAGGACCTTTGACGTCAGTGGGACTTCGAAAACTAATAAAGAAATCTGAAGCAACCGACAGGGGAGTTAGGTGTAATTCCAGGCAGGGGACGACCACGTATCGGAACGGAGGTAGTGGATGAAATGGCGGTTGCAATGGTCAGAATGCGAAACACTACCAGTCGGTAGTGCCTGCCAGAGATGTGTCAAGAGACTTGAACCTTACTTAGTCTACTGTACGTAAAGTGATTCGATAATGTTACGCTGGTCCCCGTACAAGATTCACGTAGTGCAAGTCTTGTGATCAGCAACAACGTAGACTTTGCTCTACGATTTCTGGCTCGTATGGAACTTGACTATACATGGGCTGGAATGATCTTGTGGTCTTGTGATCCTGTGGCACATTTCTCTCTTCATGGGGCTGTAAATGCCCAAAACTACCAATATGGAACTTCTCGTCCATCTGCTGTGCACGAAAGACCACTACAAAGTCCATATGTTACAGTATGGCGTGGATTCACAGCAGAGTTTATAATCGGATCATTTTTCTTTAAAGAGGCTACACCTCGTGGCTCTGCAAGAAAGGCAATGCTTGGAGACCGCAGTGTTCATGCAAGATGGTGCCACTCCCCACGTTGGTCGAAAAGTGAAGGAACTGCTCCGTTCAACATTCGGAAATGATCGCATCATTTCTAGAGACTTTCCGCAGTTCTGGCCAGCACGATCATAGATCTCAACCCCTGTGATTTCTGGATATGGGGACACCTGAAAGGCAGAGTTTACCGTGACGGCATACAGACGCTTGTCAATTTGAAAGCAAGCATTAAACAGCATGTAGCCAACATCCCCAATGAGATGCTACGCGAAACTGTGTCGCACACAGTCCTCCGTTTTCAGAATGTCATCTCAAGTGAAGGAAAGCACACAGAACAATATCTGTAAATTTCTAAGTTCTGATATTAAAATCTAATCCTAAGTTGAGTATTTCATCTCATGTTTACAGTGCCAGTTGTTTCTCCCCTGGTGGCGAAAATTTGAACCACTTTTTTTTTTTCTTCTACAAATCGCTTCCCCATACCCTAAATGACATACCCACAGATTTTCATAGCGCTATCTCTAACCGTTTTGACACTAGGGTCTCCTGAATAGGATAACTTATTTTATAACCACTCGGTATATACCACCCCAAAAAAAGTATTATAACGTCACAGCTAATGCGCGAACGTTTGCAAAGCAGGAGCAGGTTTAAAAGTGTGCAGATAATAGCAGCGATATCGCAAACAAACAGAATAAGTCGCTGCAAGGAGCTTACGACAATTTAAAGATGTTTTATCGTTGGCTGCCATATTGGCAATTAGCCGCTTTTAAACCTCTTAAAAACAACCCCAGATTTTTTGTATCTACAAAATGTTTGTAGATACAAATATCCAGTGGCGTATCCAGGTATCATCGTAAGGGGGGAATGGGAACCATGTCAAGGTATCATCGTAAGGTATCATCGTACCATCGTAAGGAGCATTGCGACCAGGCTTTTGAGTTTTTGGTAAAACTGCAGATGTTGGGTATTAGTCCATATTTCAACAAACGGACAGGAAAAAAGCAGTGATTGACAGGTGCCACTCACTGCTCTCCCTACCTACTGTCCTCCTAGGTTGATATGCCTAGGGTGTTCCCCCCCCCCTTCCACTTGACACTGTTTTTAAATCGGGGACTCGTTTTCCATTTCAAAACAGCAGGATGGAGGGAAAACACCCTACCTAAGCTAAGCACCCCCTCCTCGACGACACAAAACAATCAGAAAGAAAACGCCTTCACAATAATCACCGAATCACAGAACTCGACCGTACAATCACTCCGTTCTACGACCACGTCCACTGCGCGGAGACAAGTGGTACCCAAATAATGGAGTTTAGCCGAGTTTTTTTTTTTTTTAGAATGCTTCCTGCGTTCTTTTACTTTAATTTAAAAATTTTGGTTAAGGGGGCATATGCCCTCTCTGTCCACCACTGAATACGCCCCTGCAAATATATATCTACAAAGAACTTCTTCTAGAAACTACTAGAATAATAAGTATTGACTTCTTGTTAGTTTTTGTACCAAAGTAACTAAAGCTTCTCAAGAGGCAGCCGTTTATTGAGTGCATTCAACGATAGGCCTGCATGTTTAACTGGATGAAAAACTAGCATGGGTGATGTGCAATCCTTGCCTGAGTATATAAAAGTTCCTCCCGTCTCGACTGCATTAAAATTAGAGCATTCTACAGACGTTGCAGGGGAACAGCGATCGTAACCCACTTTGTAATAATCGTAGGGGTTAAAATACTGAATAGACACATTAGAAGTGAGCTCTATTAGTCTTGCTTCATATTAGTTATTTATAATTATTATTATGTATATAAAGTGCTTAGCATCATTGACATTTGTTCGCAGCTTGAGGCTCTAGCCCTAAATTCGCCTTAGTCTAAATTATTATTATTTATTTTAATTTTATTATTTTTTTTTTCTCTTTTTTTTTATTTTATGCTATTCTCATCCTTATTTCTTCGTTTTCTGCTGTCCTGTCTCCTGGGAGTGTGTGTGTGTGTGTGTGTGTGTGTGTGTGTGTGTGCGCGCGCGCGCGTGTGCTGTTGCCGGCTTGCTGGCGCGGGTTCTTTTGAATGGCTCCAAACCCTCTTTGGACATTCAGTACGTGACTGTTGAGGTTGGCCATGGTTCTTGCGCAGTTGTGGCCTACCTCCCCGTGGTGTAGACGGACACTGGGCAGGCTTTCCAGGTGATCGCCTGCCTGGTGACAAAACGGCCAGAAACAACTAAACAACACATACACTGCACGAACATAACGTTACACACATTTCTGGCCTGTTACAGTGCTTTCTGTAACCATCACAGTGTACAAAGACGGAGTTGAACTTTCGTTCAGGTGCCGTCCTACATAAGATACTATACATGTCTACATTAGTTATTTATAAAAATTCATTTTTATATTAAATTTTCTTTTCATACTCTGAGACAACCAAACGAATTCACAAGATAGAATACAAAAAACAGCACGCTATCTATCAGTCACGGGCTCGAACCCGGTTACTCAATGCACGTGTACTTATGCACCTTCGAGCAAGACAACTAGGCCACGGTGGTATTCTTACCTGTTTATAGTAAATCAATTTTCATATTCTTACTAGTTCAAAGTAAATTCATTTTTATATTCTTACTTGTTTAAAGTAAATTCATTTTTATATTCTTACTTGTTTAAAGTAAATTAATCAGTTCTCGAAGTTATTTATAATCAGTTCTAGCAGTTGGTGTTTAATAAGCGTTTCGTTTACAATCCATTACATTAAACACTAACTGATCATAAATAACCTAATATATTTTTCGCATTATATTAAATTTAAAAAAGAATGTAAGTTACAAAGGCTGCGGGAGATTAAAGTTTTCGTTAGCAAACATTAGGGGAGGGAAGTGGATTAAAGCTGTTGTTACCAATCGACATGGCACAAAAAAGTTCAAAAAATAAAGCGATAATTTGTGAACAGTCCATATTCATGAGCTAAGAACTTTCATGAGAAAATATTCATGAGCTAAGAACTTTCATGAGAAAATATTCATGAGCTAAGAACTAAAAAAAAAAAAAAAGAAGATACAAAGCAATATAGAAATTCAGCCGAGCCGCATAATCCTGAAATTTTAACTGATTTACAAAGTCGCTGTAGAATACAATACATACTTACCAAACATAACAGAAATTAGAAACTGACTGTCAATAGTCAGTCGCCATTTAGTACCAAATTCATGCGACAAGAAGTAAACAGCACACGAAAGCAGGCTTCCTTGGATGTGAGTATAAGCTACAAGATAGGAAAACAATACCTCTTTAAATTTTACAGTAATATAAAATTTATACTATATATTACTTTTGATTTAATATTTTCAAAATAATCTACTTGTTTGTTCCATATTATCGCGAAAAATATTTCATACCTCAGTCACATTAAAACAAGCAGCAACAAACAACCAAAAGATTTATCTTTATTAATTTCTAGCTGAAGCGCCCTCTGCTATTAAGGAATATCTTAAAAGATAGAGGATTAATAATTACAAAAATTAAAAAATATTTTAATACTGTACTAGTTAATAAATATGGATGAAGTTCGGGTTAAATTCCATTGAAACTATATAAAACGGGCAGACACTATAAGAATACAGTCCTCCATTTGAAAACATAATACAATAATAATAAAATTATATTTTATTTAAAATGATTGCTGTGTGGCAGACTGCGAGCAAATAAATACATATTGATAATCATTCGATCAATAAATAAATAACATGGCTTGTAACATGTCGCTGTTTCCATTGTGGTCGATTAATTTTTTCTTTTTGGTTTTTTTTTTTTTTTCGATAGTATTATTTATTTAAAAGGCAGTACTTTAAATCTTACTTGACATACGCCGAATAAGGTCAGCTTGTGATGATTTAATTTGGTAATAAATGTTTTTGAAAATTTGACTGTATTCAAGGATATTTTGAGAATGCCTGTTATGAATGTTAAGTACACTGATGTGCAAAATTTAAGGACCAGTCAGGTTTTCACCTTTAGCTTCTCATAGGAGTGGCCTGGATATGGGAAAGCATACCAAAGGAACCTCGTGAGGTGCAGAAATGATGAAGGAAACAAAACGGTACAGAGGGACTTTATTCAAAACTGGCAACATAGCACTGGCTGCCATGATACAGATGCTAAAAATGGAACAAAGGGAAGAGGTGGTCCTCAGTAGGAGATATAGCCACCCCTAATGTCTATGCACGCTTTGCACCGCCTGTCCATACTTAGAACAATGTTGTTGACAAGTTCTTGCAGTAACATCGTCCTTTCCTCCGTCAGCGCCATCTTCAGTTGGTGAACATTTTCTGGTGGGTGTGGACGTGCCGCTAGGCGTCTTCACAGAACGCCCCATATGTGTTCGATGGGATTTAGATCGATGGAACGGGCAGGCCAATCCATACGAACAATGTCCTCACTTTCCAAAAGCATATCAACAGCTGCAGTGTGGTGGGGTGTGGCGTTATCATCCATAAACACGAACTCGGGGCCAGTGGAACCTCGGAACATACGCACGTGGGGAAGGATTATCTCAGTACAGTAGCGTACACCGTTTACAGTACCGCTTTCCAATATCTGTAGTTGTGTACGTCCATCCAAGATAACGCCTCCCCAGACGAGAACACCTCGACAGCCATATCGATCCCTTTCAGTGATGTTTGCGGGGTGATACCGTGTACCAACCTCTAGCCAGATTAGCTGACGTCCAGAATTGTTGCTGAGACTGAATCTACTCTCATCAGTAAAGAGTACCTTAAGTAAAGATTATGTGGTTGTAACCTTTAGAAATAGTGTTGGTTCTTAAGTTTTGCACATCAGTGTATTAGTACTATGCAGTGCCGGATTAAGGCACGGGCTGGTAAGACCCTTGCCCGGAGCGCCATTCTTTAAGGGGCGCCAAATTTTAAAAATCATGAAAAAAAAAAAAAAAAAAATATATATATATATATATATATATATATATATATATATATGATAAAGGGGCTCCAAACCCCCTTTTATATATAGGAAAGGTATCCCTTAGTAAAGAGGGCTCCGAAAAATCTTTCTGCCCGGACACGAAAATACTTTGGTCCGGCACTGGTACTATGATTACATACTTAGTATGGTTCTAACACATATGCGAAGTAGCCATTTTACTTTACCAAATAGTATCCCGGATTCTGTGATCGACTTGTCAACGATTTTTTGAAATAAAATATCGTTGACATAAAATATCGTAAAATGCCATAAAGGTCAAAAATAATTTAACATATTACGATAAATATGAATTTAATAATATAATAACGTTATATAAAAATTTAACTCGAGGTTAATGTTAGTTAATTTAATCAGTAAATGCGCTTCCCAGTGACTTGCTTTTTTTATTTTTTGTTCATTTATATCATTTATTTTAATTTTTCTGTTGACAGAATGAAGTAATAGAAAAAAAAAAAAAAAAAGAAAAGATTCCTATTGGATGCCTGCGTGTGTTTATTTCAAACCTAATGATTAAAGGTTATTTTAAACCAATGATCTGGCAAGCGCTTTTAATAACAGCGCCGGAAGAGTCTTCGAGATTGCTCAGACTTTGAGATCCTCAACATATGATGCCAACTGAAGAAGAAATAAGGTAAAAAATAAGCACACGAAAGGTTCAAAGGGTCCCTTCCTGCATTTTTATTTAGAGATGAATTCCCAATGAATAGTGATAGTGATTGGCCAAAAAGGGAAGCATTAATAATGAGCAGAAGATCATTTCATATCCCACAGAATAGGTTAAAGAGGGGGATAAGTCTGGCCATTAACAGCATTGAAAGCTGTTGCAAGACCAAAGCATAAAAAACTTACCTGTTCCCTTTAAGCGAAAACCTTAGTAGTCTCTACAGATTTGTAACATCGGATTCCCTCTTCCCTTTTCCATAATGTAGAACCCCACTTAAAGAATTTGTTGTGTAAACAGGAGAAACTGGGATTTTTGTGTTAAAGTTGTGATGGAAAGAGAAATAGAGATAGAGCGAAGGATTTTACTCATTTATAGAAGTAATAGGCGATTAGTAAAGAAAAGGGATATATATACACAACGCTTTTACAACTAGCCAAATTCCTCCAGTCAGATTTCATGATGAAATGGCAGTGCTCATTAATGTCATACTGCTTATTTATAGTGCAACAACTACACAGCTCATATATATTATATCCTGTTTATTTTTGAATTTTCCAGTATGCATACTAAAACTACTTGTACAAATGGGTGAAATACCGGTTATTTAATTAAAGTTTCTTTTTATAATTTTATAATTATATATATATATATATATTATGCTGTGGGCCGGCCACGCAAGGACAAGAGTTTACAACTGGAAAGCAAGGTGCTGAAAAGCATGATAATTACATGGGCTGGGTTAGGATAACTATGAGTACGGACACGTGTATGTATACTTGCAATACACCAATGCTAGGCGTAGAGTAAATAAATTTGATGGACTTGAAGTGCTGGTCAAGACATCGAAGGCAGATATTGTGGTCATATCAGAAACATGGTGTCACACAGCTATAAGGAATTGCAGGATTGGAATTTGGAGTGTACAATATGTACAGAAAGGATGGACAGAATAGGAAGGGAGGAGAGGTTATGCTGTAAGTTAGGAAATATAAAATCTAAGGCAGTGCATCCAGTTGACATGGTTGGCCAGTGCAATGTTGAGTCAGTTTGGGGTGACATAAGCACTACTAAAGCAAAACTGAGGGCAGGAGTGTGTTATATGCCTAATGAATCTGATGAGTACAATGAACAACTGTACAGAGAAGCAGTGTGGACCAGTAAATCAGCTGTCTTATAATGGGAGATTTTAACTTCGCAGATATTGACTGGAATTTGTGGGTTGGTGACAAACAAGGCTTTTGTGGATTATTGGATGATTTTTTTCTACAGCATCATGTTCGAGAGGCAACTAGAGGGAGTAATACCCTTGATCTGATTATCAGCAGTGATACTTCATGCGTTAAGAATCTGCATATAAAGGAAACACTAGGTGGCAGTGATCACAGGGTGCTGATGTGGGATTTACTTAAAGACGTAACTACCATCAGGTGTAAAAGGAAGGGTTTTTGCTTTCCTAAAGGTGACTACAGTAGTGTCAAACAGTATTAAATTCTATACAATGGGAAACTGATGATGTTGCCGACAGAAAATTCTAAATAGGGAAGCATTGAAAGAAGTAATCTTGGAAGCTACTAGGAAGCACCATAAAAGCAACTTGGAAGCAACTTAGAAATACTGTTCAGGATTTAGGCCTAAACGGTTAACAAATGAACTAATGAGGTTCGTGGCAGAAAAGAAAAATGCATGAGTTGCATATCAATTATCAGGCGACATAGAAGACAATGGTAGATATACGCTAGTCCGTAACCAAGTCACAAAGGCGGTTAGGCAGGCAAAGACAGATTACGAGAAATCTTTGGATGCAAAGAAAAACAGCAAAGAGTTCTTTACTTATGTAAACTCGTAAACTCTAGAAGGAAGTGGATAAATAAGATTGGTCCACTTGATATCGACGGTTCGATTGTTGAAGAACCTGCTCAGATAGCTGACAATCTGAATGAGTATTTTGCATGTATATCCACACATGCGGAAGTCTGTAGGGAAGTGGAGGTCAAAAGCTTATCAAACCCTAACAGGGAGCTAAATGATTTTGATTAACTGAGAGCAAATTGGAGGTGAAACTATGTAAATTCAACATAAGAAAGACACTTTGGGTGAATGAGATCTATTCAGTTATATTAAAGGAAGCAGCAAAGGAAGCACACAAACCGTTATCCATAATTATGAAAGCTTCCTTGGACTCGGGGGGGGTGACCCCAATCCACAAAGGGGAATCAAGAGTAATCACAGACCTCTTAGTTTAATTTCTGTTCCAGGGAAAATAATGGAGTCACTGGTTAAGGAAGCGATGCAGGATCATCGAGACAAGACTGCAGTTCTAGTTCAGACACAGCATGGGTTTGTTAAGGGAAAGTCTTGTCTGACAAATTTGATTTGATACTATGATGGGGTCACAAAGGAACTGCATGCAAAAATTGTTTTTAAAATCATATGCTTCGATTTTAATAAAGCTTTTGATGCTGTTGCACATGGAAGACTACTGTACAAATTGGAGCAGTATGGCATTAAGGGCAAGTTGCTACAATGGATAAAAGAATGGAAGAGTGGGGAGAAGACAGAGGGTGGTAATCAATGGACAGTTCTCTTCGTGGACTAATGTTATTAATGGAGTAACCGAGGATTCGGTTTTGGGCCCATTGTTCTTATGTATATTTATCAATGATATTGATGAAGGTATATCAGGGTTAATGTCTAAGTTTGCAGACGATACGAAGGTTGGCTGGGTTGTTAATGACACTAATGATAGTACACTACTGCAATAGGATCTATAAAAGTTGAGCAGAGGGGCTGAGAGGTAGCAATTGAAGTTTAACATTGACAAATGTAAATGTACTGCATAAGGGAAGCAGTAACCGCAGAGTAACGTACCAACTTTGCGGTACAACACTCAGGGTAGTAGAGAATGAAGTTTTCTGAGCAGTGCAGACAAGCTGCAACAGTAGCTCATGGTGTCTTGTCAATGATATACAGAAATTTTGTAGCAGGATAAGGAGGTGATTATCCCTTGGTATAAGGCAATGGGCTGGCCACACCTTGAGTACTGCATACAGGTCTGGAGGCCTCATTTTAGGAAGGAAGTAGAGCTGCTGAAACGAGTACAGAGAAGGGCAACGAGATTGGTGAGTGGAACAAAGGGTTGCTGTTACCAAGAAAAACTTAATTTCTGCAAATTGCAGCGTCTGGAGGCTAGGCACCTGCGACGTGATCTAATTGAGGTGTATAAGGTCTTGAATGGTGTGACAGTTCTAATGCTGATGGGATTCTTCGTCTTGCTCAAATTACTTACCTGAGGAGGCAGAAATTCAAATTGAGGAAATTGTAGAATAGATATGCGGAAATTTGCAGGTTGATAGTTGGAACACACTTCCGTCTGTCGTAGTGGAGGTAGAAAACTTAAATAAGTTCATAACTAGGCAAGCATTTGGAGGAATGGGCGGATGAAATGGGAAGGGTTTTTTTTTTGGCTGATTTTATATATGCTTGCTTTCTTGTATCATATGCTTCTACTAATGCTAATACTAACTATAATGACTTCGAAGAATTTTGCCATATTTTGTGGAATCATGTTGATTCGAAAGCGCGGCGTGCGTAGCTCTGTACTTTTACTGACTACTCGATAACGAGTGGCCACCTGCCAAAACAAAACTCATCTTCAATATCTGAAATTGATTCCGGATGATAATAAACGATGACGATGTACGAACGTCATTGGCCTTAGTGTCAACAAGAGGACTTTACAACTTCATTTTAATTATTTTTATGGCAGCAGATATTCGTATAACAGTGCCATTTAATAATGATTTTTTGTTGCCCTTGAGGATAAGTTCGATCGCGCACCATGCATATCAGTAACCAATTTAGCTAACCCAGAACTACAACCGACACACAACATTAAAAAAAAAAAAAAAAAAAGAAAAGAAAAGAAAAAAATTAGAGAAAAAAAAATACGAAATGGCTTTCGCTCCAAAAATAACTGTCAATGAGGCAACAAAAATATCACATACTGTAAAACATCCTTTCCTGTGGTAGTTAGGCCGCTTGAAGAAAGCAAACTACACATTCATCATATGCTTCAAATAACAAGTTAGTTAATGTACATGTACATTAACTAACTCGTTAACTAATGTACAGTATTAATTGTTATATACAATACAATATGCATGGTTGTACATTATACAGTGTATTTTTTGGAAAGCGTCTGACCTGTTCTACGATAATTTAAATTTATAGAATATCGATAAAATTATTATAATACTCTTTTAAAAAAAAAATAAATAAATAAAAGCAATTCTCTAAAATCCTTTCGTCGCTTTTATTGTACTCATTAGTCATCATGATGGTGCTTATTCATTCCTTACGCAATACATCCGAAAATATTTTGGTAATCTATAGTTTACTATGTAATATTATATTAGACATATTTACCTTAAAAATGCGTTTTAAAAACACTATTATTATAAAAATCCTTCATTCACTGAACCTGTCCCTTGGACTGTCACGAATGATCCCTCTCCCCCAGAAAAAAGGCTCATATGAAAACAACAAGTAAAACTATATGGTTTTTAACAAAATAAGCACTTTTTGTCCTGAACTGGGTTATTCCTGTAAAGACCAAAAGCACCAATAATATTTGGTGGTCATACCAGAGTTATTTGTCAGAGAATAAACCGACCGTATTTCTATAAACGAAATTTGTTTGAATGTACGTGAAAACAGCAATAAACAAACGAAGTTGTGTACAGATATTGCAGGAAATCACCACCTTCTCGTTGTTTTCAAATAAGGCTACCAGAGCGGAGTTCGCTCATCCCTCCCCTACTTCCCACGCCTACCTTATGTTCAGTAAGGGCAGTGATTGGTTCCATATGTTGCAATATCAGACAGGGGTTCTAAATAAGTCGTTGGAATCTCTCCGTCACAAGCTACCTTAGGCCTATTCATGCAACAGTGAGCAGAGTTGCAAGTCCGTATAAGGGAAGCAGGGAGAGACAAAAAAAAAACTAATTTAGCCTGGTCGTGGATGCAGCAGTGATGCGGGCATGGCTAATGGGAAAAAGGTCAACGTTAGGAGGGATGTCGCGTGTCATTGTTGAACTACGATTCATCCGCAAGCTCCGTTAATGAAGTTTCCACTTGAAGACACAAACTTAACCCTTAGCCACGGCGGTTGTCATTATCATCGTCACTATTATGAAATACCCAGAAGAAGAGCTTGTTCTCTATTGGGAAATATCGACGTTCGTCCTATGTATATGTATACTGTATATACATTCGTGAATAGACGATATGTGGATTGCCAAATCTGCCTCTGGGGTGGGATTTAAATTCAACAGAATCAGTTTGTGGGAAATTGCTTGATTAATTGTTTTGACTATGGGGTAACGTATGAGTCGTTTTTGCAGAATTTATATTTCTATATGAGGTATCTTTAAATTTATAGCAAGAAAAAAAACAAAAAAATACAAAGAAAGAAAAAGAGATAGAACCGGAAGAAAAACTTTAATTTTCGAACTCCCTTAATAACTTTAAATCGCATATTTCGGGTCCATTTTGGTTAATATTATAGGACTTTGCTATACTGTAATTAGGTAGACAGTCATGTTTGATTCTTTATGAGGATAGATTTTTACTTTCTACTTATTTTACATGACTATTACTGCTCTAACGCACCTGGAGTAAAGAAAAGGGCAGTCCTCATAGTGATTTTCTATACATTTAAAGTGACTGTTGATCAGCGCTTCACAGATCAGAGTTAAAAATATTAATATTTTACACCATTAGTTTCGCTATCGGGGAGGCACGGGAAATTCTTTTTCCCATCATCTCCTTTCTGAAGCTTTATAATTAGACAATTTGGAATGGACAACAATAGCAAAAATCTCTACAAAAAAAAAAAAAAAAAAAAAAAAAAAAAGAAGCGCGTTCTGCATAAACGAGCACCGTATAGCCCAGCACAAGTACGCGAACTCGTCCTTTCTAAACATTTCTGAAACTAAAGAATAAAAAAAATCAACTATTCTGAAACTTGTCTATAATGGTAATGTAGTTTATTGTTATTGGGTGTACTTGTTCGCATTTTCAGCTAATTTTAAAGTGCTGGAAATGTTCAAGAAATTCCAATCACTATTTTTATATTTTGAAAGTGAGACGAGTACACGCAATTCCATCAAAATTCCCATTAATGGGGGATATACGATAGTAAATGGTACATTTACCATATTAAAAATATTTACGATATGCTTTACGATAGTGAAGGATAAATCATGCAGTTTGTTCCAGAGCCATTTTCAACAAATTGCTTTAGTTTAGCAATTAATAAATAGTCTTATACAGGGTGTCTCAAAAATACACGGCATACTTCAGGAATGAGTTCCTCATATGTAGACAATAAAAATATTTTATATCAACATAGTTCCGGAAATGCTTGGTTCCTGAGTTATTAACCGGAATGTTTTATCTCCCGCAGGTGAATTCCTTCATCACAAGGTACTGACAAATTCTGGTGGTTTTCCATTCCGACCATGTACTCAAATCAGGAGCAAGCGGATATGCACTTTATGTACGGTTTGGCGGACGGCAATGCTCTGGAGGCTCATCGTTTATACCACGAAAGGTTCCCAGAACGAAAATGTCCAGACAGGAAAAGGTTTGAAGGTATCCATCGCCGCCTTTGTGAACATGGGATCTTTACACCTCGTGCTACCGACAGAGGACGACCAAGATCTACGACTCCTGAAGTAGAGGAGGAGATTTTGGATGTTGTGCATGCCACTCCTGGAATCAGCACACGCAGAATAGCAATGCAACTGGCTGTTCAACGTTCGACTATTTGGAGAGTGTTGTGAGAACACCAACTGTATCCTTACCATCTGCAACGTGTACAGGCTTTGTCACCAGCAGATTACGCTGCGCGAGTAATGTTCTGCCAGTGGTTCTTGCAGCAGTGTGGTACAACTCCTCGCCCACAGGCGCCTCCGTAGCCAGGTGGGAAGGAGCAGCAGTGCGTAGTACACGCTTCTTGATTAGACCGGGGTTCGAGCCCGTCACCACCAAATACGGAGGATGCGGAAAGGTCAGGGAATGACCACCGCATATCTCGGAGCAATATGGCCTTAGTTGCTAATGCTCCTAAAAACTAAAATAACAACAATAACAATAACAACTCCTCACTTTCCTGCCTTAGTGATATTCACAGATGAAGCACAGTTCACACGAGTCGGAATCCAAAACTTTCACAATCAGCATGTATGGGCTGAGGAAAACCCACATGCAATTCTTCCATCACATCACCAACAGCGGTTTAGCCTCAACATCTGGGAGGGTGTTTTTGGTGATAAGTTATTTGGGCCCCATGTACTTCCAAACAAACTCACAGGGCAGGCGTACAGAAACTTTTTGGAAAACAACATGCCTGATTTCTTGGACGACACGCCACTGATCATTCGTCAACAAGCACACTTCGTGCACGATGGCGCTCCCACACATTTCAGCCACCTAGCCCGCAATTACCTGAATCGAAGGTTTCCTTGGTCGGTGGATAAGTAGAGGTGGACCAACTGCCTGCCCTCCACGCTCACTGATTTCTTCTTGTGGGGCCATTTAAAGTCATTGTTGTATTCGACTTCGGTAGCTGATGTGGAAACTCTCCGCAATCGAATTGTGGCAGGTTGTGAGACAATACGAAACATGCCAGGTTGTGAGACAATACGAAACATGCCAGGTTGTGAGACAATACGAAACATGCCAGGTTGTGAGACAATACGAAACATGCCAGGAATTTCGCATCGTCTTCGCGAGTCCATGAGACGTCGATGTGAGGCCTGTATTCAGGCAGAAGGTAGACATTTTGAACAATTACTATAAGGTGATGTGAACAGTTAAGTGTCATAGACAGACCGTAAAAACTCGGAAACCAAGCACTTCCGGAACTTTGTTGATATAAAATATTTTTATTGTATACATATGAGGAACTCATTTCTGAAGCTATGCCATGTATTTTTGAGACACCCTGTATATTGGCATGAAACTATTTATTAATTGCTCAGTGGTTTATTTACCTCTCTTATGATTTCTACTTCTCTAAAGAAACATGCAAATGAAATATACTTTTGTTCATCCTTTCCTTATTTATTAATGAATTGGGATATCAGTTATTGGATTTTTCAGTACACGAATATAAGTACAGTACCATAAATTTGTATACAAAAAATTCAATAAAAATTACGCAACAAGTGAATGTATAAAAAAGTTTTGAAACAAAGAAATCTTTTTCATAAAACCTTCGTGATAAAACAAATGCAAAATAAAGATTATAATTCTGTAACAATGGTACTGCTTGCAGTTACACAAAGATACATCTTACTGCGATGGTATTAAGAAATATTCGTCAGTAGAAAAGACGAAAATCGTGTTGCCAACTGCGATCATGATCTTCTAAAGAAAATCATGTCATCACATTCTAAAGAAGATCAGTCATCACAATCCTGATCAAGATCAGGATTGTGATGACTTACTCTCGATTTACCGGGATCAGATTAACTGGGACACTTAAAGACTCAAAATTAAAAAAAAAAAAAAAAAAAAAAATCAACCAGAAATCACAAAATTCAAGTAATAACTAGAATATGTATAAGGACAAGGGACAAGGTATTCTTGTATTGATTGCGGCCTCCAGGGTTACCCCTATATACCGCTGTAGCATCTGTAGGTTATTTATAGCTGGCAAGTGTGTGTAAGTGTGTGTGCGGACCAACTTCTCTCGACCAGACGTGACACATCTCATCAAGAAGAGACCCACCATCGATCCCTGGACTTGACCATCAATCTTGGACTCCCGGTTTTGACCACCCCCCACTGTTCGTTCTGATGGACTACTGGACCAGCCTTCAGTCTGGATGCGACACAGACTCACCAAATGGAGTCCCAATGATGGCACCTGAACTAGACCTTACTGAACATGACCCATCCACCATAGCAGCACTCACACTGCTGGATTTCCAGCAAGTTGTCGGCTCCAACTGACTGGCCGTGCTAGCTGTACCTACCCTGAACTTGCGGGGTATATCTCTCTCTCATTTTTTTTTTTTTTTTTCCCCTTCGGCTTCTTTCTTCTGTTTCCTACCATCCGTTCTTTTACTATCCCCGCCCCTATTTTTCTCTTACAGAATGATTTTTTTTTTTTTTAGTGGGGAGGTGGTTTTCGCCCACCCGCCATCCAACTCTTCTCTCTGGTGAGGCACTGGGCATGCCACACTGTCATCAGGAGCCATCTTCCCTGTTGGCCCCTTTCTTCTGTTTCCTACCCTCCAGTCTTCTGCCTTCCTCCCTTACTTTTCTCTTGCACAACTTTATATATATATACCCCACAGGTCTAAATCTAAAAACATCAAAATTACTGCCCGACCTATTTGGCCCTAGAACAAGTTATCAGCGAACAACCCTACGCTCTGTTAAAATTACAACCTTTGCTCAAGAAACAGCAATCATCTCATTCTCAAATCTAGTCCTAGCCACTGAAATCCCAGGAAAGTAGGTGGCAGGACCCGCCAGAGTACTCTAGCTACAGTGGTACACCCGGTCAGCCTCCCCGTGGCATGGTATGGTAACGTCGGGTCCCACTAGGGGCTAGGCGGCTAATAGACCGGAGGAACAAAGGGCACAACACAATATACAGCACATGACCCCCACACACTTCAAATCTCTGGCCCCGATACAATGTACACCCGGAGATGGGAGAAATCCCAGGAGCCGTTAGACACTAACATACCGTTAGACACTAACAACCTTATATATGTGTGTTGTGATGGTTGTTGTTTGCCGGCCCTGGAGTGTTAGCAGCCGGGAGGCAGAGAGCAAGCTACCTGCGTCCCGACTCCCGTCCCTAGCCACATGGAGGCGCTCCAGGAACTATCTAAATTACACTAAGTGGGATTCCAACAAGTGGAATCCCGGTTATAATAAATAAGGAATAGGGAGGAGAAAGTAGGAGAAAATAAAGTAGAAGAAGAAAAGAGAGCAAAACACTCTCTCAGGAAAAAGAAGTAATAGGAAAGAGGAAAACACTAGTTGGAAAATCTAACAAGCGAGAGAGCTTGAAGAAGTAAAATTTTGAAGCCTGAAGGCTTGTAATTTTGAAAGAAAGATTCTCCTGGCCAGGAAGGAAGGGACTTTTCTTGAGACTTGTCTTTTTCCCCTTGTCGGTGCAGGTTGCACCGATAAGGGGAAAAAGAAAAGTCTCAAGGAAAGAACATAGGTAATGTACAAATGGCTATTATATAGCCACTTAAAAGAATAAATTAAGATAAATAATAAATACTTATGTCACCGATATGAAACATAGCAGTAAACATATTAACAAATTACACTGCATAAGCAGAGAGTAAAATATGCAATATTCACAAAATAAGTAATTAAAATCTTAGCTGAAAAACCCGTCAACCAAGAAATTAACAGAAATAGTCAACTAGAAAAAATGCAGAAACATATATACAAAACACAAAGAGATAATTAATTACAAGCAACAATAATCCAACAAACAGAACTCACCCAAGGCAAAGATATGCCAAAGGCAAAACCAATAAATACTGTACAAATAAATTAGTTAACCAAATCAAAAGCAATTCTAAATTTAAATCTCAGTATAACAAATCAAAATCAAAATAATAAGTTAAGTATTAAGCAATAATTAATGAATATGCAGAGAAAATGTCTCTGCACAAGTAATCTAATCTATATACATATGTACATAACCAGCAAGTGCAAAGCTGCTACCACAAGCTGCGAAAAACAAAACTGTCTCAAATAACAAGACACTTGGTATTAACAATAATGCATAGATAAGCATTAAAAAAACAAACAAACAAACAAAAAAAAAAAAACCTCAACCTGCAGGGCTGAACAAAAGTTAAAACTATACAATTCCACGGCAACTGGCAGTAGAAAAGAAAATAATGGCAAGACTGGAGGAGGAGAACAACGCCTCCAACCAGTCGGCCAACAAAGCAATTGGATCTGAGAGCGCGGGGAGAGGTCCATCCCACCCCTCAGAACCAAAACCCATTTACAACTAAAAATGCTAGACCAAGAACTATAAACAGATGTTTTGCAAGTCGTAAATAAGCGACAAGAAGCGGCGTTATAAGTCGTCATTGGGAGATTAGTGTATCTTGCAACCCCCGCTGTCTTCCCACCCGCCGCTCAAAAAAAAAAAAAAAAGAGACCAAATGTTTAGTTTGTTTTAGTGCGTCGCGTCGATTGGTGGGTTCTTTCGCACCGCAAAACGATCATTTTTATTTCGTTATTTATGTCAGGGATGTCGGATATTTTTTTTTATTGTAACTATTTTTTTTTTCTTGCGTGTGTTTAGAAATCGCGAAAATGATGGGCAAACTCAAAGGGTTGTTCTTTCAAAAACAAAAACTTGAATTATTCAAAAGTTTGAAAACGGTGCATCTGTTAAATCTCTAATGAACCATTATAATGTTGGTGAAAACCATACGCGACATTGTTAAAAATAAAGGGAAACTATTAGATTTAAAATCGGCATCGTAAAAAATAAACGGAAGCATCGAATTGGACACGCGGTAGTGCGTGGCAAGTTTTTTCGTTTTTTATCTATCGCCATACTTTTTACGTAGGTTGCTGAATATTTTTCGATAGCAGTAAGTCCCCGACTTACGTAACTTCGGACTATGTGACTGAAGATTTCATTTATATGACTGAAGATTTTAGCGAAGTGGACACACATTTCACCACAACAACGTAAAAACCCACAGAATTCCAGCTATCGGTATTATCGCAAATACAATAGGATCGAGTTTACTACCCATTTATAATAAATTGCACTAACAGAAAAGCCCAATAACCCGGAAAGTGCATTTTTTTTTTTTTTTTTGTTTTATGGCAGTGACCTCCAGAAATGAGCTTTAGTAAAATGTGAGCTCACGTGGGGTGGTAATAGTGAGTTTTCGCCTTAACCCTGTGAAGTTCTTTTCAGAAAATTTAATTTTGACTGTTATCAGGGTGCCGACTAAGAGAATAAATGACAGCGCTACTAGTAAATGTATCAAGAAAAGGAAAGCGATCGAGTTGGATCAGAAAATTAAAATAATAAGGATGTATTGAAAATGGCCAAACGTTAAAAAGTATCGCGCGGAATTCAGATTTATCAGTGGCAACGGTGAATACAATAAAGGAGAAAGACAGAATACGAGAAGCGGTAAAGCTATCGGCACCAATGAAGTCAACTATAATAAACAAGGCTACGAAATACATATCAGTTTTTAAAGTACAATAACATGCGTGTTTTCTTCCTTTTATGTTTCCTTTTCTTATGTGCCACTCCGGCTACTTCACTGCTGTCCCCAGATAAAGTTTTCAATTGAACTAATTAAAAATATATAACTATATTTCTTCATTCTTCTGAGGATATTATGTGGTTTTTGTAATTTTGGCATATCAGGGATATAGTAGCAATATTTTACTAGTCGTTCCCGAGTTACGTAAAATTGGACTTACGTAAGAAGTCCTGGAACGTATCTCTTAGGTATGTCGGAGACACTGTATTTTTGGATTAATCGGGAAATCGATTATCCGGGAATTTCTTTTTACCATCTATCCCGGAAAATCGAAAGCTAGGATTTTCCGGGATAGATTAGTAGGATTTTTGGCATCGCTAAATATTTGACCTTAATGTCTCTGCGGGGCTGTTATTGGCCATCTTAGAAGGTCCAACACGCTAATTATTTATTGTAAAATATATTAGTGTCTGAAAAAAGATAAATGTTTGTTAAATATTCTGATATTGTCTTCAATTTAAATTTGATTAAACGTCGATTTATTTATTTTTTAATTTTATTATTTTTTGCAAAGTGTACTTCGAAGTACATTTTTAGCAAGGATATAAAGTCAACTTACATTTCATGAGCAATTTGTGGCTTATTCAAAATTGCCTCATTATTACAATTTCGTTGACTAATCATGATGTGGAATGTTATGAGACAAATTCCCTTCATGGCAGAAAATGCCAGAGGATAATTGTGGGCACATCAAAGTGTTACATGATAAGTTGTTAATTACATGTTTTGCTTCATAGCCATTGAAATATAGTAAATAAAAAGTAATAACACAAGGCAGTAAAGTAAAAATAATTTTATTAATGAGTCAGACTATTTAAAATTTGCGCACAGGCAGCTAAGGTTAGGGGAGCGTTACTATATCTTTTCGTGTATTGCATGTAACCTATGGTCGCTTTGTCTATTTGGTGGCACAAAATATCTGAGATTTTAGTAGCAAAAACCATGATTATATTTATATATAATCATGCATTATTATTATTATTATTATTATTATTATTATTATTATTATTATTATTATTATATTAATTTCTCCCTGACTGGGGGATTCCACACTGTGACGGGTACTGCTACCAAATACGCAGGATGGTTGTAATGTCTGGTGTTACTGTTGGTCGAGGAAATCTCTGACTATCCTACAGGTGTTCAGGATTGCGACTTTCTGGAGTTCCTTGCAGGTGTTCTCTGGGAGACATATTGCTGCTAGGCTGCTATGTAGAGTCTTTGGCTTAGTGGTTGACACGATGACCGGGATGGTCGATATTTCTTGCATATGCCACATCTCCTTGACCTCATGTCTCAGGTTCGTGTACTTTCTAATTTTTTCCTCATGGGATTTCTGGACATTGCGACTGTTAGGCACCGCTATGTCAATCAGGTAGGCAGCCTTTTCCATTTGTCCCCAAGGGTTATGTCCGGTCTGTTGTGCGGGATGGTCTTATCTGTTATTATGGCGCAGTTTCAGTACAGCTTGTGGGTTCGGGTCTCTAGTACTGGTTGGGGTTCGTACTTGTAGTATGGTACACTTTCTTTGGTCAACTGGTATTTCCTCGCTAGCTTCTGATGTATTATCCTGGCTACCTGGTCGTGTCTACGAGTGTACTCAGTCTGGATGATCACCTTGCACCCCGCGGTGATGTGTTGGATCATTTCTGAGGGCATGTGGCATCGTCCACATGTATCATCTGACATTCCGGGCTCCTTTACGATGTATTTTCTATAGTTTCTGGTGTTGATTACCTAGTCTTGGATGGCCAGCATGAATCCTTCAGTCTCGGGGAAGAGCGTCCCGTTTGTGAGCCATGCATTGGAAGCAATGTTATCGATGTGATCTTGATGGAGGTCATTGTAGAGTCTGCCATGGAGTGTCTTTGCTCATTTTTCTAGCTTCGTTTCTTGTGCCATCTAGGTGGGAGGGGGTTCCTCGCTTAGGTTGAGTGGGATATATAAGGAAGATAGATACCACTTATCTATCTTCCTTATGGCCTGGTGGAGTTGTGCTCTGTTGTTCTTGAACTAATCCTATCGCTGTTTTCTGTTACTCTATCAGGTCTATCATGCCCCTTCCTCCCTCTTTCCGAGCTATTGTTAGTCTCCCCAATGCTGACTTTGGGTTGTGTTGGCAGCTCTTGGTCATCATTGTCCTTGCCTTTCGCATGATATCTTCTAGCTCGGTGTTAGTCCAATCTATGACCCCGAAGGTGCATTTAGTACTGAGCTGCATAGGTGTTTATGGCTTTAACCATGTTCCCTCTGTTCAATTTTGCTTTCAGGGGGCTTCTCAGTCTCTGATGATATTTTTCGGTCAGGCACTTCTTGATTTTCTTATGCTCTAACTGCTGAGTCTGCATCATCCCTAGGTATTTGTAGGTCTCTCCTTCTGTCATAGCTTTGATCTCTTTACCAGTCAGCAGCTGGTAGTTTCGGCCAACTAATTTTCCATGGTGCAGTGTGTGGGTCTTGCATTTGTCTAGACAAAATTCCATCCTAGTATCCTTGCTGAATTCTTCGGTGATCCGGAGTAGTTGCTTCTCGGTTGCCGCGTAGATCTTGATGTCATCCATTTACATCAGGTGGGTGAGGGTGTACAGGTTCTTTCTTCCTTTTTGAGGTTATATCCATACTTGCTGCCGTTAAGCACGGTGGACAGCAGGTAGAGTGCTATACAGAACCACAATGGGCTCAGAGCATCTGCCTGAAAGATTCCTCTTCTCATGGGGATTGGCCTGGTTGTGATGTTCTTGACCTTAATGGTGGTACTCCATTTCGCCATTGTTGCCCCTAGGAAGTTTGTCACTATCGAATTGACCTTGTAGATTTTCAGGGTCTCTATTAGCTAGCTATGAGGTATGGAGTCCATGAGGTATGGCCTTGCGGTAATCGATGTAGGCCGTGTGTAGGTTGCGGTGCTTCTTGCAGGCTTGCTCCCTAACTGCGGTATCATGTCAAATTTCTCCTTGCATCCTTTGCTCCCCCACTTGCTTTCTGCTGTTTGGCTCTTATGTTCTGACTCTCTAAGTGGTATGATATCTTCTTGATTATGCAGCTGGTCAGTATCTTGTAACATCGTTTGGGGGCAGGTGATTGACCTGTATTTCGCCGGGTTTCTTGTATCTTCGTCTTTAGGCTTCAGGTTTGTGACTCCTTCAGTGAGAAACTTCGGGATTGAATTCGGGTATCTTATCATTCGAGTGAACTGCTCTGCTAGGTGCTTGTGTGTGCAGGTGAGCTTCTTGTACCAGTAGTTGTGGATGTTATGAATTCCTTGGGTTCGCCAGTTGTGGGTATTCCTGATCAACTGTTTTACTTCTTCTTATCGAATCTCCCACTCTCTCATCTCTTGTATGCCCTCATTTTTCTTCCGTTCTACTTCTAACCGGGGTGCTCTGCCGTTATGTCTTACTTCACTGCTCCAGATATTTCCCCAGAATTCCTCGATCGTCTTCTTCCCGGGTGGTCCGTTTCCTGCTTTCTCATCTTCACCCAGTTTCCAGCTCTTTGGTCCTCATTGAAAAATTTTCCTCTGTTTATTTTCCTCTGGGAGCTCCCTTTGTATCGGTGAACCTTCTCGCACTTCAGTGTGTCCAAATACTGTACTCTCCTATTCTCTGATTTTTTTTTTTTTTTTGTCTCATGTTTGCTGTGGAGCTTTCTCTCTTGAGGATGCGCTTCACTTTTCAAATTAATTTCTTACTCCTATTGCCCCGTTGGTATTGGGTCAATTGGCCTATCTTGACTCTTAATTCTTCTATCTCTGCTGAAGTCTTCTTTTCCAAGTTGGTGGTTCCTTCTGTTTTCGCTTCTTCTGGTCGGTTCTGCTAGTGTCTCGCTTCTCTTCCATTAATCCTCGTGGCTGCTATCAAAGCACAAGGATTAACACTGATGTGTGGATGGTTTCCAGTGTTGCAACATTGCTGTCGAGGTAATGCTGTATTATGTACCACTTCAGGTGGTCTGTGACTCTCCACAAGGTTCTATTCGGCCTCTGCTTCGATATCACGTGAGACTTTGTGGGGGGTCCATTCCTTCGAATTTTGTTAGGGCCTTCTTCCAATCATTCTCTATTCTGGATACCATGACCTCGTCTCTTCCCACTTCAGCTGCTGTGGACTGTATTTCTCCTTGCTCTTCCTCCTCTGGTTGGGTGGTGGCATGTTCTTCCTTTTCTGGTTCCATATTCTTTACCCTTTGTGGTTGATTGCTTACGCCCTGCTTGATTTTTTCCAAGATTGCAGGAGCTATCAGGTTCTTCTTGACGATGGACCTTCTCTGGTCCACTATCCGCTGTTCCGTGACCTGAATATCCGGGAATCTTTCCAGCCACTTGGTATGTAGTCTCGCCCTGTAAGTTGTCATATTAGTCTCCAGCTTCCTTATTTCGTAGTATGCTTGCATGATGTATGTATTCATTTCGATGCTCCACTTCGTGCGTTGGCGTTTTCTCCCTTCCTGGGTGGTCACTAGCACAGGAAGCACTTCCAGTTGGTGGAGCTGCATGGTCTTGCCCTTCTCTTGTGGTAGCCATACTGGGGACATCACTACTCGATCCACTGTCTTCCTTGGGAAACCGTGTCTGATATTTCGAACCGACCCCTCTGCCTAAGGTGACTTTATCCTGCACCACACTCGATGCAGTATGATTAATATTTCTCTGCAACATCATCCATCTATGCAGGTGGACCTGTTTAGCTTCGGCTTATGTCCAGCGGTAGTTCTCGGGACTGACACCACATGGCCCAACAATGTCCCTTAACTCCCACTCCAACCTTGGGGTAAATAGGTCCCTTGGAGCAATTTTCACGATGTTTATTTATTTATTAATTTTTTATTACTATTAATTATTTTTTTATTACTATTAATTAATTTTTATCACTATTAATTAATTTATTATTCTAATTTATTATTATTATTATACCGGTCTTCCAGCATGATGGAGTCGCGTTCGCTTCCGCCAAGGCGGTACTCGAACGCGGGTCCACCAAGCTGGTAGTCCAGTGTTGTAACCACTGCGCCATCACGCTTATTATCATTATTATAATTATTGTTGCTCTTATATTATTTCTCCCTGATTGGGGAATTCCACTCCGTGACGGGTACTGCTACCAAGTACACAGGATAGTTGTAATGTCTGGTGTTACTGTTGGTCGAGGAAATATCTGACTATCCTACAGGTGTTCAGGATTGCGACTTTCTGGAGTTCCTTGCAGTTCCTCTGGGAGACCTATTGCTGCTAGGCTGCTATGTAGAGTCTTTGGTACCATCCTGGTCATTGATACGATGATCGGGATGGTTGATACTTCTTGCATATGCCACATCTCCTTGATTTCATGTCTCAGGTTCGTGTACTTCCTAATTTTTTCCTCTTGGGGTTTTTGGACATTGCTAGTGTTGGGCACCACTATGTCAATCAGGTAGGTACAAAATAGCCTTTTCCATCTTGTCCACAAGAGTTATTATTATTATTATTATTTCTCCCTGATTGGGGTTTCCACCTTGTGATGTGTATTGCTACCAAGTACACAGGGTGGTTGTTGCTGTTATTATTATTATTATCAGCCATATGGTGCAATGAAACCTGAGGCTTATGCTGCACCAGCCAAAAAAAAAAAAAAAAAAAAAAATTTCACAGTTCCGCTGAGAGAGAGAGAGAGAGAGAGAGAGAGAGAGAGAGAGAGAGAGAGAGAGAGAGAGAGAGAGAGAGAGAGAGAGGAGTCGCCAAGAAAGAGAAGAATGGTGATATCCAAATCAGGACCCTGAGTGTGCCAATAGTACACTCACCAGATGTAATCCCCTATTCTCCGAGATCGCTTCGAAACCTATTAACTGGGCTGCCTTAAGAAAAAATAATAAAGGTCCTCGAGTAACGATGAAATGTACTATACTATCGTTTTTAATTTCGACCAGCAATTTTTTTTATCTATTTCAGTTTTCTCGTTTTGCCTTAACTTCTTTAGGTAAAACTGGTTAAGTTCACTATACGAACGTCGAGATATACTGTCTCTTCATCAGAATGATTTTAATATAATGTATATATTATTTTCATTAGATTTTCGTTGTTATTGTCTACTGTACTATACTATTCTACCAAAAATAATGGACATCGCTCTAATTGCCAGAAATTGTGCGTGACAACGAAAAGCGCACAACGTCCGTGGCCTGTGTTGACTACGGGTCGGCTCTGCAGTTAGCGTCCAATCGTGACCCATATGTGCTGATAGGGAGAAATTCGAAGACCTGGCTGGCCAAGAGAGTACGTTCTCACTACTAAAACATAGGCTCACATCTGGTGAGTATGGGCTTGGCATACCCAGGGTCCTGATCTGGATAACATCATTCTTCTCTTTCTTGGTGATTCCCTTCCACTTTTGACTCTCTCTCTCTCTCTCTCTCTCTCTCTCTCTCTCTCTCTCTCTCTCTCTCTCTCTCTCTCTCTCTCTCAGGGTAACTGGGTAATTTTTTTTTTTTTTTTTTTTTTTTGGCTGGCGCAGCATAAGCCTCAGGCTTCCCTGCACCATATAGCTAATAATAATGATAAGGAGAAATGCTCGCAATGTGTGTTCGGGGCTTTTCTTCCTGAAAAATGGCGCCCAGCACCCTAGTAAGAAAGGAAAATTTCAGACCGGATCCAGAATCTCGATGACAGAGAATAACGGCGAGCAGTTAGACTGCCATTGACGAATACCAACGACGACCAACTACCAAAACTAATCGTTCGCCACACGGCAACATCGAATAAATAAATATCACACTACGGCCACCCATAATATTCATTCATCTTCCCAAGCGTATTATGCTTGTGTTCTTTGGTCGATTTGCTTGTTTTGTCGATTTAGACGAAAAACGAGTTTCCGAGGGAAAAAAAACCTTGATATATATACTCCTGAGACCGACTAACCCAGCCACTGAGTGAAAATAGTCCATAAAATTTCCTCTTGTCATTGACGGAACTCGCGCAGACATAACGCAACATCAGCAGCGCTTGCAGTATGGCGTTCAACAACGACTCAATCAGGATTGGTTTCACCATGTCTTAGCCACATGTGTATGCAGCAGTGATCAACTGACTCCAAGAAGCTGGATTCATCGCTGAAGGCTACTTGACGCTATTCTGTATCGCAGGGGGCCGTGTGCGGCATCATTCCAGACGCCGTTGATGATGAGTAGCCGTCAGTGGTAATTGACACAATAGCCAATACGCACCGAGCCTTCCCTTCTGCCAGTCGGCGTGGAATGATTTGCCCTTGTGGGTAACATAGTTGGTAGAATCGCCGTCCTTCCCCAACACTGGGTGGAAAAGGCCTGGGTTCGAATCCCGTCGATGACGCGAGGAACTTTAATGGGCCTTTTTCACTCCGTGGCTGAGTTAGTTGGTCTCAGGCGTAGATAGCAAGGTTTTTCTCCCCAGTAACTGGGGTTTTTTCGTCCAGCAAAACAGGCAAATCAACCATAGAACATACGCAATTTACAGACACAAAATACGGGTTAATGTATTTAATTACGGGCAACCCTAAAATAATAATTTTTTAATTCCCTCGATGATGTGAGGAATTTTTATGGACCTTTTTTTCACACCGTGACTGAGTTAATCAGGCGAGGGAAGCATGGTTTTTCTTCCGGAAACTCGGGTTTTTCGTCCAGAAAACAGAAAATCTACCATAGAACACACGTAACTTACAGACAGTATACACGAAGTAATATGGCTTTAGCCGCTGATGCTCCTTAAGTCCTACTACTACTGCAATAATTCGACGGATGACAGAGTGACAGAAGCAGACGTAACAGTTCGTCGAACGGTAGCCAGCTTGGCTGTAGATGCGGTATAAATCTGTCGAGAGATAAGATAATCCTCCCATTCTGTACTAGTCCGTCGTGCTCCACTACCCATGTGATGAGCAGTCATACCTTTCTACAGCCAGCGTAGAAAATGAATAAATGAAGCGACTATCCAGCCTCTCGAAGGTGCATAATCTCTGTGGAAGTCGCTAATATTGGTGTCCACTTCTCAGTTGTTTCTACAATATCTTTGCACTTTAGCATTAGCATTAGGATTAGTAGAGGAATATGATGCAAGAAAGCAAGCTTATGCAGCATCAGCCAAAAAAAAAAAAAAAAAAAACCCACTTCCACTTCACCCCTCCGTTCGTTCGAAATACCTGTCCAGCTGAGCCTTAAATTTATTTAGGCTATCGACTTCCAAGACAAGGGATGGAAGTCTGTTCTACCAAGCAACTACCCGCTGGCTAAAGGCAAATTTCCGCACATCCAACCTACAACTGTATTTCCTCAATTTGAATTTATGCCCTCTCAGGTGATTATTCTGAGCAAGAGGAAGAATCCCATCAGCATTGAGCATGCTCAAACCATTCAAGGCTTTATACACCTCTATCAGATCACCTCGCTGGTGCCTAGTCTCCAGACACTGCAATTTGCAAAACTTAAGCCTTTCTTCTTAAGAGTACCCCTTTGTTCCATTCACTAATGTTGTTGCCCTTCTCTGTACTCGTTCCAGCAGTTCTACATCCTTCTTGAAATGAGGCCTCCAGACCTGTATACAGTACTCAAAGTGTAGCCTGATCATTGCCTTATACAAGGGAATAATCACCTCCTTATCCCTGCTAGAAAACTTCCTGTATATCATTGACAAGACACCATGCGCTACTCTTGCAGCCCGTCTGCACTGCTCAGAGAACTTCATATCTGCCTGCACAATTACCCCCAGGTCCTTTTCATTCTCTACCAATGTCAGTATAGTACCACAGAGTGATACGTTGCTCTGGAGTTGCTGTTTCCCATATGTAGTCGTTTACATTTGTCACCTCTCAGCCCATCTGATCAATCTTTCCAGATCCTGTTGCAGCAGCATAGTGTCAGTAGTGTCCTTGACATCCCTGCCTACCTTTGTATCGTCTGCAAACTTGGACATTAAGCTTGATATACCATCATCAATATCATTTATAAATACAGAAAACAATAATGGACCCAACACTGAACCCTGAGGGACTCCACTAATAACATTAATCCACGATGAGCAGTGTCCATTGATTACCACTCTCTGTCTTCTCACCCTCAACCACCCCTCTATCCATAGCAGCAATTTGCCTCCAATGCCACACTGCTCCAATTTGTGCAGCAGTCTTCCATGTGCAACATTATCAAAAGCGTTTCTAAGATCCAAGTATATAATATCAAAGTTATTCTCTGCATCCCGTTCTTTTGCGACTGCATCATAGTATCCAATCAAATTGGTCAGGCAAGACTTCCCCTTAACAAACCATGCTGTGTCCGAGCTATAACTGAAGTCTTGTCTAGGTGATCGTGCAGTCTTTCTTTAACCAGTGCCTCCATTAATTTTTCTGGAACAGAAGTTAAACTCACAGGTCTATAATTACTTGTGTCAGCCTTTGATCCTCCTTTGTGAATTGGGGTCACATTTGCACATCTCCAGTCTGTGGGTACCTCCTCTGAGTCCAAGGAAGCTTTCATAATTATGGCTAAGGGTTTGCTTACTTCCTTTGCCGCCTCCTTTAATATAACCAAATAGATCCCATCCACCCCAGGTGCCTTTCTTGTCTTTATCTTCAACAATTTCTCCTCCACTTTACTCTCAGTTATTACAAGATTCTCTAGCTTACTGCCAGAGTTGAATACACCTCTGGCATTCCCCTCACTGAATAACTCCACATGTATGAATGTCGATGCAAAATATTCTTTTGTTTGTTAGCTACCTGAGCAGGATTATCAACAGTTGACCCATCGATATAAAGTGGACCAATCTGATTCATCCCCTTTCTTCTAGAGTTTACATAAGTAAAGGACTCTTTGCTGTTTTTCTTTGTATCCCTTGCCAAAGATTTCTCGTAATCTGCCTTTGCCTGCCTAACCTCCTTTGTAACTTGGTTACAGATCAACTTGTATCTATCATAGGCTTCTGTTTCACGTGTTAATTTATATGTATCCCATGCATTTTTCTTTTCTGTCATATGTCTCATTAGTTCATCTGACATCCATTTAGGCCTAAAGCTTGAACAATATTTCTTATTTGGTATGTAAAGCCTAGTACCTTCCAAGATAAGTTCTTTGAATTCTTCCCATTTTGAATTTACTGTTGGTAACATCTTCAGTTGGTCCCACTGTATAGAATTTAAAAACTGTCTCAGACCATCGTAGTCGCCTTTACGATGGTCTGAGATATTTTACGATGGTCTTTACGATAGTGGTTCATTTACATGCAGATTTTTATGCATGAAGGATCAGTACTGATAATCAAATCAAGAGTATTACTCCCTCTAGTTGCCTCCCGAACATGCTGATGTAGAAAACAATCATCCAATAAATCCCCAAAAGCCTTGCTAGTGTGTGAGTGACCAGCCCCCAAATTCCAGTCAATATCTGGGAAATTAAAATCCTCCATTATAAGACTCTCTGATTTACTGGCCCACTCTATTTCCCTGTACAGTTTCTTATTATACTCATCAGAGTCATTAGGCCTATAGCACACTCCTACTCTCAATTTTGATCTCCTAATGCTTATGTCACACCAAACTGACTCGACACTGCAGTGTCCAGCAATGTCGACTGGCTTCACTTCCTTGGATTTTATGTGTTTCTTAACTAATAACATAACCCCTCCTCCTTTCCTATCCTTTCTGTAGACGTTGTACTCTCCAAATTCCAGTTATGTATTCCTTATATCTGTGTGACACCACGTCTCTGATATCCCAACAATATCCGCCTTTGATGCTTTGAGCAATACCTCAAATTCATCAAATTTATTTACCAAACTCCTAGCATTGGTTTACACGCAAGTATACATGCACCTGTTTCTATTCTTAGCTACCGTAACACAACCCATGTGTTTACTTGTTCCGGATTGACTCCCAGCTGTCTCTAAAATATCCTGCATCTTGTTTTTCAGGCTTCTGCTCATTCCAATAGAAGCAGTGCAAGAATCACTTTCACCTCTGCCAGTGGCTATTGTTAATCTATTAGTCTTTGTGTCCCCCCAAGCTAGCAGTTTTCCGACCTACCTAACACTGCCTCGATAGCATCGGCAAATATTCTTGCACCCTTTCTATTTAAGTGTATCCCATCCCTGTAGAAGCAGTCTCTCCTGTTAACAAGTACAGTCCAGGCTGAAAAAAATTCTACCCCTTGAGCCTTGCACAATCTTTCCAGGACCAAATTGATCGACAAGGCTCTCATCTATTTGAAGTCGGTTCCTGAGAGAGAGAGAGAGAGAGAGAGAGAGAGAGAGAGAGAGAGAGAGAGAGAGAGAGAGAGGGAGAGAGAGAGAGAGAGAGAGAGAGAGGGGGGGTCCGTTAACTGTGTCAAACGCGCGTTGCTTCCACCCCATTGTTCCCGTGCTTCAGTCATTTGTATATTTTGGTGTGAACTCATCTGCCTGTTGATTTGCAAGCATTTCGAATCATTCATTCCTCTGGATGCTGCAATTTCAGTTTTACAGAATGCATGTTACCTTTGTGGCTGACACAGTGGTTATGATCATATTTCTTTTACACTATGTAGATAAAGTCTGGTTTCGATCCTTTAGAGAGATAAGGTATTCTTAAAGGGTTTTTTAACACCAAATTCGACAGTCTTAGGAGTGCGTTGCACGATTATTGTCTCTCTAAAACTAGCATTTTATCAAATATTCAAATGACAAAAGGACACAAGGAAATATAGAAAGATTATAGTGACACCTCCTGTACTTTGCTGCTGCCTTTCCGCTTAACACACAAAACACAACAGCCTTAAATATGTGAACGTTTAACTGTAAAGAAAGCGGCAAGTGCAGTGAAGTTGTACTGCTTTACTAAGCTCATGGTAATCAAAACCAAACATACAGAAAAAGGCGACCACGCGACATCACTTTGATTATAAGCTTACATAGGTGAAGCTTGTGTCACTAAGTTGTTTCTTGCTGCCTGTTTATAATACTGCATATATACAGTGTGCCAATTAAATAACGAGACTGACGCTACTACAAAAAAAAAAAAAAAAAAAAAGAATAACACTAACAGCAAAGTAAAGTTATATATTTTCAAAGTAATCACTTCCGATGTGTACACACTCTTTACATCTTTTATACAAGTTTTGAAAATACTTCTGGAATTCCTCTTCTGGTACCGCTTTCAGCTGGTCGGTCACTGCATCTTGGATGTCCTCTATCGTCCCGTATCGCGTTCTTTTCGTGGCTGTTTTGATTTTGGGGAACAAAAAGTAATCTGCGGGAGTCAAATCCGAGGAATATGGTGGGGAGGCATTCGGTGATTTTTTTGCCAAAAATTGACCGTAGACCAGAGAGAGAGATCGTAGGCCAGGTGGGGGATCATCCTCTAATGACTCATGTACTTTACGAAAATGAGAAAACCATTCAAACACTCTTGGTCGAGACAAACATTCATCAAGATAAACTTTTGGCGCACTGTGTATACATAATATATATTGCAAGAGCTGTGACCGTGCCTTGCAATAGTCTCTGAGCCAGTGGTCAGGTGTTTTAATTAACAGGACTTAAAAATAATAGACGAATTTAGACTAATACAAAGAAATAAATTAATAACGAAAATTAAACAAAACAGAAAACAGCATTCAAAAAATCTGCCAATCTAGGAAAGAGAGTTAAATTATATTGAAATGGAATTTACGACTAAATTTAATTAAAAATTGACCCCAGTCACTCACATCTGGTGAGTATGGGATCGACACACCCAGGGTCCTGAGCTGGATATCATTATTCTTCTCTTTCTTGGTGATTCCTTTCTACCTCTCTCTTTCAGGGTAACTTGGAAATTTTTTTTGACTGGTGCAGCATAAACCTCAGGCTTCCTTGCACCATATGGCTGATAATAATAATAATAATAATAATAATAATAATAATAATAATAATAATAATAATAACTTTTTAAAACCTATAAGTTTATTTAAACTGGTTCATTTGAAAGCGCCTGTTCACTGTAAAATTTTTTCCAACGTTCATGTTTTAGTATATGCAGTAATTTCACAATGAAATTTTATTTTTTAAAACTATAAGTAACGTTGCTAGATTCTGTATTTTGCTGTCTTTGTATTGTTGACGCTGAATGTCAGGTGAGTATCAGGCTGAATGAATTTCTGTGTGTCTATATAATAAGCTCACTTGAAAATTGCGCTCGTGTGCAACCCCCACTTCGCCCCCGCACATTGCCTCCAAAGTTTGTGAAGGACTTTCAAATTATAATTCTCCCCTTGGCCCCTTCAATAATACTATATTAATTTTCCACTTCTGTGTTTAACTCCAGAATACGATCATTTCCATGTTTATACGTTCCTAGTTCTGCTTTATTTTTCACAGTTCTGATCGACTGACATCAATATCTGCCATGTGTTTTTAAATCGATTCTTTGTCGTCTTGTGGCGCTGCAGTACAGAGTTCTGGTTTAAAGTAATTTGTTGATTAGTCATGTTTCTGGTGTATACGAATGGTTGAGTGGCATAGGTTGTTGGAAGAAATATGCTGATAAACAAACATATGCATGTAATTTAAGCTTAAATCGTGTAAAACTCGTATAATATAAAAATGCCTTTGTACGAAGGATTAGGAGTTGTTTCAGAGAAGCATTCTGTTATTCTTGATATTGGTCATGTTTATACCAAGTAAGAAATTCATAAATGCCACCCTTCTTATTTTTATTTTTTGCTTGTGCGTAAATACCAACGATAGGGAAAATTAAAGAATTGTATTCTCTTAAAAAGCAAAGCCAGGTGAAATCTCTGGTTATCTAACGGCTCTTTAAAGTTTCAACACGCCAGTTTCTCAATATTCATTTTTATCTGAAAAATTGGCATCTGTATATTGGCCTTTTCTAATAGCCTAGAACCTAAGATCAAGAATCTAAGGTTTGTTTACGTGGTGATTTGTATACTGTTTCTGAAAAGCCTGTGATGCGCTTTCTGGTTTTCAATAGAATTGAACTTTTGAGGTATATCTAATATGGTGGGTCGGGAGAAAATACACTGTTGTACAATATAAAACAAAATAATTTATGATACAAAAAT
The DNA here is from genome assembly GCF_048544385.1 of Mastigoproctus giganteus. Taxonomy (NCBI): domain Eukaryota; kingdom Metazoa; phylum Arthropoda; class Arachnida; order Uropygi; family Thelyphonidae; genus Mastigoproctus; species Mastigoproctus giganteus. The sequence goes on from NC_143577.1 coordinate 201,546,921, forward strand.
GAATGCCTGTCTGTGATAAAAATGTTACTACTGGTAAATAAGGACTATTTAGTTCACGTGTATGCCATTTTATTTAAAAAGGTTATCGTTGATATACTTTGGTTGTTTTTTTTTTTTTGTGCTTTTGGCTTATTTGGCAACAAGTTTAGCTTTCATTTTGTGTATACCTTTGGCTATTTCGTGGTGTATGCATGAACGATTAGCATTAGTAGAGGTATATGATGCAAGAAAACAAGCTTATGCAGCATCAGCCAAAAAAAAAAAAAAAAAAAAATTCCACCCCCATTTCACCCCTCCGTTTGTTCCAAATACCTGTCCAGCTCAGCCTTAAATTTATTTAGGCTATCAACTTCCACAACAAAAGATGGAAGTCTGTTCCACCAACCAACTACCCTCTGGCTAAAGGCAAACTTCCGCACATCCAACCTACAACTGTATTTCCTCAATTTGAATTTATGCCCTCTCGGGTGATTATTCTGAGCAAGAGGAAGAATGCCATCAGCGTTAAGCATGCTCAAACCATTCAAAGCTTTATACACCTCAATCAGATCACCTCGCAGGTGCCTGGTCTCTAGACACTGTAATCTGCAAAATTTAAGCCCTTTCTTTGTATGAGCAACCCTTTGTTACTTTCACTAATTTTGATGCCCTTCTCTGTACTCATTCCAACAGCTCTACATTCCTCTTAAAATGAGGCCTCCAGAACTGTATACAGTACTCAAGATGTTGCCTCACCATTGCCTTATACAAGAGGATAATCACCTCCTTATTCCTGCTAGAAAAATTCCTGTATATCATTGACAAGACACCATGAGCTGAGCTACTCTTGCAGACTGTATGCACTGCTTAGAAAACTTCATATCTGCCTGCACAATTACCCCCAGGTCCTTTTGACTCTCTAAAACTGTCAGTGTAGTACACAGAGTTGATATGTTATTCTGGGGTTACTACTTCCCATATGTAGTACTGTACATTTGTCAATGTTAAACTTGATTTGGCACCTCTCATCCTATCTGCTCAACTTTTCTAGATCTTGTTGCAGCAACGTACTATCATTAGTGTCCTTAACAACCCTGCCAACCTTTGTATCGTCTGCAAACTTGGACATTAAGCTTGATATACCATCATCAATATCATTTATAAATACAGAAAACAACAATGGATGCAACACTGAACCCTGAGGGACTCCACTAATAACATTAGTCCACAATGAGCAGTGTCCATTGATTACCACTCTGTCTTCTCCCACTCAACCATCCCTTTATCCATAGCAGCAATTTGCTTCCAGTGCCACACTGCTCCAATTTGTGCAGCATTCTTCCATGTGCAACAGTATCAAAAGCATTTCTAAGATCCAAATATATAATATCAAAGTTATTCCCTGCATCCAGTTCCTTTGTGACCACATCATTGTATCCAATCAAATTGGTCAGGCAAGACTTTCCCTTAACAAAACCATGCTGTGTCTGAGCTATAACTGAAGTCTTGTCTAGATGATCCTGCAGTGCTTCTTTAACCAGTGCCTCCATTAATTTCCCTGGAACAGAAGTTAAACTCATTAGCATTAGTAGAGGCATTTGATGCAAGAAAGCAAGCTTATGCAGCATCAGCCAAAAAAAAAAATAAATAAAATAAAATAATAAATAAATAAAAAAACAACCGCTTCCACTTCACCCCTCTGTTCGTTCGAAATACCTGTCCAGCTGAGCCTTAAACTTATTTAGGCTATCAACTTCCATGACAAGGGATGGAAGTTTGTTCCACCAACCAACCACCCGCTGGCTAAAGGTAAATTTCCTCACGTCTATCCTACATCTGTCTTTTCTCAATTTGAAATTATGCCCTCTCAGGTGATTATTCTGAGCAAGAGGAAGAATCCCATCAGCATTGAGCATGCTCAAACCATTCAAGGCTTTATACACCTCTATCAGACCACCTCGCCGGTGCCTAGTCTCCAGACACTGTAATTTGCAAAACTTAAGCCTTTCTTCGTAAGAGCACCCGTTTGTTCCATTCACTAATCTTGTTGCCCTTCTCTGTACTTGTTCCAGCATCTCTACATCCTTCTTGAAATGAGGCCTCCAGACCTGTATACAGTACTCTAGGTTGTGGTCTGACCATTGCCTTATACAATGGAATAATCACCTCCTTATCCCTGCTAGAAAAATTCCTATATATCATTGACAATACACCATGAGCTACTCTTGCAGCTCAGAAAACTTCATATCTGCCTGCACAACAACCCCCAGGTCCCTTTCATTCTCTACCACTGTCAGTGTAGTACCATAGAGTTGATATGTTGCTCTGGGGTTGCTGTTTCCTTTATGTAGTACTAATATTTGTCAATGTTAGACTTCATTTGCCACCTCGAAGCCCATCTGCTCAACCTTTCCAGATCCTGTTGCAGTAGCATAGTGTCAATAGTGTCCTTGACAACCCTGCCAACCTTCGTATCGTGGGCAAACTTGGACATTAAGTTTGATATACCATCATCGATATCATTTATAAATACAGAAAACAATAATGGACCCAATACTGAACCCTGAGGGACTCCACTAATAGCATTAGTCCATGATGAGCAGTGTCCATTGATTACCACTCTGTCTTCTCCCCCTCAACCACCCCTTTATCCACAGCAGCAATTTTCCTCCAATGCCACACTGCTCCAATTTGTGCAGCAGTCTTCCATGTGCAACAGTATCAAAAGCCTTTCTAAAATCCAAGTATATAATATCAAAGTTATTCCCTAGATCCAGTTCTTTTGTGACTGCATCATAGTATATAATCAAATTGGTCAGGCAAGACTTCCCCTTAACAAAACCATGCTGTGTCTGAGCTATGACTGAAGTCTTGTCTAGATGATCCTGCAGTGCTTCTTTAACCAGTGCCTCCATTAATTTTCCAGGAACAGAAGTTAAACTAACAGGTCTATAATTATTTGTAGTAGTAGTAGTGGCACATGATGCAAGAAAGCAAGTGTAGGAGCTTATGCAGCATCAGCCAAAAAAAAAAAAAAAAAATCACACCATTCCCTCCAAATGCCTGTCCAGTTCCTACTTAAATTTATTTAACCTATCAACTTCCACAACGACAAATGGAAGTTTGGTCCAGCAATTAACCACCCGCTGGCTAAAGGCAAATTTCTGCACATCTATTCTACATCTGTCCTTTCTTAATTTGAACTTATGTCCCCGTAGGTTGGTAATCTGAACAAGTGGAAGGATCCCATCAGAATTCAGCGTGCTCAACCCATTCAAGGCCTTATAGACCTCAATCAGATCACCGCGCAGGTGCCTAGTCTCCAGCCACTGCAATTTGCAGAACTTAAGCCTCTCTTGGTAAGAGAATCCCTTCATTCCCCTCACCAATCATGTTGCTCTTCTCTGTACACGCTCAAGCAAATCTACATCCTTCCTAAAATGAGGCCTCCAGACCTGTACGCAGTACTCAAGGCATGGGCTGACCATTGCCTTATACAGAGGGACAATCACCTCCTTCTCCCTTCTAGCAAAATTCCTATATATCATTGACAAAACCCCATGACCCGCCCTAGCAGCCTGTCTGCACTGCTCAGAAAACTTCATATCTGACTGCACAATTACTCCCAGGTCCTTTTCATTTTCTACCACCTTAAGTGTAGTACCACACAGTTCGTACGTTTCTCTGGGGTTACTTCTACCCATATGCAGTACTTTGCATTTGTCAAGGTTGAACTTCAGTTGCCACTTCTTAGCCCATCTGCCCAAATTATCTAGATCCTGTTGCAGTAGCACACTGCCATTACTGTCATTAACAACCCTGCCAACCTTTGTGTCATCTGCAAACTTCGACATTAAGCCTGATATACCTTCATCAATATCATTGATAAATACACAAAACAACAGTGGACCCAACACCGAACCCTGTGGGACTCCACTAATAACATTAGTCCACGAAGAGCAGCACCCATTGATTACCACCCTCTGTCTTCTCCCACTTAACCATCCTTTTATCCATTGTAGCAACTTACCCTTAATACCATTCTGCTCCAATTTGTACAGTAGTCTTTCATGCGCAACAGTGTCAAAAGCTTTCCTGAAATCCAAGTATATGATATCAAAATTATTTTTTGCATCCAGTTCCTTTGTGACCACATCATAATAACCAATCAAATTTGTCAGACAAGACTTCCCTTAACAAACCTATGCTGTGTTTGTCGCCCTTTGATCCTCCTTTGTGAATTGGGGTTACATTTGCACATCTCCAGTCCATGGGTACTTCCCCTGAGTCCAAGGAAGCTCTCATAATTATGGCTAAGGGTTTGCTTACTTCCTTTGCTGCTTCCTTTAATATAACTGGATAGATCCCATCCACCCCAGATGCCTTTCTTGTATTTATCTTCAACAATTTCTCCTCCACTTTACTCTCAGTTATTACAAGATTCTCTAGCTTACTGCCAGAGTTGAATACACCTCTGGCATTCCCCTCGCTGAATAACTCCTCATGTGTGAATGTCGATGCAAAATATTCATTGTTTGTTATCTACCTGAGCAGGATCATCAACAGTTGACCCATCGATATCAAGTGGACCAATCTGATTCATCCCCTACCTTCTAGAGTTTACATAAGTAAAGAACTCTTTACTTATGTAAACTCATAATACAAGGATTTCTCATAATCTGCCTTTGCCTGCCTAACCTCCTTTGTTACTTGGTTACAGACCAGCTTATATCTGTCGTAGGCTTCCATGTCACCCATTAATTTATATGTATCCCATGCATTTTTCTTCTCTGCCATATGTCTCATTAGTTCATCTGACATCCATTTAGGCCTAAACCACGAACAGTATTTCTTAGTTGGTATGTAAAGCCTAGTAGCTTCCAAGATAAATTCTTTGAATGCCTCCCATTTTGAATTTTCTGTTGGTAACATCATCAGTTGGTTCCACCGTATAGAATTTAAATACTGTCTCAGACCACCGTAGTCGCCTTTACGAAAGCAAAACTCTTCCCTTAACCCCTGATGGTAGTTACCTCTTTGAGTAAATCCCACTTCAGCACACTGCGATCACTGCCACCTAGCGGTTCCTTTATCTGCAAATTCTTAATGCATGAAGAATCACTACTGATAATCAGATCAAGAGTATTAATCCCTCCTCTAGTTGCCTCCCGAACATGCTGATGTAGAAAACAATCATTCAGTAAATCCACAAGCCTTGCTAGTGTGTGAGTGACCAACCCACAAATTCCAGTCAATATCCGGGAAGTTAAAATCCCCCATTATAAGACCCTCTGATTTACCGACCCACTCTATTTCTAACTATGAAGAAACTGTTTCTAACTATGAAGTTAGAAACAGTTGAAATTTTCTGATAACTGTAAAGGTGATTGATATTTAAGTTCTTCGGTTAACTTTTTTTTTTTTTTAACTTTTTCTTGTTTTGCAGTGATTTTAGTAGACATCAGAGTTCTTGGGCCATTTTAGTCACTGAGTGACAAGTCTTCTTTCATATATATCATTTCATTTGATTGTATTGGGGGTTCCACACTTGATTTTGTGAGATCAAAGCTAATGACCCAGCTTCCCTTATCTTTTTTTCCCCCAAATTGTAGCTTTTAACTTTGGCATAAGGCTGGCATAATCCCTATTATTGTGGCTTTAGGTGGAAGATAATCACACCATTGAAGATCCCTTGTGCTTCTGCTGCATGCCTTCTAATTTGGATTCAGGATCAGAAAAATGTAACTGCGTTTAATTACAAATCTCCAAACAGGATAGAAATATATCTGGATTAGCAAGAATTAATTTTAAATTCTCTTTTAATGTCTCCGTCCACTGGTGTTTGTCTGAATGGGAAAAGTTCCTGGGAACTCATCTTGCACAAACAGCGGACATTCCAAATGCCTGTGTACTGTTAAAATGCTTCCATGGAAAATGTTACGTACTTTTTTCAAATTCAAACACTTTAATCTCTGTGTTTTCTAAAATTTTTCTTCAGTGAGACCAGTTGTTTCCAATTAATTTTTTCACATGGCCAGTCAGTCCTTGGATCATCCTCAACTGACTCCTGCCCTCTTTTGAACTTTGCTGACTATCTTGCCACAGTATCATAACTGGGCAATACTTTCTCTTGTGGATCTGTTTAGGATTTTCTGCCCTCTTCTCAAAAATTTGATTACTGAATAATGGTCGGTTTGCTGTTCTTCCACCTCATCATCAACCATTTTCAATCCACTGTAGGATGAAGGCCTCTCCAGCAACTTTCCAGTTTTTTGTGTTTTGTGCAATGGGCAACCATTTACTACCCCACAAACTTGTGAATTTCATCTGTCCATCTCTGTTGTCTTCCAGGTTTTCTTCTAGATTTTCTTGGGTACCAAATGTGTTAATATCTTAGTCTATCTGTCATCATGTCTTTGAGCTGTGTCCTGCCAAAGAGCATTTTAGTTCTTTAGTTTTGATAAAAATGTCCTTTACTTGTGTTTGCTACCTAATCCACGTGTTTCTCTACTTATCTAACAGGCTGATTCCTAATATAATTCTTCCATTCTTTGCTGTGTAGTTCTCAGCTTCTCTTCCATTCTTTTGGTGAGTGCCCAAGTTTCACTTCCATAAGTCATGTTGGGGAGTTTTGTCTGCACTGTTTTGTCTCTTTCCAACCTTAGCATTGAAGTCCATCCTAATGATAGTGTAGTGGGTTTTCTCCTCATCTAGTAGACTCAATTTTGGTGTACATTTCAACTTCTTCATCATCATGGCTTGGTGTTGGTGCGTAAATCAACACACTGTGTTGATTTACGGACCCTGGGTGTGCCAAGCTCAGGACCCTGGGCTTGGCACACCCAGGGTCCTAAGCTGGATATCATCATTCCTTCTACTTCTCTCTCTCTCTCTCTCTCTCTCTCTCTCAGGGTAATTCATAATTTTTTTTTTTTTTTTTGCCTGGTGCAGCATAAGTGTCAGGCTTCCTTGCACCATACGGCTAATAATAACAACTTTTAGCTTGTACCTCTTGGAAATGCTCAAGTAGTATTCTTGATGCCTTTAGTAATGTACTTTTGAATTCCAAAATGTTGTTTTTTTTATCACTATGGACTAGAAAGCCACCTTGGCTCCTTTCCATGTTTCCATTGGTGTACAGCAGATTTCCACTTGATAAACTTATGCGATTCATTTCATTTCTTCTTGTTTTAGCCAAACTGATGATATTCCAGTTCACATTTTCTAATTCCTTTTCCAGCTCTAATATCCTGTCTTCACCGATGAGCGATCTTACATTGTAACAGAGATTACCCAGAGATTACTTCGTATCCAGAGATTCTTAGCACCCTTTGCTTCCACTCTGATCCTCTAGCTGCCATAAGAGGGGGAGTGAAAGCTGGTGGAGACCGAGGGCCATTTGTTTTGTTGTGCTGTCACGTGCTGGAAGGTTTGGTCTTTTCCTCTTCATGCTGACCAGGCATCTTAAAGGGAACCACTCTGCATGTTCGTTGCCACATAAGTGACATCACAGGGCTTACCATCAAGAAGGTGTGCATGAGTGGATTTTACGGAGGCAGGCCAACTGGACTTCTCCTAAATCTTCTGAAATAGAAAGATATTGGATCCATCAGTGTTTTAGACTGAGTGTCTGATAACACACAGAATGCCTGTTCCACTCTAAGCCCCACCACCTACCTAACAACATAAAAAATAAAATTTGAGAAACTGCAGAAGAAATGACATAAAATTTTTTTCATTTTATTTTATAAGACATTAACCTATCAAAATAGCCATTCTGTAACACTACCCAACAAAAAATTTTTTTTCGTCATACCTCTGGAACGAAAGTTGGTTATTCTGAACAAAATTAATGTCCTGATTATGAAAATATCAATCTTTTACTTTTGTCACGTCTACATCAAAAGATATGTGCATTTTTAAATTCCTTGTGTTTATACAATATCAGCATATATAGTTGTAATTATTACACACAATAGGCGCCTCCGTAGCCAGGTGGGAAGGAGCAGCAGTGCATAGCACACGCTTCTTGATTATACCATGGTTCAAGCCTGTCACCACCAAATACGCAGGATGCAGAAAAGTCAGGAATGACCACTGCATATCCCTGGAGCAATATGGCCTTAGTTGCCAATGCTCCTAAAAACCAAATAATATAACACACAATATATGTTACTTGGACATGTTTTCCACTCAATGATTTCCTTTTTACTATTGGTTCCTTAAACAGGAACCAATAGTAATCTCCCATCATGGCACAGTTCCAGCGACCTTGGTATTGTTTTCATTCAGGTTTCTTTGAAATTCTTCATCTTTTTAGGAGCTTTCTTATTTGAGGACCTATGAAAATTCCTTCCTTCAGCTCTGCATGAGATGAATTTGGAAACATTTTCAGTAAAACCTCTGCTTTCTTTATCCAGTGCCTTAGTGAAATTCTTAATCAGTCCAAGCTTGATGTGTAAAGGAGGAAGAAAAACCTTTTGTGGATCAACCAATGGAACATACTTTACATTGCTTTTGCCAGGAATATATTCATCTTTCTTGTCCCAGTGTTGTACGATGTAGTGTTTGGCTGTTGCACGACTATTCCACAAACACAGGAAACAATAGTATTTAGTAAAATCACCTTGGAACCCAACAAGCAGTCCAATCACTTTGAGATCACCACAAATATTCCAACCATAGTCATTGTAACGTATAGCAGCAAGAATCTGGGACATACTATTGTAAGTTTCTTTCAGGCCAACAGCATGAACAAGAGGAATTGATGGTAAAGTATTTCCATTATGAAGCAATACTGCTTTCAAACTTAGCTTTGACGCATCAATGAACAAACGCCATTCAGAGGTATTGTGATTAATATTCAGTTCATGCATAAGACCAACGATGTCTTTGCAGACACACATGTTGTTTTCCATTGCAAAATATCTTGAAAACTCTTCATTTCGCTTATGCTATATTGTAATGTTTGTATCTTTGGTGAGTAAGTTCCAATGTTGTAGTCTGGATCCGAGTAATTCAGCCTTCTCTTTGGGTATGCACAAGTCTCTGATCAAGTCGCTTAATTCTTCTTGTTCAACGTAGTGTGGGGGCATTTTCTTTTTCTGGCTTGTAGTCCAAATCATGTGAAGTACATGGTTCTGCAGCATCTGGTAAAACGATTTCTTCTGTACCTTCATCACTACTTCCAATACCCCAAGATTTTGGTGGCACAGGTACTGGCAGTTCTTTACTGTGTGGCACTGGCCTAATTGCTGAAGGGATATTTGATGCAGTGCTTGCTCTTTTTGGAAATACCTTTTATTTTTGTCATGCAGAAATGGCAGTTGTCGAAAAGATTCTTGGGCTCATGCCACACCATAGGGAGGGCAAAAGGTAATGCACTCGGCTTGCCATATAACCACAGCCTTAAGTTTGTTATACAAGTAATACAGCAGATATGTGGAGCCAGATTTTTTTCTTGGTCACCGATCTTGCAGCTGAATTACAGTGAATATGCAACTTTTGTGACATTGTATATTTTCTTCCTGTGAGTTTTTAGGGTTCATCATCATCAGCCATTTTCAATCCACTGCAGGATGAAGGCCTCTCCAGCAACTTTCCAGTTCCTTCTGTTTTGTGCAATGGCCATCCATTTACTACCCACAAACTCATGAATTTCATCTATTCATCTCCGCCATTGTCTTCCAGGTTTTCTTCTAGCTCCTCTTGAGTACCATTCAGTTATTTTCTTAGCCCATCTGTCATGTCTTCGAGCTATGTGTCCTGTCCAAGACCATTTTAGTTCTTTAGTTTTGATAAGAATGTCCTTTACTTGAGTTTGCTGCTTAATCCATGTGTTTCTCTTCTTATCTCACAGTCTGATTCCCAATATAATTTGTTCCATTCTTTGCTGTGTATTTCTCAGCTTCTCTACCATTCTTTTGGTGAGTGCCCAAGTTTCACTTCCATAAATCATGGTGGGGAATATACATTGGTTCATTATTTTACATTTCAGACAAACTGGGATATTGCTCTTCAGTATGCGACTATATTTCCTGAATGCTATCCATCCAAAATTTATTCTTCTCTTGACTTCCAGCCATTTATCATTATTACAGCCAATAACTTGTCCCATATAAGTATGACTCCACCTTTTCAATTACTGCTCCTTCAATCACTATGTTCCTTTCTGTGGCATCATTGTTCATCATTACTTTTGTTTTAGCCATATTCCTCTTTAGTCCAAAATCCTTACTAACTGTGCATAACTGATTAAGATTTTCCTCTAATTCTTTGGGATCGTGGCTTATGGCCACAATGTCATCTGCAAATCGTAAATGGTTTAGGTACTCTCCATTCACCTTGACTCCTTTCTGCGACCAGTCTAATCTTCTGAAAGCTTCTTCAAGGGCAGCAGTAAACAGCTTCGGAGATATCGTGTCTCCTTGTCGAAATCCTTTCTCGATTTTAAATTTCCTACCGTCTTTGTCTAGTCCAGTGGTTTTCAACCTTTTTTTAATAACGGCACCCCTAAATATTTTATTTTGTGGCACCCCTACTCAATTTTTTGCCTGTCATATGTGATTCTCTTTCTGTATATATCCATGTGTATATATATATATATATATATATATATAATTATAAAAATTATATTTCATAATACAAATTATATATATATACACAGTATATAATTTTATTCTTTATATAGAGGTACTAAGTAAACATCAATTAGAGATCACCACAAAATGAAAAAGATACTGTACACCTTTCTATAATGAAATAAACATATAAATTAAAAAATAATAATAAATTTAACTAACTTAAGCCAAAATTACTTGGCACCCCTGGAATGTTGTTGCGGCACCCCGGTTGAAAACCACTGGTCTAGTCTAATAAAGGAGGTAGCGTTCTCATATATTTTCTTAAAAATCATAATATATGGGGTATCTATGCCTTGTCTTTCCAGTGCCCAAAACATTGCCTGTATGGAGTCAATTATGCTTGTATGGAGTCAATTATGCTTGTATGGAGTCAAATGCCTTTTCATAATCCACAAATGCCAGGCATAATGGTGTTTTATATTCATTTGCTTTCTCCATTAGCTGTGATATTGCGTGAAGGTGATCCATAGTTGAGAATCCTGTCCTAAAGCCAGCTTGCTCTTTCGGTTGATTCTCATCAAGTATTCTTTCTAATCTGTTAGTAATGACCCTTGTGAACAACTTGTAGATGTGTGATAACAAGCTAATTGGTCTATAATTTCCTATTTCTTATTTATCTCCTTTCTTATGCAGCAAAACTATGATTGCATTATTCCACTGCTTAGGCATCACACCTTTTCTAATGCACTTTGTGAAGAGCCTTGCCAGTTTTTGTGTTATGTCTCTTCCTCCCAATTTTAACAACTCTACAGTAACTTCATCTTCCCCCGGTGCTTACTGATTCTTCATTTTCTTCAATGCATGTTCTACCTCATCAAGAAGAATATCGGGTATGTCGTATTTGTTGCTAATTTGCGATTCATCTTCCCCGCTGCTGGCATCGTTCCCTCGCTCCTTGTATAATTCTCTATAGTAGTCTTCCGCTATTTGAATTATACCTTTTCTGCTATTAAAAAGTACACCGTTGCTATTATTCAGTTTCAGTATCATTTGTCTTTCTGTATTACTGCTCATGGCTGCTGATTTAAGTCCTTTGTTTTCCCTTAATGCTTGTTCTATTTTTCTTGTGTTAAATATTCTTATGTCCTCTCTGAATCTCTTTCTAATGGCTTTGCATAACTCAGTATACTCAATTTTCTTCTTGTCAGTGTTTATCTTTCTCTTCATTTGTCGCCTTTGGTTCATCCTAACAAGTGTTTCTTGACTAATTTTTTCTTCTTTGGATTTCTTTTTCCCTATAGGTTTCTTGAACTTTATCACTTTCAGAAAGTTGTAATATTCCCCGTCGATATCTTGGTCCTGAGCAGTCTGCAGAAGCTCAAAGTTGTTCTTAAGTTCCAGTACATACTGCTTTTTCTCCTCTTCTGTTATCTCAAAGACCTTTGTATTATTTAATCGAGTCAGATTTTCCCTTTCCTGCATCTATATCAAGTGTACATTCTTACCATTCTGTGATCATTTCCAACATTTACCTTATTCAGGACAGTAACATCATTCACGATATATCTTCTGTTAGTGAGGATGAAGTTGATTTCATTAGTTGTTAATCCATTTGGACTCTACCGTGTTCACTTTCTGTTCACCCTTTTCTTGAAAAAAGTGTTCATTACTGACAATCCTTGAGGTTTTTGGGGTTAAGTGTCCACAAATATAGCAGAAATTGTCTGGGTGATTGACGCAAGTTCTGTGCTTTCAATTCTTACAATTCATTGCTTACAATTCATTAACTTAAAAACAGTAAAAGTAATTGGTAAATTTGAACAGAAGGTGAATTCTTGTAGCGCAATTTATCATACACTATATATTGAACAGTTGAATGGTGTAATAAAATGAATAAAAATACTGACTTGTCTGGAAAAGTGAATCAAAATCGAAATATACTATATTGCAAGAACAGTAATGATGTACTTGCTTAACTTTTGCCCAATAAACAAAACCAACCAAAAGTTAATTAAGTTTTAAAAATTGTATTTCAAACAGTAATGATATCTTTGTACAGAATCCAGTTATCTATCTATATCTTAAAACTGAGATGTGATAGGAAATTTTTATGATTGATTTTAAATTCTATACATAACACTTGACCGGAAACAACCATTGATTTGCTGGAGGTAAAAATCATGTTGGGTAATGTATGATTTATTAATATATCTTATATATATATCTTGCTTTCAGAACATTTTGATCCCCCATACATTTATTACATTTTGATGGTTGTTGCAACACAGGTATCAACAAATTACATCAGTGTATGTATATATTGTCTTGAAACTGTACAAGGATGTGATACCATGTATGAGTTATGTTTATAAGTAATGGTAGCCATTTTTCTATTTAACAGTAGCTCTGAAAATTTTCAGAGGAGGATGCAACCTTTTGATAAAGTTCTTTCAGAAGTCCAATAATGTCTGCAAAAATACATACTATCCTCTGTAGTAAAATATTTCAAATGTTTCATTTCTATTTCGAAACACTGAAATCTTTGTTTCTTCTGCGAGTATATTCCACTGTTGTAACCTAGAACCTACTTGGAAAACCTTGACACAGCCTACAAAAATCCTCACCAAAAACGCTGTGTGCTCTCTCTCCAAATTGTAAATTGTTGCATCGGAATTTGAACCTAAGAACCAGAGGTAGATGTCTGATTTTGTTTATCACGAGAAAACAGTGGCCAGAATCGATTGGTAAAATTAAGAGAATTAGCTTATATCCCTTAAAATAAATCAATGTGTCATACATTTCTGGCTAGATTATGCGAAATTGGCATATTTTGGTAAAACATAACACCCCCTATATTTAATAACTGTGTGTGAAACTGTCATGGTGATTTTCGAAATCTATGCGCAAAAAGTGGTTAAAAACAGCATTTAAGTTCTTGGAGGTAAAAATCGTGTTGCCTAGTGTTATTAATAGTGTTACTACTCAACTTTCTAATGATCCATTTTTCTGGCCAAATGTAGTAATGGCATGTGATGCAAGAAAGCAAGTGTATGAGCTTATGCAGCATCAGCCAAAAAAAAAAAACAAAAAAAAAACAATTAAACTATTACCTCTAAATGTTTATCCAGTTCCTCCTTAAATTTATTTAACCTATCAACTTCCACAATGACAGAAGTTTGTTATGGCAATTAACCACCTGCTGGCTAAAGGCTAATTTCCACACATCTATTCTACATTAGCATTAGTAAATGCATATGATACAGAAAGCAAGCTTATACAGCATCAGTGAAAAAAATAAATAAATAAAAAAAAAATAACCCTTCCCATTTCACCCATCCATAATATATTTTAAGCTATCAACTTCCACAACAGCTGATGGAAGTTTGTTCCACCAATCAACTACCCGCTGGCTAAAGGCAAATATCCACACACCTATTTGACAACTGTCTTTCCTCAATTTCAGTTTATACCCTTTCAGGTTTGCAATCTGAGCAAGGGAAAGAATCCCATCAGCATTGAGCATATTCAATCCATTCAAGGCCTTATACAGCTCAATAAGATTGCCTCGCAAGTGCCTACTCTCCAGATGCTGCAATTTGCAGAACTTAAGCCTTTCTTCATAAAAGCACCCCTTTCTTCCCCTCACCAGTCTTGTTGCCCATCTCTGTACTCGTTCTAGCAACTGTACATCCTTCCTAAAATGTGGCTTCCAGACCTGTATGCAGTACTCAAGGTGTGGCCTGACCATTGCTTTATACAAGGGGATAATCACCTCCTTATCCCTACACACAAAATTCCTGTATATCATTGACAAGATGCCATGACCTACTCTGCCTGCCTGTCTCCACTGCTCAGAAAACTTCATATCTGACTGCACAATTACCCCAAGGTCCCTTTCATTCTCAACTACCCTGAGTGTAACAGCACACAGTTGGTACATTTCTCTGGGGGTTACTGCCACTCATATGGAGTACTTTGCATTTGTCAATGTTAAACTTCAGTTTCCACTTCTCAGCCCATCTACATAACTTTTATATATCCTGTTGCAGTAGCATACTGTCATTATTATCATTCACAACCCTGCCAACCTTTGTATCATCTGCAAACTTGGACATTAAGCCTGATATACCTTCATCAATATCATTAATAATTACACAAAACAAAAATATGCTCAGCACCAAACTCTGTGGGACTGCACTAGTAACATTAGTCCATGTAGAGCAGTGTCCATTTATTACAACTCTGCCATCTCCCACTCAACCATCCCTTTATCCATTGCAGCAACTTGCCCTTATTGCCATACTACTCCCATTACCACAGTAGTCTTCCATGTGCAATAGTATCAAAAGCTTTCCTGAAATCCATGTATATGATATCAAATTTATTTTTTGCATCCAGGTCCTTTGTGACCATGTCATAGTATCCAGTCAAATTGGTCAGACAAGACTTCCCCTAGCAGTCATGTCTAGATGATCCTGCAATGCTTCTTTAACCAGTGACTCCATTACTTTTCCTGTAACAGAAGTCAAATTAACAGGTCTTTAATTTGACTTTGATCCCCCATCTATGAATTGGAGATACATTTGCACATCTCCAGTCAGTGGGGACTTCCCCTGAGTACAAGGATGCTCTCATAATTATGGCCAAGGGTTTGGTTACTTCCTTTGTCACCTCCTTTAATATAACTGGATAGATTTCATCCACCTAAGGTGCCTTTCTTATGTTTAACTTCAACAATTTTTCCTCCACTTTTCTCTCATTTATTACAAAATCATTTAACTCCCTGTTAGAGTTTGATAAACATCTGGCCATCTCCTCCTCGAATAACTCGTGTGTGAATGTAGATGCAAAATACTCATTTAGTTTGGCAGCTATCTGAGAATGATCATCTACAGTCAAACCATTGATATAAAGGTGACCAATCTGATTCATCCCCTTCTGTTTAGAGTTTATATAAGTAAAGAAGTCTTTGCTGTTTTTCTTTTGCATCTTTTGCCAAAGATTTCTCATCTCCCTTTTCTTGCCTAATCTTCTTTGTGCAGACAGATTAGATTATTTCTACCCTAGGCTTCCGTTTTGCCTGATAATTTATATGCATCCCATGCATTTTTCTTCTCTGCCACGAGTCTCATTAGTTCATCTGACATCCATTTGGGCCTAAACCTAGAACGGCATTTCTTAGTTGGAACAAAAAGGCTACCAAGATTACTTCCTTGAATAATGGGAAGCATTCAGCTTCCCATTTAGAATTTGCTATTGGTTACATCATCAGTTGGTCCCGCCGTATAGAATTTAAAAAAATCTGAGACCACTGTAGTCGCCTTTATGAAAGAAAAACCCTTCCCTTTCTCCCTGATGGTAGTTACATCTTTTAGTAAATTCCACATAAGTACACTGTGATCACTGCCACCTCGTAGTTCCTTTATCTGTAAATTCTTAATGCATGAATAATCACTGCTGATAATCATATCAAGAGTGTTACTCCCTCTGGTTTCCTCTGTAACATGCTTCTGTAGAAAACAATCATCCAATAAATCCACAAAAGCCTTGCTAGTGCGTGAGTGACCAGCCCATAAGTTTCAGTCAATATCCGGGAAGTTAAAATCCCCCATTATAAGACACTCTGATCTACTGATCCACTCGATTTCCCTGTATAATATAATTCATTGTACTCATCAGAGTACAATGAACAATTATAAAGAGTCATTAAGCCTATAACAAACTCCCACCCTCATTTTTGCTTTCCCCATGCTTATGTTTCACCAAACTGACTCAACATTGCAATGTCCACCTGTGTCATCTGGATGCACTTCCTTACATTTTGTGTGCTTCTTGAGCACACAAAATATAAGGAAGGAAAACTAATAGCATAACCCCTCCTCCCTTCCTATCCTGTATATCCTTTCTGTACATGTACTCCCCAAATTCCAATTCTGCATTTCTAATTAGCATTAGTAAAGGTATATGATACAAGAAAGCAAGCTTATACAGCATCAGCAAAAAAAAAAACAAAAAAACAACTTCTCATTTCACTCATCCACTTGCTCCAAACCTTTGTCTAGTTCTGCCTTGAATCTATTTAAGCTATCAACTTCTACAATGACAAAGATGGAAATTTCTTCCAGCAGTCAACCACCTGCTGGCTAAAGGCAAATTTCTGCACATCTGTCCTACAACTGTCTTTCCTGAATTTGAATTTATACCCTCTTAGGCGATTATTCTCGGCAAGAGGAACAGTTCCATTACCATGCTCAAACCATTCAAGACTTTATACACCTTGATCAGATCACCTCACAGGTGCCTAGTTTCCAGACACTGTAATTTGCACAACTTAAGCCTTTCTTTGTAAGCGCAACCCTTTGTTCCATTCACTAATCTTGTTGCCCTTCTCCATACTCATTCCAGCAGTCTACATTCTTCTTAAAATGAGGCCTCCAGGCCTGTATACAGTACTCAAGGTGTGGCTTGACCATTGCCTTATACAAGAGGATAATCACCTGATTATCCCTGCTAGAAACATTCCTGTATATTATTGACAAGACACCATGAGCTACTCTTGCAGATGTCTGCACTGCTCAAAAAACTTCATATCTGACTGCACAATTACTCCAGGTCCTTTTCATTCTCTACCTTCATCAGTGTGGTACCACACAGTTGATACATTACTGTGGGATTACTGCTTTCCATATGAAGTAGTTTACATTTTTCAATGTTAACCTTCAATTGCCACATCTCAGCCAATGTGCTGTACTTTTCTAGATCCTGTTGCAGTAGCATACTCTCATTAGTATCACTGCCGACCTTCTTATTATCTGCAAACTTGGACATTAAGCCTGGTATACTATCATCAGTATCATTAATAAATACAGAAAACAACATTAGACCCAACACTGAACACTGGGGGACTCCACTAATAACATTAGTCCACGAAGAGCAGTGTCCATTGATTACTACTCTGTCTTCTCAAACTCAACCATCCCTTTATCCATAACTGCAATTTGCCTTCAATGCCACACTGCTTGAACTTGTGCAACAGTTCCATGTGCAACAGTATCAAAAGCCTTTCTAAGATCCAAATATATGATATCAAAATTATTCTTTGCATCCAGTTCCTTTGTGACCACATAGTATCCAATCAAATTGGTCATACAAAACTTCCTCTTAACAAACCCATGCTATGTCTGAGCTATAACTGAAGTCTTGTCTAGACGATCCTGCACTGCTTCTTTAACCAGTGCCTCCTTTAATTTCCCTGGAACAGAAGTTAAACTGACAGGTCTGTAATTACCTGTGTTGCCCTTGGATCCTACTTTGTGAATTGGTTTTACATTTGCACAACTGCAATCCATGGGTACCTCCCCTGAGACCAAAGAAGCTCTCATAATTATGGCTAAGGGTTTGCTTACTTCCTTTGCTGCCTCCTTTAATATAACTGGATAGATCCCATCCACCCTAGGTGCCTTTCTTATGTTTATCTTCAACAATTTCTTCTGCACTTTGCTGTCAGTTATTACAGAATCATCTAGCTCACTGCCAGAGCTTAATACACCTCTAGTATTCTCCTCCCTGAATAACTCCTCATGTGAATGTAAATGCAAAATACTCATTTAGTTTGTTAGCTACTTGAGCAGTTGAATCATTGATATCAAGCGGACCTATTTGATTCATCCCCTTCCTTCTAGAGTTTACATTAGTAAAGAACTCTTTGCTGTTTTTCTTTGCACCCTTTGCCAAAGATTTTTTATAATCTGCCTTTGCCTGCAAAGTTAGCATTAGTTGAGGCATATGATACAAGAAAGCAAGCTTATAGAGCATCAGCCAAAAAAAACTTTCCCATTTCATCCATCTGCTCACTCCAAATGTTTTTTTTAGTTCAGCCTTAAATTTATTTAAGCTAAC
The DNA here is from genome assembly GCF_048544385.1 of Mastigoproctus giganteus. Taxonomy (NCBI): domain Eukaryota; kingdom Metazoa; phylum Arthropoda; class Arachnida; order Uropygi; family Thelyphonidae; genus Mastigoproctus; species Mastigoproctus giganteus. The sequence continues at coordinate 201,565,382 of NC_143577.1, forward strand.
AGCTTCAACAACAATAGATGGAAGCCTGTTCCAGCAATCAACTACCCGCTGGCTATAAGGAAACTGCCACATATCAATTCTACAACTGTCTTTCCTAATTTGAATCTATGCTCCCTCAGGTTCTTAATCTGAGCAAGCGGAAGTATCTCATGATAGTGAGAATAACTAATTTATTTGCTTTTACCATAGTGATCCTGTAAAGCTTCTGAAATGGTACGATAACTCCTGTAGGATGTCGATCATTAGTGCTAAATCGTTAAGAAATTCCACATTAAAAGTCGGTTTATTAATCCCAAATATATAACTTTTGATTCAAAATGTTTGGGATAAATCTTTCAAAATTTGCAATTGCCGTCTCCAAGCTACAAGCTGCCCATCATGGCCTGAACACACGACAGATCTTTATAGTTTCCACATAAAGTTCTTTAGCAATCATCCTTAATTTGTGCTGTTTTTTTTTTGGAAATTGGTGATATAATGCATACATTTTTTTTATTAATTATTGCCTGGATGCCATTATATTTTAGAATATTTTATGCACAGTGAAAGCCTCAAAGTTTCAGAATCTGCCAACACTTCATCTTCGTAAAGTTTATGTAATATCTTAGGTGCCTCAATCCCCCCCCCCCATGTTGCTACTGTCACTAGTTCTTTGAATACTGCGCAAAATGCCAGAATCACACTGATACTCAGCTGCTATGACCATGTAAACATAGATGGAGAAAGTTACTGGAAGGCATGGATCACTCACTTCTCCGAAAAAAATATGCCCGTTTGTCGGAGTAAAGGAGAACCACAACACAAGTTGACCAGAGACTATTATCCACATTGAGAATCTTCTTAATCCTCTGACTAGCTTGGGAAAGCATATTGACTAGCACAACTTCTCGGTATGTGACTGCATAGGTTTTATGGGCATCACTAACATTGTGAAACAATAATCCCTTTCACTTCTAATTGCCTAAAGGCCAGAGGTGAGAACAATGCGTACAGAATTGTCTCATCTGTTCGTTATATGGAAATTTTTTTTTCGTTCAATTTCATTTTTTTAAATCCTCCCCCTTGGGAATTCAAAAAAAAATTCGCTATAAAGAAGCTTGTTAAATCAGAAATGAAGCAATTTTAAAAAAAGAACTGATTGATTTGCCATTAAAATGCTGGGGATAGGGGCCCCGCTCGTCCCATCGTATTTTCTGCTCTGGATACTTAATAATTGCATTCATGATTTCATTTGTAAAATAAATGATCGTCTCAACAATGGGCTCGCAAATTTTCAAAAAAAAATAACAATGGGCTCTTGTGAGCCCACTATAGCTCACCACTGTTTATATGCATTGTAAAACTGATTAAAAACAATCCCTTGGGAATTCAAAAAAAATTGCTATAAAGAAGTTTGTTAAATCCCCTGAGTTCCTTGGACTCAGGGGAGGTACCCACAGACTGGAGATGTGTAAATGCACCCCAATTCACAAGGGAGGATTAAAGGCTGACACAAGTAATTATAGACCTGTGAGTTTAACTTCTGTTCCAGGAAAATTAATGGAGGCACTAGTTAAAGAAGCTCTGCAGGATCATTTAGACAAGACTTCAGCTATAGCTCGGACACAGTATGGTTTTGTTAAGGGGAAGTCTTGCCTGACCAATTTGACTGGATACTATGATGCAGTCACAAAGGAACTGGATGCAGGGAATAACTTTGATATTATATACTTGGATCTTAGAAAGGCTTTTGATACTGTTGCACATGGAAGACTGCTGCACAAATTGGAGCAGTGTGGCATTGGAGGCAAATTGCTGCTGTGGATAAAGGGGTGGCTGAGGGGGAGAAGACAGAGAGTGGTAATCAATGGACACTGCTCGTCGTGGACTAATGTTATTAATGGAGTCCCTCAGGGCTCAGTGTTGGGTCCATTATTGTTTTCTGTATTCATAAATGATATTGATGAGGGTATATCAAGCTTAATGTCGGAGTTTGCAGACGATACAAAGGTAGGCAGGGTTGTCAAGGACACTACTGACACTATGCTACTGCAACAGGATCTGGAAAGGTTGAGCAGATGGGCTGAGAGGTGGCAAATGAAGTTTAACATTGACAAATGTAAAGTACTACACGTGGGAAACAGCAACCCCAGAGCAACGTATCAACTCTGTGGTACTACACTGACAGTGGTAGAGAATGAAAGGGACCTGGGGGTGGTTGTGCAGGCAGATATGAAGTTCTCTGAGTAGTGCAGACGGGCCACAAGAGTAGCGCATGGTGTATTGTCAATGATATATAGGAATTTTTCTAGCAGGGATAAGGAGGTGATTATTCCCTTGTATAAGGCAATGGTCAGGCCACACCTAGAGTACTGTATACAGGTCTGGAGGCCTCATTTCAAGGATGTAGAGATGCTGGAACGAGTACAGAGAAGGGCAACAAGATTAGTGAATGGAACAAAGGGGTGCTCTTACGAAGAAAGGCTTAAGTTTTGCAAATTACAGTGTCTGGAGACTAGGCACCAGCGAGGTGATCTGATAGAGGTGTATAAAGCCTTGAATGGTTTGAGCATGCTCAATGCTGATGGGATTCTTCCTCTCGCTCAGAATAATCACCTGAGAGGGCATAAATTCAAATTGAGGAAAGACAGATGTATTATAGACGTGCGGAAATTTGCCTTTAGCCAGCGGGTGGTTGGTTGGTGGAACAGACTTCCATCCCTTGTCGTGGAAGTTGATAGCCTAAATAAGTTTAAGGGTCAGCTGGACAGGTATTTTGAACGAACAGAGGGGTGAAGTGGAAGTGGGTTTTTTTTTTTTTTTTTTTTTTTGGCTGATGCTGCATAAGCTTGCTTTCTTGCATCAAATGCCTCTACTAATGCTAATATGGGCTTAAACAAGCTAAAATTTAAGTTATTCTCAGTAATTCAGACCCAGAGGTTGATTAATGTGTTAATTGCTATAATGTTACAAAAAATAGATTCTGGGCCTCCAATTTTTTTTTTTTTTTTAAATATAATTATACCAAAACCAATATATTATGACCTAAGCAAATTCATAGGGGGGTGGGTTCAGTAGAGTCATCACAAGTGCTAATGATTTAAACATGGTAAACTGAATCAAGTAATATATGTAGAAGACTCAGTGTTAGGTCCATTATTGTTTTCTGTATTTATAAATGATATTGATGATGGTATATCAAGCTTAATGTCCAAGTTTGCAGATGATACAAAGGCTGGCAGGGTTGTCAAGGACACTACTGACACTATGCTACTGCAACAGGATCTGGAAAGGTTGAGCAGATGGGCTGAGAGGTGGCAAATGAAGTTTAACATTGACAAATGTAAAGTACTACACGTGGGAAACAGCAACCCCAGAGCAACGTATCAACTCTGTGGTACTACACTGACAGTGGTAGAGAATGAAAGGGACCTGGGGGTGGTTGTGCAGGCAGATATGAAGTTCTCTGAGTAGTGCAGACGGGCCACAAGAGTAGCGCATGGTGTATTGTCAATGATATATAGGAATTTTTCTAGCAGGGATAAGGAGGTGATTATTCCCTTGTATAAGGCAATGGTCAGGCCACACCTAGAGTACTGTATACAGGTCTGGAGGCCTCATTTCAAGGATGTAGAGATGCTGGAACGAGTACAGAGAAGGGCAACAAGATTAGTGAATGGAACAAAGGGGTGCTCTTACGAAGAAAGGCTTAAGTTTTGCAAATTACAGTGTCTGGAGACTAGGCACCAGCGAGGTGATCTGATAGAGGTGTATAAAGCCTTGAATGGTTTGAGCATGCTCAATGCTGATGGGATTCTTCCTCTCGCTCAGAATAATCACCTGAGAGGGCATAAATTCAAATTGAGGAAAGACAGATGTATTATAGACGTGCGGAAATTTGCCTTTAGCCAGCGGGTGGTTGGTTGGTGGAACAGACTTCCATCCCTTGTCGTGGAAGTTGATAGCCTAAATAAGTTTAAGGGTCAGCTGGACAGGTATTTTGAACGAACAGAGGGGTGAAGTGGAAGTGGGTTTTTTTTTTTTTTTTTTTTTTTGGCTGATGCTGCATAAGCTTGCTTTCTTGCATCAAATGCCTCTACTAATGCTAATATGGGCTTAAACAAGCTAAAATTTAAGTTATTCTCAGTAATTCAGACCCAGAGGTTGATTAATGTGTTAATTGCTATAATGTTACAAAAAATAGATTCTGGGCCTCCAATTTTTTTTTTTTTTTAAATATAATTATACCAAAACCAATATATTATGACCTAAGCAAATTCATAGGGGGGTGGGTTCAGTAGAGTCATCACAAGTGCTAATGATTTAAACATGGTAAACTGAATCAAGTAATATATGTAGAAGACTCAGTGTTAGGTCCATTATTGTTTTCTGTATTTATAAATGATATTGATGATGGTATATCAAGCTTAATGTCCAAGTTTGCAGATGATACAAAGGCTGGCAGGGTTGTCAAGGACACTACTGACACTATGCTGCTGCAACAGGATCTGGAAAGGTTGAGCAGATGGGCTGAGAGGTGGCAAATGAAGTTTAACATTGACAAATGTAAAGTACTACACATGGGAAACAGCAACCCCAGAGCAACGTATCAACTCTGTGGTACTACACTGACAGTGGTAGAGAATGAAAGGGACTTGGGGGTGGTTGTGCAGGCAGATATGAAGTTCTCTGAGCAGTGCAGACGGGCTGCAAGAGTAGCTCATGGAGTATTGTCAATGATATACAGGAATTTTTCCAGCAGGGATAAGGAGGTGATTATTCCATTGTATAAGGCAATGGTCAGGCCACACCTAGAGTACTGTATACAGGTCTGGAGGCCTCATTTCAAGAAGGATGTAGAGCTGCTGGAATGAGTACAGAGAAGAGCAACAAGATTAGTGAATGGAACAAAGGGGGTGCTCTTACAAAGAAAGGCTTAAGTTTTGCAAATTACAGTGTCTGGAGACTAGGCACCAGCAAGGTGATCTGATAGAGGTGTATAAAGCCTTGAATGGTTTAAGCATGCTCAATGCTGATGGGATTCTTCCTCTAGCTCAGAAAAATCACCTGAGAGGGCATAAATTCAAATTGAGGAAAGACAAATGTAGGATAGACGTGAGGAAATTTGCCTTTAGCCAGTGGGTGGTTGGTTGGTGGAACAGACTTCCATCCCTTGTGGTGGAGGTTGATAGCCTAAATAAGTTTAAGCCTCAGCTGGACAGGTATTTTGAACAAACAGAGGGGTGAAGTGGAAGTGGGTTTTTTTTTTTTTTTTTTTGGCTGATGCTGCATAAGCTTGCTTTCTTGCATCAAATGCCTCTACTAATGCTAATGCTAATATAGCTCTTTCTTTATACACTTTTAATATGATTTTATTATTTGACAATAATACCAGTTAGGCCAATGTTAAAAGATGTTTGGCTATGAAGTCAAAATACAATCTATCATAAACATAATTTTTCAGTTTTTAGAAAACTTCCAAATAATTCCTTGAAAAAAAACTCGCTCCAGGAGTGGAAACTTGTTCCGAGAAGGGTTTCTCCAGTCCATGACCTGATTCAAACCCATATCTTTCCAAATGCATGGCAATTGGTAAAACTACTATAACTACTGAGGATAATGGATTGGTAGTGGGTTTATATTGATTGGGTATATTGAGGTCTCTTCATTATAGGTGGCTTTTGATTTTGTTGCCTAATAGTATACAAGCATGGTTTCTTTATAGAAGATTTTTGTACCTTCAGAAACCCAAAAAAACTAAATATAAATAAACATTATTTAAAAAAATGTAAATAAACTAAACTCACTGTAAATAAGCTACAATGAATAATAGGAATATTAAATTGAACATTATAATTAACTTACATACATTAAAATCTCACTGGAAGAGCTTGCCATTAAATCAATGGCACACCATATTAATTGTAAGTAGTGATGTGTGAATGTTATGTCATACAAGTAGTTATCCCAGTTACTTGGCATATGCTAATAATAGGGATTAGCATTAGCAGAAGCATATGATGCAAGAAAGCATGCTTGTACAGCATCACCCAATAAAAAAACAAAAAAAAAACCCACCCAATTTCACCCATCCATTCGCTCCAAGAGTTTGTTTAGTCCTTCCTTGAATTTATTTAAGCTGTCAACTTCCACAATGACAGATGGACATATATTCCAGCAAACAACCACCTGCTGGCGAAAGGAAAATTTCCGCACATCTGTTCCGCAACTGTCTTTTCTCAATTTGAATTTATGCCACCTCCGGTGTGTAATCTGAGCAAGAGTCTCCAGATGCTGCAATTCGCAGAATTTCAGCCTTTCTTTGTAAGAGCACCTCTTTTTTCCCCTTGCCAATCCTGTTGCCCTTCTTTGTTTTTGATCCAGCAGCTCTACATCCTTCCAAAAAGAAGCCTCCAGATTTGTACACAGTTCACAAGGTATAGCCTAACCATTGCATTATACAAAGGGAAAATCACTTTCTTATCCCTGCTAGTAAAGTTCCTGTAGATTATTGACAAGCCCCATGAGCTGCTCTGGCTGCCTGTCTGCACTGCTCTGAAAACTTCACATCTGACTGCACAATTACCCCAAATCTTTTTCACTCTTCGTTACCTGAATGTAGTACTACATGGTATGTTACTCTGGGGTTACTGCTACCCATATGCAGTACTTTGCATTTGTCAATGTTAAACTTCAGTTGCCATCTCTCAGCCCATCTGCCCAACTTTACTAGATCCTGTTGCAGCAGTATACATTCATTACTGTCATTAACAACTCTGCCAACCTTTATATCATCTGCAAACTTGGACATTGACTGATATACCTTCATCAATATCATTGATAAATATAGAAAACAACAATGGTCTCAACACCGATCCCTGGGGGACTCCACAAAGAGCAGTGACCATTGATTACCACTCTGTCTTCTCCCACTCAACCATCCCTTTATACATAGTAGCAACTTCCTCCTTAATGCCATACTGCTCCAATTTGTACAGCAGTCTGTTATGTGGAACAGTATTGAAAGCTTTCCTGAAATCCAAGTACTGTATATGATATAAAAATTAATTTTTGCATCCAGTTCCTTTGCGACTACATCGTAATATCCCATCAAATAGGTCAGGCAAGATTTCTCCTTAATAAACCCATGCTGTTTCTGAACTATAACTGCAGTCTTATCTAGATGATCCTGTATTGCTTCTTTAACCAGTGACTCCAATATTTTCTGCTGAACAGAAGTTAAACTAACATGTCTGTAATTACTCGTGTCACCCTTTGATCCCCCTTTGTGAACTGGGGATATATTTGCACATCTCCAGTCCATGGGGGGCCTCCCCTGAATCCAAGTATGCTCTCATAATTGTGGCTAAGGGTTTGCTTACTTCCTTTGCTGACTCCTTTAATATAATTGGATAGATCCCATCCACCTCAGGTGCCTTTCTTATGTGTAACCTCAATAAATTTACCTCCATGTTCCTCTCAGTATTACAAAATAATTTAGCTCCCTGTCAGAGTTTGATAAACTTCTGGCCTCCACTTCAGAATTCCTTGTGTGAATGTAGATGGAAAATACTCATTCAGTTTGTCAGCTACCTGAGCAGGATCATCAACAGTCAACCCATCAATATCAAGTGGACCAATCTGATTCATCCTCTTTTCTAGAATTGACATAAGTAAAAAGAAGCCTTTGCTGTTTTTTTAGCATCCTTTGCCCAAGATTTCTCATAGTTAATCTGCCTTCGCTTGCCTAACCTCGTTTGTTAGTTGAATGTCGATTTGCTTATATCTACCATAGGCTTCTGTGTCACCTGATAATTTATATGCATTGCACGCATTTTTCTTCTCTGCCATGAGTCTCATTAGTTCATGTGATATCCGTTTAGGCCTAAACCTTGAACAGTATTTTTTATTTGGTATGAAAAGGCTAGTAGCTTCCAAGATTAATTCCTTCAATATTTCCTCATTTATGATTTGCTGTTGGTAACATCATCAATTGCTTCCAACGTATAGAATTTAAAAACCCTTCTCTTTACCCCTGACAGTAGTTACATCTCTAAGTAAATTCCACATGAGCATGTTGTGGTCACTGCCACCTAGTGGTACCTTTATCTGCAGATTCTTATGCATGAATAAATACTGCTGATAATCAGCAGCAGGTGGTAGATGACTCTCCTCAACCTGTACAGTCCACCACTTTGCTTATTGGAGGCTTGAAGTGGTGGAACCCATGTTTAGTCTCCAGAGCTAAGTTCCGGTCAGCCCTTCATCTCTTCCATCATGCAGTATGACTGATGACTTTTGAGGTTATAATGGACATCATGGTGAGATTCAATCTTCCTTACATTTTGAGGGTACAGCTCTGAAATGCTGTTTGCAGGCCGGCCGCTAGTTAGTACACCGGACCGAACCTATTGGTAACTCTTTAGGAGGCTTCCAGAGATCAGCTATTGTATAACCTTGCTACCTCTCCTCTGCCAGATAGTGACTGGAGGGAGTCCGAGTAGTGTGTATGCAGGGGGCATTGTCGAGGCCACATTATGTCGAGGATCTGGGTATATTCTTACCATGTACATGCCATATCCAAAATTTCATTACTTCATACAGCATGTCCCCCACTTTTTTTACTATTGAATATGCCACGAATTGTCAAAATAATAGAGTTAGCTTATCTGCGAAAAGATCTAAACCTTCCAAACACTTGCTAGTTCATTTCACAAATATACTTTGTCTCAATTCTAATCTCGGCGATGTCCATTTCCACTTGCAGCCTGCCAAACCCCCATGTACTTTTTATGACAGAATCTCAGTTATCGGTTGATTCAACTACTGTCCATCTCAGTTGCCCAAATTATTCGATGTGTGATTCTTTTTGCCTCAAAGGTGGTACTTGTGCATATGTCTATTCCGATATTCCCTGTCAGAGACTTGGAATCTCCTCTTTTTGATCTTCTCTGGCTTAAAATCTCTATCTCATTCTGTCAAATTCATCTGTTGTCTCTACCATTCTCCCAACTCCACTGATCACTTGGAGTTCTTTGACTTCCTCTCTTTGCGACTTGACTTTCTCCAGTCCAACTTTCCTAACAATTAGGTAATTTTCCTTGGTGATTTTAATGTTCACAACTCCAACTGGCTTCCGTTTTCTAGTCACACCGACCCAGCTGGTCAAGATACTGAGGCTTCTGCAATTACTAATGACCTTGCACAGATTGTTCATTTACCTACCAGAATACCAGACAATCCTAACCACATAACCAACATGCTTGATCTTTTTCTCTCAAACAACCCTTCTAAGTACACAGTCAAAGTGAGCGGTCCTTTAGGCACCTCAGATCACAACTTGGTAATTGTCTTCTCCAATGGAGCCTTTATCTCATGACTATTCCCAACCTCGTGTTGTTTGGCATTAGAAGAATGCTAAATGGGATGACCTGCGAGATTTCTTTTCTTTTCCTTGTTCGGATTACTGTTTCAAAACTTCTGATGTCAACGTTTGCTCAGATCGTGTCAGTAAAATTATTCTTCTAGGAATGAAATCCTTTATTCCACACTCCACTTTAAAATCTCGTCTTTTATCTAAACCTTTGTTTTCCAATAAATGTGCTAAGGCTGTTAAAGAGAAGAACGTTGCATATCGTAATTGGCTTGTTTCCAATTCTTCAGTTTTATTTTCTGTCTACACCAAAGCTCGCAACAATTGTAAAACAGTTATTAATCAGTTCAAACAAGATTTTGTAGAGTAGAAGTTTGAAGAGTAGAGCAGGCTAAGAGTAGAAAACTTGCTTCTTGCCCTAACGATAGCCGAGCATTGTGGTCTCTTGCCAAAGCTATTGGCCACAACTTTTGCCCATCTCTGCTCCCTCCTCTGTCAAAACCAGATGGTTCTGTTGTCACTTCAGCCAAAGATAAAGCTGACCTGCTAGAATCCCATTTTTGAATCCCATTTTTCTCCCAACTCACGTATTAATGATCTTGGTAAAACATTTCCCACCATTCCCAACACACTCCATTCAATGCCTCTTGTGGTCTTCCGTCAAAAGGAAGTCAGAAGGATTTTGACGAATCTTGTTGGTAATAAAGCTCCAGGTCCTGATGGTATTTCTCCACTTGTTCTCAAAACCTGTCCTCCTGAACTTACTCCTGTTCTTTGCTGCCTTTTTTCACTTTCTTATTCCAAATGTGTTTTTCCTTCTGCTTGGAAATTTGCTCATATCCAACCAGGTCATAAAAAAGGGTAACAAATCCCTCCCATCCTATTATCGTCCCATTTGCAATTACTTCTACTCTTTCTAAAGTAATGGAGAAATCAATTAATCGCCAACTCTTAAACTACTTAGAAACCTTCCGTCTATCAATGATTGCCAGTATGGTCAGTGTCGATCCACTGGTGATATTCTGGCTTATGTTACCCATTTATGGACAAATTCAATGGAAAATTTCTGTGAAACCCAAGCAGTTGCTCTTGACATATCAAAGGCTTTTGATCGTGTTTGTCATAAAGGTCTTCTAAACAAGCTTCCATCTTATGGTTTGCCAACTGTTTTTTTGTAATCGATTATCGAGTTTTCTCTCTGATCACTCACTGAGGGTGATGGTAGATGGCTTTCTGTCTTCTAACTTTTCCACTAATGCTGGTGTCCCCTAAGGTTAAATTCTTTCCCCCGCTCTTTTCCTCTTGTATAAATTTAACTATTGCCAACCTATGTCTTTTGAACTCTCTAGCGACCTATTTGTGATACAGTATCTACGGCAAATCGCTGTTACTAAAAGCTCTATGAATATTAATGTCGTACATTACAAACTTTGTTATAAAGTTAAGTTATTAAAGCTTTTTAGCCTCTTCTGATACTGATTACGCTGCTACAAAGATACAAAGCTATGTTGTGGTTCAAATGATGCTCTACTGAGGTATGATACACTCCATTGTCTGATGAAAGGTGATGGTGTTGAAAATCTTGGCTCTGGCACTCTGCTTTATTGTGAAAATACAGGTATTTTAATTGATAGCAAATACCATCAGATAGAGGCATTTACTTCACCAGATCCTCTTTAGATGAAATGCCTCGTTAAGTGGACACTGTTATTTTCAGAGTCTATTAAAGCAAGGGTTTACTGTAATTATTTCTTGTATTATGTTTTCTTCATGATAAAAATATTGTTACCATAACAAATGTATGAAAATAAATTTAATTACTGAATAATTTTATTTTGATATGGAGAGAATAAGATTTTTTGAAACTTAACTTAAAAACCTATACTTTTCTTTCATTTTCCATATTTTAAAGAGTGTGTGAAAATATGTACGAAGGTTCAAATTATAAATTTTTGATACTGTATTTTGCCTGTCATGTCTAATAATTTGTTTTAATCCTTCTTTAATAAATTTATTTAAACTAACCACTAACACTGTTTGGAACTTTGTTCCAACAATCATTTAGTGATCTCTGGCTGAATGCAAATTTTTGCATATCTATTCTGCAACTGCTCATTTCCAATTTAAATTTATGTTCCCTTGTGTGTTTTGACAAAGAAAGCATATGGATGTTATCAGCAATTAGTTTACTCAATCCATTTAAAGCCTTAAATGCTATAATGTTTAAGACTTTAAACATTGATGCCTAGTTTACAGATGCTGCAATTCACAGAAATTAAATCTTTCTTACTAAGAGTTTTGTGTCCCTGAGTAATCTTGCTCTTCTCTGTCTGTTCCAACAGATATACTTCTTGCCTAAAATGTGGCTTCCAGATCTGTACTCAAGATACAGCCTAGCCATTGCTTTATGCAATTGTATAATCACCTCTTTATTTCTGCTTGTAAAATTCCTATGTATTATTGACAGAATCCCATGATCTCACTTAGCAACTTTTCTTCATTGCTTAGAGAACTTTATATCAGACTGTACAACTACCCCCCCCCCAAGTATTTTTCATTATTAACTACCTACCTTAAATTTGGTTTCACTGAAATGTTGTGTTATCCTGTGATTAACTGCTACTCAAATGCAATGCATTTATCAAAGTTTTGAACTGAATAAACATCGAAATTCTCAATGCTTGCCTAATATTTGCATTTAAGCTAATGTGCAAGTCTTATTTAAGCATGACTTTGGCCTGGACAAAATCCATTTGTCGTGTTAGTAAACAAACCAGATTAAAGGATAAAATGTACTGCTGTAGCCTTCTCAGATTGGTGTCAGTTTTATAGTTTGTGAAAAAAAATAAATAAAAGCATGTTTTTGATGGATTTTCTTTGGTGAATATAATGATTGTATTATAATGAATTGCAAAATTAATTCATTGACAAAAGATCTTATGTTCTTTTCAAATATATTTTATAGATGAGTTTTTCAATACTTTTTTTTTTTTTTTAATTCACATTTTGAAATTATTTTTCCCCCAAATATTTTTTTAGATGTGGATTTGCACGAGAAACTGGTCCCAGGCGAATTATTCCAAGTGAAATTCATCATCCCCTTACTGGCCAGGTAGAATAACAATTTCAAACTACAATTATATTGCAAATATCATTATATTACTACAAATATTATATTACTAGTATTCCAAATGATTATATTCTTTTGTTATCTCTCTGCATGGAACATAACTGTTCCATGCAGAAAGATACATACAGAAAACGTGGTTTCTTTATCATAAGTGTTCATTAGTAATTTTTGTAGCATATATATAAAAGCTATTTAAAAATAACTAAATGCACAAGGCATAATACTTTAAGACTTAAGAGTTTAATATCTAATGTAATATCAGTGTAGATCACCATAGATAACTCTTAAGAAACTACAATGGTAGTTAGTATGGGAGGCATTATTTGCTCTTCCTTCACGAGTTGCCATGGTATTGCACTACCTCAAATAAATAATGCTTCACTATTGTTACTTATTCTTAGTGAATACCAAGTGGTACTCAGTGAATGGTACATTTGTGAGCAAAATATTTGCTCACAAACGTACATCGATCCAAACAGTTGCCATTTTCATGGCATTTTAGTAAGTAGTAATAGTAATGGCAAATAATGTAAGAAAGAAAGCTTATATAGCATCAGCAAAAAAAAAAAAAAAAAAGCGTTTCATCCATCTGTACCCTCCAACAATTTGTCTAGTTCTCCCTTGAATTTATTCAACTTGTCCACTTCCACAACAACAGCTTCAACAATTCAATCCAGGTTCAATGATTAACCACCCACTGCCTGAAGGCAAACTTCTGCACATCTATCCTGCAACCATCCTTCCTCAGCTTGAATTTATGCCCATAACATTAATGTTATGGGCATAAATGTTATGGATGTTCATAACTTATTTTTGAACCATGTTTTGGCTTGAAGATCAATTTCAAGTTGCAAGCTGGGATTGTAGTTTTCAGCCATAAAAGTAAATGAATTCTCAAACAAGCAAATCAACTTTCAAACTCATCAAAAAAGTAATCGTAATAAAAAGAGGCAACGATTCTTTGGAAATATGTTTTTCTTTTAGCTCGGTACAACATTCAAAATTGTCTTGCTCAATTTGGGATTTAAATAATAACTTATTCCAAAATGATTTGATGTCACCATACAAATCAGAGACCAATTTTCCTTTTCCTTGTAGTTTTAAATTAAGAGCATTTAAATTACCAGAAATGTCTGTAAGAATTGCACAATTAAACACCACTCCATATATGAAATTTTTTTTTTGTTTGATTTCCCTTATTCTGTCATAAAATATAAATTTCATGATGCAGTTTAAAGAAACGATATAAAACTTTGCCACGAATAAGTCATCTCACTGCACAATGTAAAATTTCATCTACGTATTCAGCTTCAATTTTTGAAAGAAATTGTTGAAACACACTATGATTAAGGCCATGTGATGTTATAAAATTTACAGTTGAAATAACCACATTCATAATGTGTTGGAAATTTAATAATTTCCCACACAATGCATTGAATTCCAATCGAAGGTTCAGCTCCGATATCTATCATTTTCTTGGTTATTCTACCCATAAGCCCAATTTTTACCAATCATATGTTTTTCCCCATCAGTTGTGACTCCTATGAGGTTTTTAATATTTGATCCTAACTTTTCAATATATTGGCAAAAATTTTCAAAAATATTTTCACCTGTAGTTGTTCTGTGCATACTCTGTAGATAAGCTAAATGTTCAACTGGTACAAAATTATCGTTATTTTCACATATGAAGATAAGGAGTTGGGTTGTGTCATTTACATTAGTACTGTTATCCAGTGCCACACTAAAATATTTCATTTGTTTTATGTTTTCCGAAAGTTGCTCAAACAAAATTCTTTCCAATATCTTCTACTCTTCACATAATTGTTTGCTAAGACAAACTAATGTCTTGTGTCATTGTTCGTTTCTCTGGGCACAAATTTCTTCCACTTTTAACAAACAACATTTAATGAATTCGCCATCATCGAATGGTTTACTTTCAAAAGTGATCAAATATGCAACTTGATAACTGGAACTTACAGCAGATAAATTTCTTGACTGATACATTTTCAGTCTATTTTGTTCTTTTCTTAATTTGTTTTGTAACTTTGAACACTTTTCTTTTCGCTCCTTTATATTGATCCTAAGATTTATGCTTGGAATCATAGTGTTGTTTTAAATTATATTCTTTGAAAACTGATACAGTCTCCTTACACACCAAACACACTGCTTTTTCATCATACTCAGTGAAGAAATAGTCTTCAGTCCACCTTTGATTAAAAACACGACACTCCAATTCGACCTTCCTCTTTCGGAACATTTTTAAGGACGATATTTTAATTCAGTACAAATTAATAATAATTCAATACAATGAACAAGTTATATCAAAATAGTAGAATTTCACAATATGAAAACATTGATATTTAGCATACATATGATTGCACTGGACTACGTGTACATGTTCGATACAGTCGAGCTCAACGCTTGTTTGCCTATACACATAGTGGCGTGATTCTCTAAAATGCTGTTTTAGTTCACTTTCCATGCGGGCCATATAAAAATTATTTGTGGGCTGTATTCGGCCCAAAGTTAAATGATTTTTGGAAGAAACTAGCATCTAGTGTTGTCAAGGTGGATACTTTGGATAAATTTAAAGAATTAGACAAATGATTAGAGGGGATAGACAGGTAGTGTAGCATACCCCCCCTCATCTCTTTCCTGTCATGTTCTGTAGTTTTGGAGATTTTCCTGGTCATTTCATGCCAGTTTCAGTACCAGTCTGCTTCCATTTGCAGACCACATCATTTGTTGACCTAGGGTTCTTCTGTGCTGTTGAAATGTCACGTACAGACCCATTGCCTATGTGGCACTCTATTATAATTCAGCACTGAAAATCAGTTAATCCCATTGATCACCACATCTTGCATTCACAGTCATAATGCTGTCTTCCCAAATGCCTATGAGTATATTTATAGTTTTATCTGACTTGTGGTGCTTGAGTAGGACATTACTTAACTATCAGTGATTCCACCATTAACCATTCAACTATTAATAATTCAACCAGCTTCCAACCTGTCTCATATTATAGTGTCATCCATTCCATGTCAGATTACCAGAATAGTCAGAAATTGGCATTTTTGGCATCCTGTAACTTTGTGGGCTCCCTCCTCCTGTCTCGACACTCACTATACCAACATCTTTGTGTGGGTGTAGTATATATAGTTTATATATTGTGCCAAAATTGTAGAATACTGAAAACTATGACCTATGAAAATAAGAAGGATATGGCTTTTGTGAAAAATTGCTTCTTCAGATCTGATCTAGACAGGATAACCTTTGAGTATTCTGAGTCTGTTTCCTTCTGTTCCTCGCATTCTCTGTAGGGGTTGTCCTTCCAATATGATAAGCAGAATAAACAGGCTTATTTATTATTAGCCTCATAGCTAATAATGATGTCCACATATTTAAAAGCAGGGTCATCCAGACCTCATATCACCTGTAGAGGTGATCATACATAAAATTATTGTAGGTAACCCTCAAGTCTTTCATCCCAGTACAGTAAACAAGTTAAAATCTAGGCATAAGATAATAATTTATTACTTATGCATGCATGCACACACACATGCACACAAATACATCAATCCTTATTAAGAAAGAAAACCATGTCTGTTTCAAAAGTCTGTTTTTTTTTTTTTTTTATATTCTGCCTGCATTGAATAAGCAGTATAGCAGTTTTGTATCATTCTGCCCATAACTTAAAGTATATCAAATGCATTTATTAGCTTATCAAACTAAAATAAATGAAGGCATTTTACCAAATGTATTTAATTCTGGTCCCCAGAATTCTGGATCAGTTCAGAATTCTGGATGATGACCTCCACAGTCCATAGGCAGATCACCTTTCTAGACTGCCCTAGTGGATTCTGGTATCATTAGGTGGGAGAGTGACACAGCCTGCAGATATCAAATTTAGCCATAGCAATGTGGTTTTGGGAACCTGTGTTGATGTGATCAGTTTGTAGCATTTATTATTATTTGTTAAAGACGTAAGTTATATTAATCAATTATCTCTGAGGACACAAGACAGAAAAAATATTTGTTTTTGAAAAACTCAGCTCTTCATGAATGTTTTTATTTTAATTAATATAAACACTTTCAAAAGGATGCTGTCCTGTATTTTTGGTTGATTATAATAAAATATTGATTAACACATGAATGGGATTGCCTTTTTCACCTTGTAATAAGCTTTGAGGAGTTGGCATTGATAAATATTTTGAATGTACAGTAAAATCTGATATAATGAACTTCTTGGGGGTGCAATTTTGATACAATTTCATTTTATCAAAATTTTATTAAAAAGTTTTATTCTAATTGCTGAAAATTATTTCAAAAGAATCACTATTTTTATAAATAAATTTTATCATTATATATAATGGTTTTAATTATATAAATAAAAGTGTTTTACATGCCTGTGCTGTAAATTAGACATTGAAATAATGAATAAATATTAATATTGACATTTAAGTATAAAAATGATCTATTCTTTAGATTTAAAAAAAAAATTATATTTTTAAAATATGTTCTTTTGTTATTATATTATTCACATATAATTTGCATTTTAGATTGTGAATATTTGGAACTACAAGAATGCAGAAGATCTGCATATTATTCTAAAAGAATTTCTTCATGTGTTGTATTTCAAGTAAGTTACTGAACATTTTATTATTATAATAAATAATTTGTTTTTATAAAGAAAAAACATTTTCTTAATGTTTAAAATATTTTTTAATCATGTTAATATTTTGTTATAGATAAGTTTTACTGGTAATTAACTTGTGTATATTTGTATTGTACTATGTGTCTTATTATAGTAATGGCCATATAGTGCTAGAAAGGCACACACTTTTGCTGCACCAGCCAAAAAAAAAAAGGGGGGAAAACCCCTAGTAGATAAGAATATACAAATTATTTGCTTCTCTCCTCACACAGGTAACTATCCAGTTGACCTTTGAATTTATTCAAACTGTCAGCCTCAACTACCTGCGAAGGCAAATTGTTCCAACAGTCAATGACTCGCTGGCTAAAAGAAAACTTTCTACAATCTAGTCTAAACCTCTTCCCTGTAATTTTAATTTATGGTCCCTAGTTCTGAATTCTTTATAACAGTGAAAATTCCACTTAACATTCATTTTACTAACCAGTTCAACGAGCTCAGTGCCTAATAAACCTCAGTCAGGTCACCTCTAGGGTGCTGCCTGGTTGCCAAGCTCTGTAACCCACATATTTAGAGTTTTCCTCACCCTTTTTCTGATTTCACCATGTGAGTTGCCCATCTTTGGACCCTTTCAAGAAGCAAATAATGCAGCCCCTATCTTAAATCTTAATACCTTGTCTGATAGTATTAAGATGGGGCCGCATATTTGCTTTTTCCCTTTCCTTATACTATAGACAAGTTTGGAAATGCAGTGCCTAATACATGGTCAGGAGTAGTCCCCTGATGAAATGCCTGGCCATGTATCATTTTTAATTTTACTGTACTCAGATTCTGCAAATTTGTCATCCCTATATTCGACCTTCTTTTCAAAAATTGCCCTCCCATATCTGAATACAGTGATATCTCTTTATTATTTATTTGGTAATTAGTAATTTTTCGTATATTGTTTTCTTCCATAGTCCCATTTCATTATTGCACTAGGTTTTTAAAATTCTTCACTTTTTCACTACACTTTACTTCCTTTTTCTACTTTCCTTTAAACCTCTTTTAGTTCAGGCACTCTGTGTACTTCTCTTTTCCATCTTTTCAGACTCTATACTTATGTTACAAACTACACATTTTTATACTTTTTCTTCCTTTACTGCTGCCCTGCATGTTTTGGGGCATTTGGAGCATTTTATCTGTTTCATAAAATTTCCCTATTTTACTCTCAACTGCTTAGTTTGCTTCTAGACCAGTGATGGTGAACCTTTTTGAAGAGTGGGTCAATTATTTTTATTTCTTTTTTAAATACTAGCTCGTGAGTCATAAGTTAGTGGCCTCAATTAGAAAGGGGGGTAAAAAGGGTGTCAATTATTTGGAAACATCAAACATTTTCTCTCTATCTCTTAACATTTTGTTAAGAGATAAAGTTGACAGTTGAATCTTTTTGGTTCTCACTTTTGAAATAATTCAAAAAAAGTTTTAGTTTCCTTTTTGATTTATAACTTTAACTTTTGCAAGTGAAGAGCTAAAAAAAAAAGTAAATATCGAAGCTTGATTTGATACCTTGTACCGCACCAGGTGACATCATGACCAGTATTGCCTCTGCACAAAGTATTTGAATGAGCAAGGAATAAAAGAAAACACTTTTATTTTGAAATATTCTTCATTAATAATTAACATAATTACAGATACAGTATGTGTAATAAAGTTGATAAAAGTATATTTAATGCGAAATTTGTTGTTGCTTACTTTCAGACAGTTTCTTAATATTAGGTACATACTTCGTGTTCATTACTTTAATACATTTTGCAGTCAATTCATTTC
Organism: Mastigoproctus giganteus; assembly: GCF_048544385.1. Classification (NCBI taxonomy): domain Eukaryota; kingdom Metazoa; phylum Arthropoda; class Arachnida; order Uropygi; family Thelyphonidae; genus Mastigoproctus; species Mastigoproctus giganteus. Next base: position 201,584,324 of record NC_143577.1, read on the forward strand.
CAAGTTTATTCCTGTTGGAAGATTTAACAAAATTCATTGAGGAAGACAATTTTTCACATGAATATGTGGACCCGAACATTGTGAGAAGAGCATTAGCCAGTTTCCTCATACATATAAAATTGTTCGGTAAAGAATACCATGTGTTTAATATAATATTTTCAACTTTTAGTGTGGGATCTTCATTAGGCCTATCTGCATTACTTTCTGAAATTTTTCCTTCTACTTCGAAAATCAAGTTTCCAAATTTATTTTTCCACACTATGTTGCTTGGGAATTCAATTAATTCCATTTCTAAGTTAGTGATGCCTACCTAGCCACATAAAATTGTTTAGCTGCATTGTATCATACTCTGCTTTATGTAGGCATAAAATAAAGCGAAATGTATTTTCCAAACTTTTAAATTGATTATATCTCTCATGAGGCGCCTCCGTAGCCAGGTGGGAAGCAGCAGTGCGTAGCACACACTTCTTGATTAGACCAGGGTTCGAGCCTGTCACCATCAAATACGGAGGATGCGGAAAGGTCAGGGAATGACCACCGCATATCCCGGAGCAATATGACCTTAGTTGCTAATGCTCCTAAAAACCAAATAACAAACAACAACAACATATCTCTCATGGAAAGCTTGTTTTATTTCTTGCAAAATGGTTAAATATTTTTTAATTGCATTTTCTTGAATGTCAAGAATATTTTCAATATCTTTAGTGTTTTGAAAATGTTTTTATAATTGAGGAAAATATTTCATGGTGCTCATTTCTAAATCTTTAGTAAAGATGTCAAGTTTTTTCATAAATATTTTTATATTTTCAAACATCATTAATGCAATTTGTCCATGTCCCTGAAGTTTTTTATTCAGTTTATTGGAATGCTGAGTGATATCACATAAGAACATTAAATCATTTAGCCAATCTATATTTGAAAATTCGTCATAACTATTGTTTTTTTTCATTCAAAAAGAGCTTTATTTCGTCTAATAAAATGACAAACCAATTAAGAACTTGGCCGCAACTGAGCCATCGAACATTGTTGTATGTCAAAATCCCAGAATATTGGCACTCAATTTCCTCTAATAATTGTGCAAATTCTTGCTTATTAAGACCTCTTGCATTTATAAAGTTAATAACTTTAATTACAACTGGTATTACATTAGAAAATGTTTTTAAACCTTGCTTCGCACATAGAACTTGCTGGTGTATTATACAATGAAATTCTATCAGAGAATGTCTAATATTTTGCTTAAGCTGCTGAATAAAACCAATGTTTTTTCCCACCATATTGGGAGCACTGTCTGTTGTTACAGAAACAATTTTTTGTAGGTCAATTTCCATTTTTTTTAAATGCATTATCAAATTCTTTAAAAATATCAAGACCAGTACACCTTCCTTTCAGTGTTATTAGTGTTATTAACTCTTCTTTCATTATATTGAGCAAAAACTGCTAGTTGTGTATAACCATTTACATCAGTACTCTCATCTAAAGCAATCGAATACATTTCTACAGACTTTAAGTCGTTATGTATTTGAGAAGAAATATTTCTTTCTAATTCTATTACTCGATCTTTAATAGTATTGCGACTTATTGGTAACTCATTTATATGCTTTATAATCAAGTCTTTTTCTTTAAAATCTTAAAACAGAATAGCACTACATTCTAAAAATGCTTGTTTTACAAACTCTCCTTCTGAAAGAGGTTTCCCATGGCGAGCAATGCAATGGGCTGCTTGAAAACTAGCAGCTGTAATGTTATTTTTTGGAGTCAAAAAAGTTTTTAAAACACTTGTTTGTGAATCATTCTGTTTTTTCTTTTGTAAAAAATATTCTCTCCTTTCTTCGTCTGTTGGGAAGCTGAGATTTGAATGCAACTTTTCAAAATGTCTTTTTACATTGAATGTACGAGAGGTGACTTTTTTGTTACAAATTACACACAGAGTTGTTTTATTCTTTTCAATCACACCATATTTATCAAACCATTCTGTTTGATATAGTCTGGAGCTTGTACCGTTAGTTTTCATTTTTTTAACCACAGACATAGTTCAGGGCTACGCCTGCAAAAAATATATATAATATGTATATTTTTATAACCTACATATATATTATATATGTAGGATGCAATAATTTTAGATGAACTTTTATAAACATAGGCCCACTTAATATACTTACATCGGTTATGTAGATGAGAAAATTTGACAATAGAAAAATTAAGTTATAATCAATTTATTATTAACACTTCTAGATGCGTACATCAAGTCTGCCTCTTTTTCCAACACTGCGAGAGTGCAAGCTAGTAACTTTGTACTAGCCCGATACATCTCCGTTCTTCAGTGCAACGACAAATCGTGCCAAGTTTATGTCACAATGTAATGAGTCACCCACACGCGTAGTTTAATACAATAGAACACTGTTCGTGGACGTGCGATGTCCACATTCCACTTGGATTTGTTTATTTTTTATTTATATATTTTATTTTTATTATTTTTTTTCTTATAAATCTGACATTACATATTTATATTTTATAATTGTTTAATATTTTTGATTATCTTTTCTCTCTGTTATAATTAAAAAAAGTAGCCAATATTACAATAAACGCGTGCGCGTGGGTTACTTACAAAGCCTTCGTGGATCAGTATCTGACCCACGTGTCATAGGTTTGCCACCACGGTTCTAAACAATACACACACACACACAAACATTATTTTATCAGGCCAATTATCATTTTGAATTACAATCAGTCATTCTCACCTCACCAAATTGTCAGTACTGAGCTCTTACGTACCCCAAAGGAGCCCTAAATATTTTCTAAGGAAAGATCCTTTTGGATGACCTCAAGAGTATTAAAGTAGCCAGAAAGAATGGATACCCTGGAAATATATTCATCTGTGTCATTACCACAACCCTTTGCAGTCATAATAAGCAAAAGCCAGTCCCAGATAAACCATATATCAGTATACCTTATGTGCCAATCATTAGTGAAAAGAGCAAAAATAGCAGTATCTCGATGTATTAATATTTTTCATAGTGTCTAAATCCACCAAATAGATGCTCAGACATTTCAAAATTCTAAACATCAAGTATTTATGTTAAGGAATCATTCAGAAGATTGGAAGTGAGAATTTGTGAGCTCTCTAATGACATTAGATTTGTGAGCTCCCTAATGTCATTACATTTGATAGAATTAACATCGGGCTCTGCCTTCTGTGCCCTTCAGTATAGGAACATGAGATTTTTAGATGATCAACCTCATTTCTCTCTGCTGATCATTTATATCACAAAAGAACTTTTAATGAAGCCTTTTTATTGAGTGCTTTGAACCAGCAGACATCCTTAGGAAGTAAGGAGTAATAGATTTCGACTCTTACTAAATGCCTGTTGATAGTCCCCATGCACCAAATGTTATTTTTACCAGTGAAATAAATACTTGGTTATTTGCCATAAATGTCTATACCATCCGCTATGAATTTGAAACATAAGTGTATTGCCAAATTTATGCCTAGATAAATTAGACATTGGCAAGGCCTGTGGCAATTCTGATCCAGAGTCTGTTGCATTAATTGTATTATTTAAATTAAAAAATATTCTTTTTTAAATAAAATTTGCTCCGAGCATCATTATGACAACTTTTTTCTCAGATCTGCTATGTAGGAATTCACTTATGGATATATTGTGTAAGGTCTGCAAATTTATAAATATGCCCCTGCTAACAATAACCAAAAAAACTAGAGATACAGTAATAAGTAAACTAGAAAAAGGATATAACAAGAAAACTATTAAAAAGAATATATATGTCTGTCAACATTCTACAATATTAAGGCATAGAAACATGACTTAAGTCTGAACTACCTCTAAAAGACATTAGGCCTAACATAGCCAAGTGATCAGCAAAGGAGTACAGCAGTACATGTTTCGGTTGACCATGGTTTGATTCTGTGTGGCCACTACACATGATTAATGATAATATTCTTGTTATTATCTTTTGAGCCCAGTGAGCACCACTGGGCTCACAAGAATGCATTATTCTATGTTAATATTGACATAGCTGCCAGACTAGTACTCTTGGTGGTGATGATTTTTTTTGGAAAGAGTAATTTTCTACACATGGACTATAGAATATCAAAAATAGAAATTGACTGATAGCTATTTCATTTTGCTAGTACATGTTTCAGTTGACCATAGTTTGATTTTGTGTGGCCACTACACATGATTAATGATAATATTCTTGTTAAATTACTAATCATAAACTCTTCTGGCATTATGTGCCTGAAGGATGTTTGTCCTCTGCAAAAATGTAATAGCTATGGTAAAGGTAAAAAGATTTATTTATCAAAGGCATGTGTGATGAAAGTCACAGCTGGAAACATGGATATGGTTCCCATGAATTTTAAGGAGGAGAGACCTTTTTTAAAGCATGATACAGTTTATATGGTTTTATATTTTGAAGAATTAATAATTAATTTGAATCTTTCTTTTTTTGTCACTTTGGGGTAATTCATAGGTATATGTCAGGCTATAGGTATAACTCTCTTATGTCTGGGTGTTTTTTCTTTTTCTGGCCCTATTATTCTCGAGGAGCTAGAAAAGTGTAAGTTTACTGTAATTTGAGTTTTTTCCTGGAAATAGTAGCACATGATAGAGATAAGATTGAACACCACTGGGCTCAGAAGAATGCATTATTCTATGCCAATATTGACATAGCTGCCAGACTACTACTCTTTTAGTGATGATGATTATGATTTGTTTGGAAAGAGTAATTTTCTGCACATGGATTATAGAATATCAAAAATAGAATTGACTGGTAGCTATTTCATTTTGCTATCAAAAACTTTCTTAACCCTGATGAAGTACTGTGTAAATTTGACATCATTCAAATTTGTTACTTGGGTATTCCACATCAAAATAAGAGATTGTTATAAATTTTATAACCATTCTGTATATTGATCAAATATTTCTTGTTTTAAATTTGATATTAAAAAAAGATGATATATATATAACCTTATTGAATGAAAACTTTACATTCTAGATGCTTAGTAGTCAATCCAAAAGAAAGAAGACTTGTAATTGTTGAATCCATTCTTTGTCCAACCACATTCCGTGAAATGTTGGCAAAAGTCTTGTTTCAGCATTTTGAGGTGATTATATTAGTATTTTTAATTTTATATATTCAGAAGAAATAGATATATGTTGTGTTGTTTCAGTTTTGTTGAATAAGAACTCATTTTCAGATTTTTTTTTGGTTGTACTATTCACATGAAAATAATTATCAGTAATATGAAAATGAAAAAGATTGCAGTAATAAAGTAAAAAATAAATTTTCCATATATATGCTGAACATGTTAGATAGGATTGACAGTTTACAACTTCTTGACATGATATTTAGTGTTCCTTTCTCCTGCCTCACATTGGTCTTTTATAAAAGTTGACACCTGAATCTCCTGTCATTAAGAGATACCTAAATATGAAATTATTCTTTAAACTGCATTGTTTTCTGACATATTAGTTTTTATGCAAAATGTGTATTTCTTAGGATAGGTAACAAAAATTTTGCAGTTATTAAATTGCTGACTGATATACAAGTCAGTGCGGCGCCTCCATAGCCAGGTGGGCAGGAGCAGAAGTGCGTAGCACCCTTCTTGATTAGACCGGGATTCGAGCCTGTGACCACCAAATACGGAGGATGTGGAAAGGTCAGAGAATGATCACCGCATATCCCTGGAGCAATATGGCCTTAGTTGCTAATGCTCCTAAAAACCAAATAACAAACAAACAAGTCAGTGTAATTGCATCATTAAATTGCTGACTGATTTAAAGTAGTTAAAATGTAGACAAGCAGTATGCTCCCTTGGAGGCAGGCAGTGAAATATTGAAGTAGTATTGGCAAATGACACAAGAAAGCAAGCTTATATAGCATCAGCCACAAAAAAAAAAAAAAATAAAATAAAAAACCCACACACTTCACCCATTCATATCCCCCCCCCCCAAGAATTTGTCTGGTTCTTGAATTTATTCAAACTATTCACTTCCACAACAACAGATGGAAGCCTGTTCCAAAAATCAACCACCTGCTAGCTGAAGGCAAACTTTTGCACTCCTTAAGTATGCTTCCTAAGGAGTTTTTTTAAGATACTGTTTACAGAAATCTACACAAGTTAAAGAACTAAAGCAAGAAATTTCAAAGGCTGTGAATAGCATCAGTGAAGAATCTGAATGGAGCAATGAAACATTTCCAATTAGCATTAGCAAAGTCACATGATGCAAGAAAGCAAGCTTATATAGTATCAGCCAAAAAAAAAATAAAAATCTAATTGCACCCATCCACTCCCTCCAAATGTTTGTCTAGTTCTGCCTTGACTCTATTTAAGCTATTAACTTCTACAATGACAGATGGAAGTTTGTTCCAGCAATCAACCACCTGCTGGCTAAAGGCAAACTTCCACACATCTATCCTACAACCGTCTTTCCTAAATTTGAATTTATGCCCTCTCAGGCAATTATTCTGAGCAAGAGGAAGAATCCCATCAGCATTGAGCATGCTCAAACCATTCAAGGCCTTATACACCTCAATCAGATCACCTCACAGGTTTGTTCCTCAGGAGATAACAGCTGGCCCTACTCTATGCATACAAGATAAGATCCACAAGAAACCATCTGACTTGGACATCATTATTCTCACCAAAATGGGAAAACATATATAGGAATCGCAAAAGTGCAAACAAGCCTCTAGGAATCAGACCATAAGAGCTACTGACAACATATGATCTTAACGTAGATGATGTTGCAAATCTTGGAAGGCACATAATACCACCATTGGTAAACCATTCCACAACTTGTGAACTCTCCACACAAAACTGGAATAAAAATAACTTGTCAGACATTAACTTTCAACAACTGCATGCAGCACATAGAACTAAATATCCCAACCATGTACCAATATACACAGATGGATCAAAATCAGAGAACCATGTAGGAGCATCGGCAGTATTCCCAGACACTACACTGGCATGCCAACTTCCAAAAGAATGCAGTGTCTACACTGCAGAATTAGTAGCAGTTCAGATAGCCCTGGAGTACTTCAGAACCACATATCATTTGAGAACAGTAATATATTCTGATTCATTAAGTGCAATACAAGCCATTCAAACCACGACCAATATAACCCATCCAGCTCTCGTGCAAATTAAACAGATATTAACAGACTTAACAAAAGAAAAACAAGAAATTCTTTTCTGCTGCATACCAGGACACAAAGGGTAAAAGAAAACGAAGAAGCTGACAGAATTGCAAAATCAACAACTAACCTTCAGAAACAACCTTTCCCAGTGCCGTATCAGGATTACAAACCAGTCATTCAAAACCACTCTCTAACACAGTGGCAAGAACTCTGGCAAAAACAAACTTCAAATAAATTATATGAAATAAAACCAAAAGTTGAACATTGGAAAACAAGCACAAGGAAATCAAGGAGAGAGGAAGTCTTTCTGACAAGACTACGAATTGGACATACACACATCACACATGGCTATTTACTACATGCCGAAGAACCTCCAAGATGCCAAACAATCAGACATATACTCATAGAATGCCCAACCTATGAAAATGATCGACGAAAGATTTTCTCATCATTATATAAAGGAAATCAAGACATCACCCTCAGAGATATCCTAGGTTACAAGGAACGTGTATCAGACATTTTCAGATTCATGCAGAAAATCAACATCTACCATCTACTGTAAATAATGATAGGGTATATAATCACAGAAAATATTTAACTCCTGTACATTCAACCAAAATATAGCGAATGAATATGCATACAAAGACATAATATAACAAACGAACTGGCGCACTATGATCTCCGTTGTCAATGCGCTAATAAACAACAAAACAACCAACCAACCTTGCAGGTGCCTAGTCTCCAGACACTGTAATTTGCAAAACTTAATCCTTTCTTTGTAAGAGCACCCCTTTGTTCCATTCCCTAATCTTGTTGCCCTTCCCTGTACTCGTTCCAACAGCTCTACATCCTTCTTAAACCCCTCGACGTGAGCACCTGTACGTGGTGAGGGGACCTCCCAGTGACGCTGCTGGACTTCCAGAATAGCATCACTGGGATCCAACGCCCACAGCCCAGGTTCCAGGCTTACATCAATGGAATCCGGCGTGTTTGCCGTGTGCTGCGACCCGTGGAAATTCGGAAAGGGTGATCCTGGTGGTTGAGGGGCCCAGCTTCAATCCACCACTTTGGCCCCTGCTTCGACAAGACGGGTGGTCCTGGAAGGCCCGGCTAGGATCAATCGGCTAGTAGGCTCGCCTGCGAGGGTCAACCGTGTCAATGCCACGCCCCTACCCTCATGGTCCGAGGGACAGGATTCAGGCTGGCGGCGGTGCGGGTATAGTGTCTGGGTAGCCCTGGCGTTCCCCTCCCGAGCGCATTTATTGCATGCGGGGTAGTGGGCGTCCCTTTGGGCTCCGTGGTGGGCGGGGAGCCCGGGCACTGAACAACTTAAAACCTATATGAATCCTGATAAACTTACTTCTTCAGGGGCCCCAACCTGGTCCCTATCTGAAAATACAGACGGAGAGGCAGATAGCATTATTGCTACAAAGAGGCAGCGAACAGAAATATCATCTGGGCCTGTTCCAAGATTTTTAATTATTCATTCTACCATAGAAAAACCGATTGGCAAAATGTCGCCCTTCTTCATACAGAAAGGGTTAGATGGGTTAGCAGGGTCACCCAAATCGGTTAAGAGGCTCCGTTCTGGAGACCTCTTAATTGAAACCAAAACTGACAGGCAGTCTGAGCAGCTACTCCGTGCAACATCAATCGGAGGAGTACCCATAACAGTGACACCACATAGAACACTCAATTCATCGAGAGGTGTCATTTCGGAATGGGACCTTCTTGACGTAACCGAGGAGGAAATCTGCTTAGAATTGAAACCACAAGGAGTTACTGCCGTTAAGAGAATTACTGCGCGAAGGGATGGAAAAATTGTTAAAACCAGGAGCGTTATCTTGACTTTTAACTCTCCTAAACCTCCTGATGAGATTAAAGCTGGATACATAAATTGTTCAGTGCGTCCATATGTTCCTAACCCTTTACGGTGTTTTAAATGCCAGAAGTATGGACATTCTTCTGGCATTTAAAACACCTGCCGTGGAGTCCTTGCATGCGCTCGATGCAGTGCAAAGGACCACGAAACAACAGCATGTTCAGCCACAAAACCCACCTGTATTAACTGTGAAGGCGAACACCCGGCCTACTCACGAGCATGCCAGAGGTGGAAAGAAGAAAAAGAGATTCAACGGCTGAAGGCAGAGCTTAACATATCATACCAGGAGGCAAGGAAATCGGTGAAACCCCTGAATATCAACAGACCTACCTACGCCCAGAAGGTAGCAGGGAGATGTACCGTCGGAACTCAGACGGACATGACCATTCCTCCAAAGGAGTCTTTCACTCCCATCGCGCGTTATCTCCTAAGTACTCAAAAACCTGCACAGAAGGACCAATCAGCTGCCACTCCTATATCGGTACCTCCTAATGCTCCACTAGTAACAAAGGTAATTATGAAAGAAAAGAATAAGAAAGGGGAAGTCTCCCCCTAGTACCCAAGAAAAGATGGATGTCGAGCAGAAGGAGGTACCCGAAGATTCAGTCTTGGAACTCTTTGCGGAGGAAGAAATGGACACGGGACAGCGTCCATTCTTCCCCAAAAAAGATAAACCCAAGACTGATAAAAGTAAGCCCTCAGCACCTCGGAAGCCGCCTGATGGACCTACCAAGCCAAAATAATGGCTAAATTCCTACAATGGAATTGTCGTGGATTCCGGAAAAATGCAGAAGACATCAAGGCACGCCTGCAAAAGCACAAACCATCGTGCTTTTGTATACCTAAGGTATACCTATGTATACCTATGACTTACCTAAGGGCAAATGATAACCCCAGGATGCACAACGTTACTATCATTCGCAAGGATAGAACTGGGGAGGGCCCCGCTCATGGAGGAGTCGCAATCCTTGTGGGCAACCATACCCCTTTTCAGCATCTGCAACTTACTACCATCATAGAGGCAATAGCAATTCGAATAACAGTGGGGTTTTTACTAACCATTTGCTCTATATATTTGCCACCTGGTACTGACATCTGCCAGAAAGACCTTGGTGATCTCGTAATGCAGTTGCCTCCCCCTTTCTTACTTCTTGGGGACTTTAATGGACATAACACCCTGTGGGGTAGTGCTAGCATTAATAGAAGAGGACGAGTCATAGAGCGTATGCTCATTGACAGTGACCTCTGCCTTCTTAATGTGGGAACAAACACCTTTTTCCACATGCCTACCCATACGTTTTCTGCCATTGATCTTTCTATCAGCTCGCCTTCTCTCGTCACTTACCTGGGAGGTAGAAGGGAACCTGTATGGAAGTGATCACTTCCCCGTGATAACCACCTTAATTACTGGGAGACCTTGTCTTCCTGTCAGGCTACCGCGGTGGAAGTTTGATCAAGCTGACTGGAGTGCCTTTCAACACCTGGCAAAATTTGACAACTCTACAGTCAGTCAGGAGCCTATCAATGATGCAGTTACGTACATAGCAGAAAATATTGTCCATGCAGCTGCAACTACAATTCCAAAAACATCCACCCGGTTTCCTCCATTTCCAAAGCCATGGTGGAATCCAGAATGCACAGCAGCTAAAAAGGCTCAAAACAAGGCTTGGGGGATATTTCGAAGATATCCTACCACAGTCAACCTATTAGCCTTTAAACGTGCCCGAGCCAAAGCACGCCACATCCGCTGTCAGAGTCAAAGGGAATCGTGGATCCGTTTCACATCATCCATTACCCAGACGACCAGTACTAAGGTGGTCTGGGAAAAAATCCGGAAAATGAAGGGAAAATACACAGCACACCCCTCATCGGTCCTTGAATATAATGGATGTACTATTGCAGACTCTACTGCAATAGCCAATGCTCTTGGGGAAACTTTTTCTAACATCTCTGTAACATCATCTTACTCCCCAGAGTTTCTGGTCTTAAAGCACAACATTGAAAAACAGGCCCTTAAATTCACATCGAAGGGTTCCCACCTATACAATGGGCCATTTAATATCAATGAGCTGAAAACAGCACTCGCCCGTACAAAGGCTACAGCTGCTGGACCAGACAACATCCATTATGAAATGATCAAACATCTTTCACCAGAATCCATGGACCATGTGCTCTTCCTGTACAACAGAATCTTCCTTGAAGAGCATTTTCCGGATACCTGGCGCAAGGCAACTATTCTTGCTTTTGCTAAGCCAGGAAAGGATCCTATATGTCCAAAAAACTATCGTCCCATTGCTCTGACCAGCTGTCTGTGCAAAATATTGGAGAGAATGGTCAATGCCCGTCTCTTATGGTATTTAGAATCGAACGACCTTCTCTCCCGCTTTCAGTGCGGCTTCCGAAGAAACAGGTCCACACTGGACCACTTAATTAGACTGGAAACATCTATCCGAGATGCTTTCCTAAAAAGAGAACATTTGGTGTCCATCTTCTTTGACATGGAAAAAGCGTACGACACAACTTGGAGATTTGGTATTTTAAAAGACCTTTACAACCTCGGTCTAAGAGGCCACCTTCCAATTTTTATTAAAAATTTTTTATCCTGCCGTTATTTCCAAGTTCGTGTAGGATCCTCCCTTTCGCGGCCCTTTTGCCAAGAGGTGGGGGTACCACAAGGATCTGTCTTAAGTGTCACGCTTTTTTCCATTAAAATAAATTCTATTTCTGAACAACTTCCTCCAACTATAAACAGTGCACTCTACGTCGATGACTTCAGCATATTCTCTCAATCATGCAATATGAGGGTTATTGAGAGACAACTACAACAAGCTATTGACCGTCTTAACTCCTGGGCCACGGCCAATGGTTTCAAGTTCTCACCGGAGAAGACTGTTTGCGTACATTTTTGTCGCAAACGTAACCTCCACCCTGAGCCTGAATTACGACTTGGACAAAGCACCATTCCAATTGTATCAGAGGCGAAATTCCTGGGACTCATTTTTGACAAAAAGCTGACATTTGTCCAACACGTCCATCAGCTTCGCACAAAGTGCACGAGAGGGCTTAACATCCTCCTCTCTCTCTCTCTCTCTCTCTCTCTCTCTCTCTCTCTCTCTCTCTCTCTCTCTCTCTCTCTCTCCCCTACCTCTTGGGGTGCAGACCAATGCACTCTCCTACGTCTATACTGTGCACTTGTACGCTCAAAATTAGATTATGGGTCTTAGGTATATGCATCTGCCAGAAATAGCGCTGTTTGTTGGCTTGACCCCATCCATCATCAAGCCATTCGTATTGCTACCGGTGCATTAAGAACATCACCTGTCCAAAGTCTGTATGTCAAAGCAAATGAACCATCCTTGTTGCTTCGACGAATGCAGTTGTCTCTACAATATGCCTTCAAGCTGAAGTCCCTGCCAGACCATCCCACGTGGACATCCGTTTTCGAGCCACGATGGGAAAATCTCTACAACACACAACGGACCGCCAATCGCCCATTCGGCATTCGTGTTCAAGAGCTACTCAATGAGCTTAACATCTCGGTAGACAAGGTCGCTCGATCACCAAAGGAGCCCCTTCCACCCTGGCATGCACAAACACCAGCATGTGACTTCTCGCTCAAGATTGTGACGAAGTCGAATACTCCAATTTCTGTCTACCTTCAGCTCTATTCACAACACCGTGCAGAACATTCTGACTTCCTGCCAGTTTACACAGACGGTTCGAAGTCAGAATCGTATGTGGGACCTACTGCTGTCTTTCCAAATAATACCATATCAGAGCAGATACCCCTTGACTGCAGCATTTACACTGCAGAGCTGCATGCCATAGAGTTAGCTCTAGATCACATAAGAAAACACCGTTACCAACGGTGTATTATATATGCCGATTCAATGAGTGCACTACAGGCTTTATCAGCGATGTCACACACTAATCATCCAACCCTGTGCTGAATCCAGCAGATAATATACAGCCTCTATGTAAGTGGATTCGATATCCGCTTCTGCTGGATCCCAGTCACATCGGGATTAGAGGAAATGATTTGGCTGACACTGCAGCCAAATCGGCAGCCCTAACGGGTAATCTTGACCTGTTAGTCCCCTATACAGACTACAGGCAAGTGATCCGTAGTAACCTACAATCTCAGTGGCAAGATTCGTGACATCGACTGATTACTACAAACAAACTATGTCAAATTAAGCCTATAATCCATCCTTGGCGGTCCAGCTTACGCAGGGATCGCAAAGAGGAAGTTGTTCTTGCTCAGCTCCACATAGGACACTCATGTGTCCTATGCGGAGCCGAGCAAGATGTCCCTCCTATGTGCGAGCAGTGCGACATCATTTTATCCGTTAAACATATTTTATGTGACTGTACCAATTTTAGAAATGCTCGTTTTACCGCTTTTAACCATCTGACTGAGCCATATACACTCAGTCAGATTTTATCCGACAATGACCATGTGTCTGCTATTTTTAGTTTCCTAAAAACCTTTTAACTCATATTTAAAAAAATCTTATTATTTTAAGATTTACTATTGTTACTTGTTTACAGATATTTGTCTTTTACAGTTTATAATTGTTTTATACTCTGACTGAGTGACCTAATTCATTAGGTCACTGAATGTTTTACTAATTTTTTTGACAAAGTTTTGGCGCATTATAGCCTAAGTTGCTGATGCGCCAATAAAACTCAACTAACCAACCAACCATCCTTCTTAAAATGAGGCCTCCAGACCTGTATACAGTACTCAAGGTGTATCCTGACCATTGCCTTATACAAGGGGATAGTCACCTCCTTATCCCTGCTAGAAAAATTTCTGTATATCATTGTATACCATGAGCAGTGCAGATGGTCTTGCAGACCATCTGCACTGCTCAGAAAACTTCATATCTGCCTGCACAATTACCTCCAGGCCCTTTTCACTCTCTACCGCTGTCAGTGTAGTACCACACAATTGATACGTTACTCTGGGGTTACTGCTTCCCATATACAGTACATTTCCATTTGTCAATGTTAAACTTCAGTTGCCACCTCTCAGCCCATCTGCTCAACTTTTCTAGATCCTGTTGCATTGGTGTACTGTCATTAGTGTCATTAACAACTCTGCTGACCTTCGTATCGCTTGCAAACTTGGACATTAAGCCTGATATACCATCATCAATATCAATAATGAATACAGAAAGCAATAATGGACCCAACACCGAACCCTGGGGGACTCCACTTATAACATTAGTCCACGAAGAGCAGTGTCCGTTGATTACCACTCTCTGTCTTCTCTTCTGCCACTCAACCATCCCTTTACTATAGCAGCAATTTGCCTCCAATGCCACAGTGCTCTAATTTGTCCAGCAGTCTTCTATGTGCAACAATATCAAAAGCCTTTCTAAGATCCAAATATATATCAAAATTATTCTTTGCATCCAGTTCCTTTGTGACTAGATCATAGTATCCATTCAAATTGGCCAGACAAGACTTCCCCTTAACAAACCCATGCTGTGTCCGAGCTATAACCGAAGTCTTGTCTAGATGGTCCTGCAATGCATCTTTAACCAGTGCCTCCATTAATTTCCTTGGAACAGAAGTTAAACTAACAGGTCTGTAATTGCCTGTGTCTCCCTTTGTCCTCCTTTGCGTATTGGGGTCACATTTGCACATCTCCAATCCATGGGTACCTCCCCTGAGTCCAAGGAAGCTCTCATAATTATGGCTAAAGGTTTGCTTACTTCCTTTGCTTCCTCCTTTAATATAATTGGATAGATTCCATCCACCCCAGGTGCCTTTCTTATGTTTATCTTCAACAATTTCTCCTCCACTTTATTCTCAGTTATTACAGGATTACTGTAATAACAGAGAATAAAGTTAAGCTGTATTCTCAGTTACTGAAATAACTGAGAATACAGCTTACTTCCAGAGTTTAATACACCTGTGACATCTGTGAATGTAGATGCAAAATATTCATTTAGTTTGTTAGCTACCTGAGCAGGATCATCAACAGTTGAACCATCGATATCAAGCTGACCAATCTGATTCATCCCATTCCTTCTAGAGTTTACATAAGTAAAGAAATCTTTGCTGTTTTTCTTTGCATCCTTTGCCAAAGATTTCTTGTAATCTCCCTTTTCCTGCCTAACCTCCTTTGTGACTTGGTTACAGACCAGCTTATATCTATCATAGGCAATTTTATATGTATCCGATGCATTTTTCTTCTCGATCACATATCTAATTAGTTCATCTGACATCCATTTAGGCCTAAATCTTAAACAGTATTTCTTGGTTGTTAAGAAAAGCCTAGTATCTTCCAAGATTAATTCTTTGACTGCTTCCCATTTTGAATTTGCTGTTGGTAATATCATCAGTTGGTTTCACCATATAGAATTTAAATACTGTCTCAGACCATCGTAGTCGCCTTTACAAAAGCAAAAAACCTTCCCTTCACCCTTGATGGCAGTTACCTCTTTGTGTAAATCCAACTTCAGCACACTGTTATCACTGCCACATAGTGGTTTCTTTTTCTGCAGATTCTTAATGCATGAAGAATCACTACTGATAATCAGATCCAGAGTATCACTCCCTCTAGTTGCCTCCCGAACATGCTGCTGTAGAAAACAATCATCCAATAAATCCACAAAAGTCTTGCTAGTGTGTGGGTGATCAAGTCACAAATTCCAGTCAATATCTGGAAATTAAAATCTCCCATTATAAGACACTCTGATTTACTGCCCGCTCTATTTCTCTGCACAATTGCTCATTATACTCATCAGCTTCATTAGCCCTACAACACACACCTACTGTCATTTTTCCTTTCCCATTGCTTATGTCACACCAAATGGACTGAACATTGCATTGTCCACCAACATCAGTTGGATGCACACTTCCTTAGATTTTATGTTTCTTAACTAACAGCATAACCCCTCCTCCCTTCCTGTCCTGTCTATCCTTCCCTGTACACATTGTACTCCCCAAATTCAAATTCTGCACTGCTTATGTCTCTGTGACACCACTTCTCTGATTTCCCAACGATATCTACCTTTGATGTCTTGACTAGCACTTTAAGCTCATCAAATTTATTAACTATACTCCTAGCATTGGTGTACATGCAAGTATACATGCACCTGTTTCTACTCTTAGTTACCCTAACACAGCCCATGTATTTACTTGTTCCACTGACTCCCAGCAGTCCTGGAAATCCCCATTGCCTTGCTTTCCAGGCTGCTGCTCATCTCAATAGAAGCAGTGCAAGAATCACTTTCACCTCTGCCAGCGGTTACTGTTAACTATTAGTCTGTGTATCCCTCCCAAGCCAGAAGTTTTCTAACCTGCCTAACTCTGCCTCGATAACATCAGCAAATATTCTTGCACCCTTTCTATTTAAGTGTATCCCATCCTTGTAGAAGCTGTCTCTCATTTTAACAAGCACAGACCAGGCTGAGTAAAATTCTACCCCTTGAACCTTGCACAATCTCTCCAGGGCCGAATTGATCGACAAGGCTCTCATCATATATTCCCTCCTATCGTGTCTGGGCAGAATTCAAATTCAACCCTAACTCATGGCTTTTTTTCGCTTTGACCTGTACTTGTTGAGTAATTCTGCCAGTCTCCTACTCTATATCATTAGTGCCAATGTGTACAACAATATCACACTTTGTGCCGTTAAGAGATATCTGCTCTACAACATCATCAAACTTTGCCCCTGGCAGACATACCCTGGTTCTGTTCCACCTATCAATGAGAGCTATGAAATATTTTGATGCTGATGTTACATATTGAAAAATGTCTTCGTGTGATTTCTACTTTCCTAAGATTTCTGTTCAGAGGTACAAGTGCATTGATATATTTTTGGTAAATATATATATGTACAAGTAACCCTCATAGAACACAGTAGTTTGGTTTCTACAAAATCTTGTGTAATGAGAAACTGCATTGGGACTAAGAACCAGTACAAAAAGGGGGTTACGTTCCTA
Organism: Mastigoproctus giganteus; assembly: GCF_048544385.1. Classification (NCBI taxonomy): domain Eukaryota; kingdom Metazoa; phylum Arthropoda; class Arachnida; order Uropygi; family Thelyphonidae; genus Mastigoproctus; species Mastigoproctus giganteus. The sequence goes on from NC_143577.1 coordinate 201,601,328, forward strand.
AAAGCTAACAAAAATACACTTTTTTTAATAACTATCGGAAATAAAAACAGTTATTAATAACTGTTTTTAATAACTAACAGAAAAGCCCAATAAACCGGAAATTGCAAATTGATTTATGGTAGCGACCTCCAAAAATGTGCTTTGGAAAAATATCACAAAGGCGATAACGACTAGTGAGTCAACAGAAATTCGAAAATACTGCGTTGTGCAAGATTTCCTGCAGTTCTCAAACCATGTTATAGTGAAACTATATTATATAAGTACCATGTTGTACTAGGATTGCCACAATTCTCAAACCTTGTTAGAGTGAAACCGTGTTGTTGAAGTACCATTTTATTACGGGGGTTGCCTGTATTCAATTAAATTTGAGCATTTTTTTTTAGGGAAGATCCAATACATGCTAGTGCTAGCACGAGGTGCCAAGTGATTGTGATTAAGAAATTTATATGTGCTATCACCAAGATAGTTCTTTTAAGTTTCCACATTTATTAAAACTCCTTATTTCCTAGCAGCTCCTCTTAAAAATTTTTTTTTAAGAGAGCGAGAAAGGAAAGCTACCTTTCTTTTAGGTACTAACCCTTACTAATCTTTGCTTGGTCACATCAGGCACTGCTCCTGCCTCACCATGGCAGGTCCAGAAACCTTGGCTGAAAAGTTGCTCTGCCAAGGGCCACAAGGAGCAAATATGGAACACAATGTGTTTTCACCTTTAGAACTGACAGGCTCTCAGCCATAGACAGAAACTGACCAGGACACTTTCCCACCAAAGAGATTCAAAACTAGTTTCTTTGCAGAAATGCAGGAAAGTTTGTTGCAAAGAGACTTTCCTGCATTTCTCATATTTTGCTTACTCACAGATCATCCTCTGTGTAAACTATCTCCCTTCTTTATCTGAAAACTCCTGGAAAGTATTGCAGGATCTCCTAAGACATTTATGAGATTGCAATCAGGAGCTCTCCTAGTGAAACCATAAATTGCGGGGCATTCAGGAAAAACTCCTACAGATTACAAATTTTGCTGGAATTCCAGCAAAAGTACTTCCCTAAACACGTCTAAGGGTGTTATATCTAGCTGAGATCTGTTAAATGTCACGGAGGAAGAAATAACTCGAGCTTCAGGGACAAAATGTAATAGCAGCCAAATGAATTATGATTTAAAAACCTACTAGGAATATCATTTTTACCTTTAATACCCCAAACGTTCCCACATTAGTAAAAGCACATTATTTACTTTGTCACATTCTTCCATACATTCCCAATCCCTTGAAATGTTAAGTGCCAAAAGTATGGCCACTCTCAGATGACATACAGAAGGAACCTGGTTTTCCCCAACTGTTGGTTCTCTGATCACACTCAAAGTGATTGTTTGACAACAGAATAATCTTCCCCACCTGAAAAAGCAACCGTCCTGCATACTCAAGGTATAGATGGAAAGGCTAGAAAAAAAATTGTAAAATAAAGTTGGTACTTCTACAACACGGTTTCACTCTAACATGATTGATAAATTGCAGCAGTCCTTGCACAACACAGTTTCACTCTAACTCGGTTACAGAATTGCGGAAAACCAGACATAACACGGTATTTTTGAGTTTTTGTGGTGGGGGGAACCTGCTATTATGTTTGGTGTAATTTTTCAACATTTGCATTATTTTTTGTGAATCCCCGCTATTAACTTGCTAGTCCTTATGCAGAAAAAAAATTATTGGGAAATCTCCGTGTTAGGTTCTGTGCTTGTTCGAGACCCTAAAAATGTGAGACTTTGAAGTGTACAGTTCATAACTTTTAAGGTTTTTTAAAGATTATTTTGTTTTTGATGTTAAAAACGTTTTTACTGTCATTATTCCAAAAATTTTGTGACTAAAATCCATCATGTGAAAAGTGTTATGGAAGTGATGCCATTTCAGCTTCCGCCAGAAGTGAATTATTGTAACTTATATTGTTGCAGTCATACTTGTATGATGGCAACAATAATTTATCTTCTACTGGACCAAATTGAATGAAAATTTGCATGGAGTTTCATCTTAGCTCTAAACTAGGTGAACTAACTTTCAAACCTCTGAAAATTGCAATAGTTTTTCCAGGAGAGTGGAAAATATGAACATGTGATCAAGGAAATTTTCTCACACAGCAAATGGGATAATGTGGATGTATAGCATATCATTGGAAAGCTGAGGAATTTAGAAACAGAAATGTTAAGGTTTCCAACTTTTGGAAACTGAAAAATGCATTAATTCGAAAATGCATCTGTTTTCAAGTGACCTGATGTTTTCAGATTGAATGTAATTTTTTTCTTTACAATTAAGCTCTGAGGCTGGAAAAAAGTTCTGTACATTTATGAAAACATTCTTCAGTTTGTACATGTCTTTCGATAAATACTACATGTAATGGAACAACTATAGATGGTGTATTTAGTCGTGAACACTTCAATGTAAAAATTATATATCCTACTTTAGTCATCACACTTTCAGTAACCGATATGTAATTATTATTAATAAAATAAAAATATTGTTATATTATTATCCATGAATTTTATTAATATCTGAAAATTAAATCGCTTTTAAAGCCTGCTGATTACTCTTAAATGGAAAACAATTTAAATATGCTAGCGGCAGGACACATTATGTAGCTGGTACAGAATTTTTAATTTGTTATTTATTTGATTGTTTTTAAATTTTCTGGGTATGTGTTACTAAACTTTGTTCATAGGATGTGTATTGGAATAATTTCTTTGTTGTGAATTAAATTCCAGCCCTAAATTATGCCTAAGGAAATTGGGCATAATTTGGGTAACTGCTGATTTATTTAAAGAATGGATTCTAAATTGTTTTGTGCCAGCTGTGGAAACTATTTAAAGCGGAAAAATCTAGATTTCAAAGATTTGTTACTATTGTATAACATGCCATGCCATCCAAATGATTTAAGTCATCCCAAAGTTGAAGTAATGTTCCTACCACCTAATACAACTTCTTTAATTCAGCCATTAGATCAAGGCATTATATCTACCTTTAAAACTCATTACATCAGAAAATTGTTACAAGGGATTTTGGAAAAAATTGATTCCAAATCTATTGAAGTGATGGAGGCATGGAAACATTTTTCAGTTGTGGACTGTATCAGAATCATACCTTTATTGCTTAAAGAAGTAAAACCTTAAACATTAAATGCACATTAGAAAAATGTATGGCCAGAGTCAGTTCATTCAGGAAATATTGTCCACCTGGTAGAAAACAGAATCAGTGCGATAGTAGAAATTGATAAGTTGGTAGGGGAGAAAGTTTTGATGATATGACTACTGAAGTCGTTCACGAATTACTGGTAGAAAAAGAGGCTGGCAAAGCGGCTTTGGTGGAAATGGCACCGGAGGTAAACCAAATCAAATCAATTTAGAGGATGATAGCACAGATAAAATTTCTGAAGTTCCAAATTTTACACTAAAAAGCATACAGGAAAGCATAAACTTAGCCGAATAATTAGAATCTTATTTTTTTGAATGCAGATCTTTTTGACTGGAAGGAACACAAAGTTCAAAAGGGATCTTCAAAAAATGCTTAACTCCATACCATGCAATTTACAAAAATCTATCGAGCAAACAATCCCAGAATATTGATATTTTAAAGAGAGCAGAAGATGCACGAAATAACCATGAAGGAAGTACAGAAGGTGATGATATTCTGCAACAGAGAAAATGTTCTCGTTTGATTATGCTTAGCAGCAACGAAGAGGAAGAAAATTAAATGAATGTACATTATCTAACATATTTTGTGCATATTAACCGACATAGATGTACTGTGATATTTATATAATTATTGCCTTTTAGACAGAACAAGGTGTTTTCATAAATTTTCAACGCCTTGTCGCAGTTTGTAAGATGTTTGTTGAGTTACAACAAGCAGTGGCCACCCCAAACTTATCAGCCTCTGAGTGGGCTTGGGAATTGATATGCCCTCTCTCGGCAGCAGTCCAATGTACCTAAGCACCCCCAACTAGGCAACTGATACTCCTTACAATACCAGCGATGTCTCCACTCCCTCCAGTGATTTCTACTACTTCTCATAGCATTAGTAGAGGCATTTGATGCAAGAAAGCAAGCTTATGCAGCATCAGCCAAAAAAAAAAAAACCCACTTCCACTTCACCCCTCCGTTCGTTCGAAACACCTGTCCAGCTGAGCCTTAAATTTATTTAGGCTATCGACTTCCAAGACAAGGGATGGAAGTCTGTTCTACCAAGCAACTACCTGCTGGCTAAAGGCAAATTTCCGCACATCCAACCTACAACTGTATTTCCTCAATTTGAATTTATGCCCTCTCAGATGATTATTCTGAGCAAGAGGAAGAATCCCATCAGCATTGAGCATGCTCAAACCATTCAAGGCTTTATACACCTCTATCAGATCACCTCGCTGGTGCCTAGTCTCCAGACACTGTAATTTGCAAAACTTAAGCCTTTCTTCGTAAGAGCATCCCTTTGTTCCATTCACTAATCTTGTTGCTCTTCTCTGTACTCGTTCCAGCAGCTCTACAACCTTCTTAAAATGAGGCCTCCAGACCTGTATACAGTACTCTAGGTGTGGCCTGACCATTGCCTTATACAAGGGAATAATCACCTCCTTATCCCTGCTGGAAAAATTCCTGTATATCATTGACAATACTCCATGAGCTACTCTTGCACCCGTCTGCACTGCTCAGAGAACTTCATATCTGCCTGCACAACCACCACCAAGTCCCTTTCATTCTCTACCACTGTCAGCGTAGTACCACAGAGTTGATACGTTGCTCTGGGGTTGCTGTTTCCCATGTGTAGTACTTTACATTTGTCAATGTTAAACTTCATTTGCCACCTCTCAGCCCATCTGCTCAACCTTTCCAGATCCTGTTGCAGCAGCATAGTGTCAGTAGTGTCCTTGACAACCATGCCAACCTTTGTATCGTCTGCAAACTTGGACATTAAGCTTGATATACCATCATCAGTATCATTTATAAATACAGAAAACAATAATGGACCCAACACTGAGCCCTGAGGGACTCCACTAATAACGTTAGTCCACGATGAGCAGTGTCCATTGATTACCACTCTCTGTCTTCTCCCCCTCAACCACCCCTTTATCCATAGCAGCAATTTGCCTCCAATGTCACACTGCTCCAATTTGTGTAGCAGTCTTCCATGTGCAACAGTATCAAAAGCCTTTCTAAGATCCAAGTATATAATATCAAAGCTATTCCCTGCATCCAGTTCTTTTGTGACTGCATCATAGTATACAATCAAATTGGTCAGGCAAGACTTCCCCTTAACAAAACCATGCTGTGTCCGAGCTATAACTGAAGTCTTGTCTAAATGATCCTTCTGTGCTTCTTTAACCAGTGCCTCCATTAATTTTCCTGGAACAGAAGTTAAGCTCACAGGTCTATAATTACTTGTGTCAGCCTTTGATCCTTCTTTGTGAATTGGGGTCACATTTGCACATTTCCAGTCTATGGGTACCTCCCCTAAGTCCAAGGAAGCTCTCATAATTATGGCTAAGGGTTTGCTTACTTCCTTTGCTGCCTCCTTTAATATAACTGGATAGATCCCATCCCCCCCGGGTGCCTTTCTTGTGCTTATCTTCTACAATTTCTCCTCCACTTTACTCCCAGTTATTTCAAGATTCTGTAGCTTACTGCTAGAGTTGAATACACCTCTGGCATTCCCCTCGCTGAATAACTCCTCATGTGTGAATGTCGATGCAAAATATTCATTTAGTTTGTTAGCTACCTGAGCAGGATCATCAACAGTTGACCCATCAATATCAAGTGGACCAATCTGATTCATCCCCTTCCTTCTAGAGTTTACATAAGTAAAGAACTCTTTGCTGTTTTTCTTTGCATCCCTTGCCAAGGATTTCTCGTAATCTGCCTTCGCCTGCCTAACCTCCTTTGTAACTTGGTTGCATATCAACTTGTATCTATCATAGGCTTCTGTGTCATGTGTTAATTTGTAAGTATCCCATGCATTTTTCTTCTCTGCCATATGCCTCATTAGTTCATCTGACATCCATTTTGGCCTAAACCTTGAACAATATTTCTTAGTTGGTATGTAAAGCCTAGTAGCTTCCAAGATAAGTTCTTTGAATGCTTCCCATTTTGAATTTGCTGTTGGTAACATCATCAGTTGGTCCCACTGTATAGAATTTAAATACTGTCTCAGTCCATCGTAGCGCCTTTACGGAAGCAATAACCCTTCCCTTTACCCCTAATGGTAGTTACCTCTTTGAGTAAATCCCACTTCAGCACACTGTGATCACTGCCACCTAGTGGTTCATTTATCTGCAGATTCTTAATGCATGAAGAATCACTGCTGATAATCAAATCAAGAGTATTACTCCCTCTAGTTGCCTCCCGAACATGCTGATGTAGAAAACAATCATCCAATAAATCCACAAAAGCCCTGCTAGTGTGTGAGTGACCACCCCCCAAATTCCAGTCAATATCTGGGAAATTAAAATCTCCCATTATAAGACTCTCTGATTTACTGGCCCACTCTGTTTCCCTGTACAGTTTCTTATTATACTCATCAGAGTCATTAGGCCTATAGCACACTCCTACTCTCAATTTTGATCTCCCAATGCTTATGTCACTCCAAACTGACTCAACACTGCACTGTCCACCGATGTCGACTGGCTTCACGTCCTTCGATTTTATGTGTTTTTTAACTAATAGCATAACCCCTCCTCCCTTCCTATCCTGTCTATCCTTTCTGTAGACGTTGTACTCCCCAAATTCCAGTTCTGCATCACTTATATCTCTGTGACACCACGTCTCTGATATCCCAACAATATCTGCCTTTGATGTTTTGAGCAATACCTCAAATTCATCAAATTTGTTTACTAAACTCCTAGCATTGGTGCAAGTATACCTGCACCTGTTTCTATTCTTAGCTACCCTAACACAACCCATGTGTTTACTTGTACCACAATGGCTCCCAGCAGTCTCTGAAATATCAAGCATCTTGTTTTTCAGGCTTCTGCTCATTCTAATAGAAGCAGTGCAAGAATCTCTTTCACCTCTGCCAGTGGCTACTGTCAATCTATTGGTCTTTGTCTCCCCCCAAGCTAGCAGTTTTCCGACCCACCTAACACTACCTTGATAGCATCAACAAATATTCTTGCACCCTTTCTATTTAAGTGTATCCCATCCCTGTAGAAGTTATCTCTCCTGTTAACAAGTACAGTCCAGGCTGAAAAAAATTCTACCCCTTGAGCCTTGCACAATCTTTCCAAAGCCGAATTGATCGACAAGGCTCTCATCATATACTCCCTCCTATCGTGTCTGGGCAGAATTGCAGACACTTTCAAATTCAACCCTAATTCTCGGCTTTTGTTCAACAGTGACCTGTACTTGTTAAGTAATTCTGCCGGTCTCCTACTTAAGTAATTCTGCCAGTCTCCTACTTAAGTAATTCTGCCGGTCTCCTACTCTTATAGTCCAAGTTTCAAATCAAGAAAGAATATTCAAGGCACATCGATTCTAGAAATTAGAAATATATGTTGAAAAAGGTATGGACACTGGTTGGGCTGTCTTCCCAAAAAAAAAAAAAAAAAAAGAAAGACCAACTAAAGTCTGAATGCCACAAACTTGCCACACTAAAAAAGCAATCAGATTCAGTTTTGTGTACTAAATTCAAATAATGCCTTTCATTTTACAGTGGAATTGCAGAGGATTTTATAGCAAAATTACTTTTCAGTTAGTTTCTGTCTGCAGGAAACCCATCTAATTGCTCAAATTTCTGCCTCTGTAAAGAACTATTTTTTATCTATCGACAAGATCGTAATATATGAAATGCTGGCCATTAGCATTAGTAGAGGCATTTGATGCAAGAAAGCAAGCTTATGCAGCATCAGCCAAAAAAAAAAAAAAAAACCACTTCCACTTCACCCCTCCGTTCGTTCAAAATACCTGTCCAGCTGAGCCTTAAACTTATTTAGGCTATCAACTTCCACGACAAGGGATGGAAGTCTGTTCCACCAACCAACCACCCGCTGGCTAAAGGCAAATTTCCGCACGTCTATCCTACATCTGTCTTTCCTCAATTTGAATTTATGCCCTCTCAGGTGGTTATTCTGAGCGAGAGGAAGAATCCCATCAGCATTGAGCATGCTCAAACCATTCAAGGCTTTATACACCTCTATCAGATCACCTCGCTGGTGCCTAGTCTCCAGACACTGTAATTTGCAAAACTTAAGCCTTTCTTCGTAAGAGCACCCCTTTGTTCCATTCACTAATCTTGTTGCCCTTCTCTGTACTCGTTCCAGCAGCTCTACATCCTTCTTGAAATGAGGCCTCCAGACCTGTATACAGTACTCTAGGTGTGGCCTGACCATTGCCTTATACAAGGGAATAATCACCTCCTTATCCCTGCTAGAAAAATTCCTATATATCATTGACAATACACCATGAGCTACTCTTGCAGCCTGTCTGCACTGCTCAGAGAACTTCATATCTGCCTGCACAGTGGTGTGTAACCAAGCAGATTGTTCTTCAAACTGAAAATGGAAGCCATTGCTGTATGTTTGATTACCCAGATTGTGTTAACACTAGTTTCAGTCTATTTCCCACCAAAACATACGTTCTCTTGCAAAGATCTTGAAAAACTTCTAATACAGTTACCTTCCCTGATCTATCTGTTGTTCAATTTCAATGGCCACCACCCCTTATGGGAATTTCCTAAATTAGATGGGCATGGCTGATTTATTGAAACCTTTCTGGATAAATGAAACCTTATTATTCTTAATACTGGCATGTGCACTCATATGCAGTTACCATCTGGACAAACTTCTGCAGTTGATCTCTTGATTTGCTCCATGGTACTGTTTCCAGTCATGAAATGGTCCATTTTGGATGATCCCATAGGGCAGTGACCTTTTTCCAATTGCTTATAATCTGTTCTCTTCTTGCCCACCATTAGCCACCTGGAAGCAATTGTAAATTCTCTCTAACCAATTTTGTAAAATTTTAGTCAGCTATCACCCCAGATAAGAATATTATACGACTTCAGCCCATAGATGAAGTCATGGATTATATCACATCGCACCTTTTATCTGCAGCTAAATACTCAATTCCATTATCAAATCCCCCAACCTGACGGCATTAACTGTTGATGGAATGATGAATTCACAAAGCAAAGAAGGGAAAAAATAAAGCGTAAAATTTATTTTGTCAATCCCCAACCACAGTTTAACTTATTAACTACAAGAAGCTAAGGGCAAAAGCACATCCCACTTGAAAACAAGCCAAGAAGGGATTCCTTGACTTGTTTGCATCTACTGTAAATAGAAATGCTGACTCTAGATTAATATGGAAGAAAATTAGGCAGCTTTCCAGGAAATTTCCAACCATCCCTTCCCCTATTCTTTCCTGGAACAGGCAAGAACTCTCTGCTCCTCTGGATTTAGCAAATGCCTTTTGTAATCTGTTGCCCAAGTCTCAGCAGCATCACATTACTCTTTGGAATTCCAGAAAATTAAAACTGCTACTGAACAGCAATCCATAAACTTTCGAACCTCTCTGTTCTTTTCATATAACCAGTCTCTTCAATATTCTGAACTTATACAATCTATTAGAACAACTTGCAACGTTGCCGTTGGGTCAGATGGGATGGAATATATTTTGTAATGTTACAGCATCTTGATGACAAGAATTTACAACTGCTGATGGTCTTTTTTAATCAAATCTTCTTGGAAAACATTTATCCCACTTCTTGGTACTATGCCACAGTTCTGGCCTGTTTGAAAACCTGTAAAGATCCCACTAGTCTTTATAGTTAAAACCTTATCTCCCTCTCCAGCTCTCTCAATAAATCTTTGAAAAAATGATTCGCAGTCAACTCGTTTGGATAATTGAAATGCAACATTTCATGAATAATAGTGAGCATGGTTTTTTTTCCAAAACAGGTTATCCTTAGATTTCACGATCAAGGCCAAATCTGCAATTTCAGTGCTTTTTGCAGAAAAGCAAACACCTTGTTATGGTTTCCATAGGTATAGAGAAGGCATTTGATACTACCTGGTGTTATGGCATTATCAGTGACCTTGCTCTTGGTCTATGGAGTAACTTGCCTATATTCATTAGGAACTTCCTCCAGAGTCATTCTTTTCAAGTTTAACATTAAAACTCTATTTATTGCATCCTTGCAGGATGGTGTACTGCAAAGGTCTACTGAGTACAGCCCTTTTTGATCTTAGAATTGATTCTATTACAAAACAACTCCCAAATACCGTTGAAGGCTTACCTTTATGCTGATGAACTCTATTTCTTGCCATTCGCTGGAAAAGATCTACCGAATCGCAATTGCGGATATCCCTGAATAAAGTACAGAAGTGGGCAGTGCTCAATGGCTGTCTTTCACAACAGAAAACTATTGCAGTCAAGATAAATTGTATGCAGATCCTGAACTTCAGATGTCAGACTTTACCGTTCTGATTGCCAACAACATCAGATTCTTTGGATTAATCCTTGACAGCAAGTTAAATTTCTTTAGGCACATTGTTTGTACATACTACCTGTCTCAAAAACTGAACATACCTTTATTTTCCCTGTACTTTGGGTGCAGATCGCTGCTGTTATATTGAGCATTGATTAGATCATGTTTGGATTATGGTGTTCTAATCTATGATTCCCTCCGAAGGAGTGTACTGCGATGGCTTGATCCTATATGGCACAATGCATTGCAGATTGCATTTGGTGCTTTCAGGACATCTCTGTCTCATAGTTTATACAGGGTGTCTCAAAAATATTGGTACAAACATTTAGGGGAGGTAGGTAACATCTAAAGGAATGTGAATCACATAGGAACCCATAACCGGAAACGTCACCGTAAGTTGGTACACGGTGCTGTTTATCAGTTCACGATAGGGAAAATTTCTGGTTTATGCATTCAAGCAGTAGTCGCCTCACGAAGAGCATGCATCGATATACGAACTGTGAGCTGGCAGACATGCACCTAGTGTTTGGATTAGTAGAGGGCAGTGGACGAGCCACTCAACGAATTTATGGGGAACGCTTCCCAGACAGACATGTACCTGACCACCATTTGTTTGCGCGTGTGCATCAAAATTTGTGCGATTATGGGTCATTTAGAGGTAACAGGAGTAGTGCGGGCAGACGACGTTCGACGCGAACTCCTGCCATTGAAGAAAGTGTGTTGAATGCCGTCCAGAATAATCCTACTATCAGCACACGTGCCGTTGCCTCTGCCTTAGGAGTGTCTCGTTGCAGTGTACAGCGTGTCTGGCACGACGTTTACTTACACCCCTTTCATCTCCAAAGGGTTCAGTTACTGCTCCCCCAAGATCATCTCGCACGTGTGGCTTTTGTGCAGTGGTTTCTCCAAGAAAGTGTTCAAGACTTGAATTTTCCAGCCTATGTTTTGTTCACGGATGAGGCTTATTTCACTCGGGAAGGCTTATTCAATCAGCATAATGCTCATGTGTGGGCTCACGACAGCCCACACAGTGTGTGCTCCCATGCGGAACAACATTGCTTCGCAATAAATGTGTGGGTAGGTATGGTCAGTGACTGCTTAGTCGGCCCATACCTGTTACCACCCGCATGAACTCTGCTAAATATCGAATCTGTCTTGAACAAGTTCTACCAGGGTTACTTGATGATGTTCCAGCAAATGTGAGACGCAACATTTGGTTTCAATATAACGCGGCGCCTGCCCATTATGGAAGGTGTGTTCGTGACCATTTGAACAGGCGTTTTGGGCGTCGATGGATTGGCCGTGGTGGACCCTTTGCCTGGATCCCACGCTCACCTGATTTATCGAGCCATGATTTCTTTCTGTGGGGGGACTCAAATCTATCGTGTATGAATCGCCTGTGGAGACGGAAATGGATCTCGTGGTGAGACTTGTCTGTGCTGCTGTTACTGTCAAAGAAACTCCAGGTGTGTTTGACCGTGTCCACCAATTCATGCTGCGTCGGTGTCACGCATGCATTGTGTCTCATGGTGGAACCTTCGAGCATCTGTTGTAACATGAAATGCATCCATCTCGTACTCCATTGTTAATATAATGTCAAATTAATGTTTGCCACTAATTACTGTCTTGTGTCATTTCTGCTTCTTGTGCCTCTGCTACTATTTTCCCGTGATGTTTCCGGTTATGGGTTCCTATTCGATTCACATTCCTTTAGATGTTACCACCTCCCCTGAACATTTGTACCAATATTTTTGACACCCTGTATATTGAAGTACACAAATTCCCTCTTTATACCTCTACAGAAAAACACTACCACTTAACTGTGCAGCCAAAATACAAGTTTGCTGTCTGCATCCTATTGAACCATACTGCTTCAATCCACCGCTACAAAATCTCTGTACAAATAAACCTTGCAAAATAAGACTAGCAGGCCTACACCTTGAGGTAACACAGAGTTGGAAAGTTGCTATTGTCAATAGGTAATGAATTAATGCCAGCCACCATTGACTCTCCCCATTCTCATCAACTGACCTCTGATACTTATCTTTGTCAATGGGGAAAGAATCTCCTACTAACACTCAATTTACAACTCTATTCAAACCATATTCAGAAGTATGTTGATTTCTTGCCAATATATACTAATGGTTCCAAATCACATTCAAATTGGAGCAGCAGTATTTCCCTCTGCTATCATTTCAGCTTCCTTTCCACCTGAGTATAGCAGCTTCTCAGTGGAACTATGTGCAATAAAATTAGCTTTAGCAAATCTGAATCTCTATATATCTTTCTTTAAAATGTATAGTATACACTGATACTCCCAGTTCAATTACAGCAATGCAAAATTCTTCCTACGAAGAAGGAATTTTGCATTGCTGTAGTTGCCTTGTTTTAAGCCAAATCAGGAGCCTGCTGTTGCAAATTGAAGAACATCATCAACCATGGGCTCACATCTGGTGAGTATGGGCTTGGCACACACAGGGTCCCCAGCTGGATGTCATCATTCTTCTCTTTCTTGGTGATTCCCTTCTACTTCTCTCGCTCTCGGGATAATTCAGAAATTTTTTTTTTTTTTTGGCTGGTGCAGTATAAGCCTCAGGCTTCCTTGCACCATATGGCTAATAATAATAATAACCAGTGACATTTTGTTGGGTCCTAGCACATTCGAGGATGAAGGGGAATGAAATGGCTGATAAAGCTGCTAAACTTTATAGATTTGACCTCCATGTCAACTTTATAGATTTGACCTCCATCCCTGTACTAGCCTCTGACTATAAGTCGTACGAGCAACATTTTTCTTTGCAAATTGGAAAAAGCATGGAACATCCAAACCAGCAATCAACTTTCTGACTTGAAATAGGACCCAAAGCTTTGGCATTCTATTTTTAAGATAGTGTGAAAAGAAGCAGTACTACAATAGTGGGTATATATCCGACCCACCTTCATCTTCTCACAGGCAATGATCCTCCTCAGTGTCTGCACTGTTCAGCACATTTAACAGTCAGACATATTCTGATCGACTGCCCTCACTATTATCAGGACAGAACACCATCCTGCTTTCTCCGACTAATCTTTGAGAACCTATGACACTACAGCATATTATTGCCGATGAGGCAGACATCAACAAATTTTTCTGTTTTCTGAAAAAAACTGGAGCATATCATGAATTCTGCATTGGTTTCTGTAATAAAAATGAATTGGTTACACTTAGTTATTTTTATTATATATTCCCATGAATAGGCACACTATATTCACTGCAGCTTATGCACTACTAAACATCCATAATGCACACACATACAAGGGGCATTCAATAAATTATCTACCTATCTAAGAAGGAAATGAGACAGGGACAAAAATTCGTTTATATTTTTCAGTGCCCCCTGAACTTCATTACACTTGTTCCATTTTGTTGACAATGAGGAAATACCAGACAAATAAAATTCTTTGTCCAGTCCATCAAAGAATGCAGCAACAGACTTCAGTTCATTATCATCAACACAGCAACATCCACATACGTTTTTCTTGAGCCATCAAAACAGGAAATAGCCACTGGGCACCAGATCCGGTCTGTAAGGTGGATGAGTAAGTTCTATGAAGTCACATTCTCTCAAAACAGCAGCAACACCATGTGACCACTGGTGCATTGTCGTGAAGAAGCAGAACATCTCTGGAAAGTTTTCCATGCCGTTTTTCCTTTATGACATCCCTTAGGCTGTACAGTAGGGGTGCATGTGACTCCCCAGTGGCTGTCTGTTTGTGTTCCTTGTAGTGAATGCACAAAATTCCCTCAGCATCCCAAAAAATGGTGGCCATAATCTTTCCAGCTAAAGGTTGTGTCTGAACTTTTTTGGGTGGTGGAGAACCCTTGTGCTTCCATTGCATTGATTCTTGCTTGGTCTCAGGATCCTAGTGATGAACCCATGTTTCATCACTCATAACAATTCTGAAGATGATCCCTTCAGGATCCCTTCCATAAAACTCTAAATTCTCCTCACAACATTACTGTGAATTGCTTCTGCACAGGAGTCAGAAATCTGGGGACCCACCTTGCACTGACCTTACTCATCCCCAAATGTTCATGGAGGATGGTTATAACTGTTCACTCAGATGTCACATTCCCTAGAGATTTGGGACACCTTTAAATGTTCATTCAGCACAAGGGTTTCCACAGCTTGGCACATTTCTGGACGTGGATCATCTTCAATGGACTCTACATCGCTTGAATTGTTTTGACCAGAATTTCACCTGGTATTCTGAATGTGCTATGTTGCCATACACAGCCACCATCCTTTCATGTATGGCCTTTGGCCCATTTTTCTTCTTTGGTGAGAAACTTTATGATTGAACCTTATGGTGAGAAACTTTATGAATACTCTAATTTCAGCAAATCCATAATTTGATACAGATGTCTTCCTTCTTTCTGTTACAATAGCACAAACTTAAAACATAATGGGATCAAAATTAGTATGATTCAAGTTGAGATACGTAGGAACATGATAAATCATGAATCATTAAAATATAACTATGGGAACTACCTTAGGCAGATAATTTATTGAATGCCCCTCATATGTTAGTGGCCATTTCAGACAGCAAGACAATAGAAATAATGGGGTGGGGACAATCAGACCTCAAAGAATTGAGAATTTTAAATAATCTTGGAAAAAATAAATTGCTGATTATTAAGCCTGTAAAAAAAAAATATTGGTACACCTAATTTTATTCTCAGTACAACATCTTATAAAGTTAGATCTGTTCCGAAGCGGTTTTAAAACCAACTCATGGATCCTTGGCTGTTGCAGTTTAAAGACAGATAATTTATAATCAAAAAAGAGGAATTATATAGCTCCATTGGTGTGGTAGGTAAAACAGTTGTGCTAACAGTGGATCATGCAATTGTTGTTATGATCCATCATAGTGGTTTATGGATTCAGACATTCAGCACTTATTCTAGTGAACACAAGATAACTTTTGACATATCAGGTTGTATTGCAACCTGATATCAAAATTTGTAATATCATTATTAGGTAATACAGGGTGTCTATAAATTATTCACCTCAGCGTAGATTAAAATTTTGTTGTAATAGGTATCTTAAAATGGTTTGCTGCAGTTATCAAAGTAACTTGATGAATTTTTTTCTCCTGCGGTTGGCAGACTTGATCCCACCAAACCTTGCATAATCAATTGCACACGCACACACACAGATATCTTATAGGATGTTTCAGTTAAAGTATGACAAAGTTTATCTCGCTTATTTTTTTATGTATGCTCTTTGTTGTTTGGACCTTTTTTATTATATCTTGGGTAAAATTTCTGAATTTGATTTTAAAATTGGATTGCTTGTAACCATTTAGATTGTACAATTTCTGAATTTAAATTGATTTGATTTAAAATTCTTTTTCTCGATGGGAAAGTTGTTTCCCATCCTCAGTTTAGTCTAAATGTGCCATCAGTGTTTTTTCTGAAACAAAAATAAATGAATTTAATTCAAAGAAAAAAACAAAATGAACAATGATTGTATATAATGTTCATTTTTCAGTGCACAGCATTCAGCTGTATAATGTAGCTGGCTGTCCAAGGGCAATAGTTTGTATTGCATCTGCTCATACTACAACCGATCTTATTTTTTTTGTTCAAATAAAATTGGTTTATGTAACTACACTAGTTATGTTTTTAGACTAAACTGAGGATGAGGAATAACTTTCTCATTGAGAAAAAAGCAGTTGATTAGTCACAATTTTAATTTAAAAATAATAAAATCTAAACGTCAAATTCAAAAATTTCAGCTCAGGTATGACAAAAAAAGGTCCATGTGACAAACAGCATAAACCCAAAAATAAGAGAGATAAACCTGATGCCTTTTAATTGAAACAAACCAATATATAAAATCCACATGACTGCTATTGTTACAGTTTAAAGTGGATATTGTTTAGTCTATATGCTGAGTATGAGATTAAAATCCAGTGAAATGTTATGGTGTATTTGCTTGTTGGCAGAACAGGATATTTTTATTTTGTTTTTATTTTTATTTATAATTTTCATTTATTTATTTATTTTTTTTTTGTACCTTCTGAGTCTGGCCAAATATTTGTTTTTTCAGTTTTCAAATTTCTTTCCCTTCTGCATTTTAATATAGGGGAAAGAATTTTTCTTAATTCCTTCTCTTCTCAGACAAGTATTCTTTTCTTTAATTCAGCCACACCTCACCTATGGAATCATCTCATGGGGTACCACCAGCCAAGGAAACCTTGCGAGAATCAACTCAATTCTCAGTCAGTGCATTTGTTCAATTTTGGGCCTTCCCTGGAATGCATCGGTTAGTTTGAGATACAAGGAAGTTAGACTCCTAAACACCTACCAGCTATTGCAGAAAGCCGAGGCGATCCTTGTTTACAATGCTATGAAGACAGCAAACTTTCCCCTGCTCTTCAGATCCTTTTTCATAACCACAGACGAAGAAGAAATATCATACAATCTAAGAAATGAAGCCAACCTGAAGATTCCGCTTTTCAGAAAAGCCATAGGTCAGAAAGTATAAAATACAGAGGTGCTAAAACCTGTAACAAACTTCCTGCAAAAATCAAAAATGTCACTTCACTAAATCAATTCAAGAAACTACTAATTGAACACATCACCAGGGATGTCTGATTCAAATTACCTTCCACTCAACTCTTGGATTTTAAAAACACCAACATGGAAATAATGTACAAATGTTAAAGGGGAAGCAGTTGGCAAATAGTTTGTAAATTTCTGTGCACGTATCTCATCAATTTTCTTTTCTCTCCTCATTTAATTGTAAAAATGTTCACAATGATATTATAAGTAGTGATGCTTTTCAACGTATTCTGTAAAGAAATTTACAAAAAACTCCAGTTTATTTGTCTTTCCTGTTGAACATTACCTGTACAATTTCAGAACTGTACATTTTTTAAGGGAACACCCCCTAAAAAGCCATTGGTTATGTGTTCTCCCTCCCTTTTTGCTGGTATCTCCCAAAAAAGTGTAACATAAAATAGGGATAAATAAATTATTATTAATTCATTCATAATTTACATTTTGTGTTTGGGTGAAACAGTTGCTTTTTATTATTATTAGAAAAGACCTGCTGCTAGGTAATTTGCTCGTATGTAACTTAATTTTTCACCATCTGTCAACAAACTGCTTTACTAATGGTGTCATTGTTAGTTTGATGCTAAGTGCGAGATTGAAAAAATAAAAAAATATCTGTTTCACCAATGACTAACACAGTGATTTCACATTCAGTGGTGTATAATTAAGGTATGGCGAGGAGTGGCTGCAGCCATAAACACTGATTCATCATAGGCTCTAGGTGGAGTTAGACTTAAAATAAAATCTGTAATTTATTTTTAAAATATGAGAGTTATTATTAAAATCAATTATTATAAAAATCTGTTGCTTTTATATAAAAAGTATAATTTTGACAATAATTTGATAATTTATATAGTAATTTAATTACATTTATGAAAATAAAGGCACATTTCTGATATTCTAGTGATTTTGGTCATAGGTATCAAAAATCTTAGTTATTGATACTACCTAGGTTGCTACCACACAGTTTGTTGCTGAAGGATCATTGTTGTTATAACATTGTGGAATGTGAACGTTACTTCTGGGACTCTGGCTTTCTTTACACATAATCAGATGTTGGCCATGCCTGATTGTGCGTAAAGTCCCACTGCAGGGTTCTTACATGTGAGGTAATTACTAGGGATAAATCCAGTCTGTCATTTTTATTCCTTGTATTTATTGATTTGGACACCATCTGTACTGCAACACATACAGTTTCCAGTACTGTCGGTCTTTGCAATCACCATCAACAAGCTGCAGGGCCAGTGGAGTTCTTTATGTGGGCAGCTGTATGCAGCAATGTCATCGTGTAAATCATAAAATGGTATCAAAATTCTCATAGACCATAACTTGCATAAAGAATGTGGTGTGTAAAGAAATTATGTAGATAGGTTTATAATGACACTTTATTTGTGTCATTTTATTTTAACAGTTTAACAGCCATAGCTATACAAGGGTTCTTTGGTAAATTTCTAGCCTCTTGTAGAAAGAAGATTTTTGCTCCACACATTTTTTTGTTTCAATTTTAAAAAATAAAGCTCAATGTTTAAGTTTTCAAATTGAACATCAGGCCATAATAAAATATCTCTACAAAAAAGGGGTTATTCATGAAGATATTATATATGGTAAATACATTAGGAGAATCTGTCTCATCATGTAGAACTGCCAAAAATTAGGAGGATGAATTTAAACATGGCAGAAGCAGCATCAGAGATGAACCGCACAGTAGATGTTCATCAACAGCAACCACTTGAGAAAGATCAGTAAATTTCATGACATGGTAATTGATGATCGACAAGTAACTATTCAAGAAATAGTAGCCGTCTCTGATAGTCAGAGGCCAAGAAAGGTGAGTAAAGGTGTTTTGCTTTGTTTCACTGGGACAGTGCACCTGTTTGCACATAAGTTGTTGTGGCTGCAATTTATCAGGTTGGCTGTGAATTTTTGCTCCACCCAACATATTCTTGCTCCATATGATTTCTGTGTATTCTTGAAACTGCAGAACCAACTTGTTTGAAAGGAAATTTCATTAGATAATAAAGTATAGTAGCTGTACTTTCCTTTATTTCATGACCTTCAAGAAAATGACTACAAAACTGGGATTGCAAATCTAAACATTGTTGGAAAAAATGCATTGAGCTTCAAGGAGACTACATTGAAAAATAGTGTAATGGCATTATCGGATAATACCTCCTGTGCTAGGCTAGACACTTATCAAACAACCTTCATACGTGTAATCAAGTTAAGTTATACAATTCCAATTATGTGTAACTTAACTATTGGCTAAACAATTTTCCAGCATCTGCTAACTGGCCAAATTAATGACTGTTTGTAGGCATAACCAAGGAACAACCAAGTTACACATAAGCAAATTTGTTTATGTAGTAGGCTAAGAGTTTTCTAGTATAACCTGAATGAGGGCTGTCTAGCTTCTGACACCAAATTCACCTTAAGCACTTAGTTGGGTCGGGGCACTGCTTAAGGTGAATTTAGGTGTTAAAATCATATTTAAAGATATTTGTTAAAGCTTTGCTGAGGTTTAATTTTGCAGAAATTCACCTTAAGCACTTAGTTGGGTCGAGGCATTGCTTAAGGTGAATTTTGGTGTTAAAATCGTATTTAAAGATATTTGTAAAGCTTTGCTGAGGTTTATTTTGCAATAAAAACCTATTAGCATTAGTTGAGGCATACAATGTAGAAAAGCAAGCGTATGCAAAGTGTGTTAGTTGTCTGACGGCACCAGGGGTTTTCCCCATCTCCATGTTGTGTAGTACAGAACTCTGTGAAGGCCATAGATTTGTACACGCTTCTTGATTAGACCGGGGTTTGAGCCCGTCACCACCAAATACGGAGGATGCGGAAAGGTCAGGGAATGACCACCGCATATCCTGGAGCAATATGGCCTTAGTTGCTAATGCTCCTAAAAACCAAATAACAAACAAGCCATAAATTTGGACTCTTCCATGTCCATAAAAGTGGACATGGAAGAGTCCAAATGGATTAACAACTAATGAAATCGACTTCATCCTCACTAACAGAAGATATATTGTGAATGATGTTACCATCCTAAAAAGTGTGTGGGGAGTGGACGGATGTGTATTGTTGTTATTTGGTTTTTAGGAGCATTAGCAACTAAGGCCTTATTGCTCCGGGGATATGCGGTGGTCATTCCCTGACTTTTCCACATCTTCTGATATTTGGTGGTCACGGGCTTGAACCCCGGTCTAATCAAGAAGCGTGTGTTACGCACTGCTGCTCCTGCCCACCTGTTTACGGAGGCACCTCGACGGATGTGTAGTGTTGTGTACCGTTATTCTTCTTACCATTTAGCTGTTGGGCCTTGTTGGGACCCACCGTTACCGTACTTGGCCCCGGGGAGGAAGGTCAGGTATACCCAGTAGATTTTTGTACTTTGGTAGGCCCTGCCACCTGGTTTCCAAAGATTTCAGTGGCAAAGGCCTATATATATATATATATAGGGGGCTTAGAGGGGAACAGGTATCCTGTGTGTTATCAGACACTCAGCCTAAAACACTGATGGATCCAATATCTCTCTATTACAGAAGATTTAGGAGAAGTCCGGTTGGCCTGCCTCCCTAAAATCCACTCATGCACACCTTCTCGATGGTAAGCCCTGTTATGTCACTTAGGTGACAACGAACGTGTAGAGTGGTTCTCTTCAAGACGCCTGGTCAGCGTGAAGAGGAAAAGACCAAACCCTCCAGCATGAGAGCACAACAATACAAATGGCCCTCAGTCCCCAGCAGCTTTCACTCTCCCTCTTACGGCAGCGAGAGGATCAAAGTGGAAGCAGAGGGTGCTAAGAATCTCTGGGTACGACCAGGCTGCCATGCACGGAAACTGAACTTGGCCTGTTATAACGTACGATCACTCATCGGTAAAGACAGGATATTAGAGCTGGAAAAGGAATTAGAAAATGTGAATTGGAATATCATCAGTTTGGCTGAAACAAGAAGAAGAAATGAATGACTTATAAGTTTATCAAGTGGAAATCTGCTGTACACCAATGGAAACAGTGAAAGGAGTGAAGGTGGAGTTGGGTTTCTGGTCCATAAAGATTTTAAAAACAACATTTTGGAATTCAAAAGTACATCACCAAGGGTGTCAAGGCTAATACTCAAGATTTCTAAGAGGTACAAGCTAAAGATTATAATGATTTATGCACCAACATCAAGCCATGATGATGAAGAGGTTGAAGAAATGTACACCGAAATTGAGTCTTCTAGATGAGTAGAAAACCCACTACACTATTATTATGGGGGACTTCAATGCTAAAGTTGGAAAAAGGCATAACAGCGCAGAAAGAGGAACTATAGGAAACTTTGAAATTGGTGAAAGAAATAAAAGAGGTGAAAGACTTGTGGAATTTCCAGAATCTCAAGGACTGTCAGTAATGAACACTTTTTTCAAGAAAAGGGTGAACAGAAAGTGGACATGGAAGAGTCCAAATGGATTAACAACTAACACAAGAAAAGTAGAACAAGCATTAAGGGAAAACAAAGGATTTAAATCAACAGCCTTGAGCAGTAATACAGAAAGACAGATGATACTGAAACTGAAGAATAGCGATGGTGTACTTATAAACAGCAGAGAAGGCATCCTTCTCTACGAAAGTATGAAAGCATAATGCAATCATAGTTTTGCTGCATAAGAAAGGAGATAAATCAGAAATTGGAAATTATAGACCAATTAGCTTGTTATCCCACATCTACAAGTTGTTCACAAGGGTCATTACTAACAGATTAGAAAGAATACTTGATGAGAATCAACCAAAAGAGCAAGCTGCCTTTAGGACAGGTTTCTCAACTATGGATCACCTTCACGTAATATCACAGCTAATGGAGAAAGCAAATGAATATAAAACACCATTATGCCTGGCATTTGTGGATTATGAAAAGGCATTTGACTCCATACACCAATTTCGGGCACTGGAAAGACAAGGCATAGATACACCATATATTATGATTTTGAAGAAAATATATGAGAGTGCTACCTCCTTTATTAGACTAGACAAAGACAGTAGCACATTTAAAATCGAGAAAGGAGTTCGACAAGGAGACATATCTCCGAAGCTGTTTACTGCTGCCCTTGAGGAAGCTTTCAGAATATTAGACTGGTCGCAGAAAGGAGTCAATGTGAACGGAGAGTACCTAAACCATTTACGATTTGCAGATGATATTGTGGTTATAAGCCACGATCCCAAAGAATTAGAGGAAAATCTTAATCAGTTATGCACAGTTAGTAAGGATTTTGGACTAAAGATGAATATGGCTAAAACAAAAGTAATTAATAACAAGTATGCCACGGAAAGGGAAATAATGATTGAAGGAGCAGTAATTGAAAAGGTGGAGTCATATACTTATCTGGGACAAGTTATTAGCTGTAATAATGATAAATGGCTGGAAGTCAAGAGAAGAATAAATTTTGGATGGATAGCATTCAGGAAATATAGTCACATACTGAAGAGCAATATCCCAGTTTGTCTGAAACGTAAAATAATGAATCAATGTATACTCCCCACCATGACTTATGGAAGTGAAACTTGGGCATTCACCAAAAGAATGGAAGAGAAGCTGAGAACTACACAGCGAAGAAT
Organism: Mastigoproctus giganteus; assembly: GCF_048544385.1. Taxonomy (NCBI): domain Eukaryota; kingdom Metazoa; phylum Arthropoda; class Arachnida; order Uropygi; family Thelyphonidae; genus Mastigoproctus; species Mastigoproctus giganteus. Next base: position 201,623,981 of record NC_143577.1, read on the forward strand.
GGAACGAATTATATTGGAAATCAGACTGTTAGATATGAAGAGAAACACATGGATTGGGCAGCAAACTCAAGTAAAGGACATTCTTATCAAAACTAAAGAACTAAAATGGTCTTGGACAGGACACATAGCTCGAAGACATGATGACAGATGGACTAAGAAAATAACAGAATGGTACCCAAGAGGAGCTAGAAGAAAACCTGGAAGACAAAGGCGGAGATGGATAGATGAAATTCATGAGTTTGTGGGTAGTAAATGGATGGCCAGTGCTCAAAACAGAAGGAACTGGAAAGTTGCTGGAGAGGCCTTCATTCTGCAGTGGATTGAAAATGGCTGATGATGATGATGATATATTATATATATATATATATATAAATACATATATATATATATAAAAGGGGGGGGTTAATGCTAGAATATAAAAGACCAAGAGTAATATGTAAGCATGGTTTAAATTTGGATGTTATTAATTGATAAGTTGTGTGGGGTGTACATTGTGAGATAGACAGAGTAGGGGGGAGCTGAAGGCTGGGGGAAAAAGACAGAGGTATGGAGACGATAGAGAAGGCGACCCCAGAAAATCAGTGAGGCAGGCCCAGGCCTCACCAGGCGGAAGAAGGGGGTGGCAGGGGGAGGAGACAAGAACCAATCTCCTCCCCCCTGCCGGGGAGGAGTAAAAGAAAACCAGGCTAGAGTGCTCGGTTTGATCGTCAATGTGTCTCGTGGCAGAAAAGCTGCTGGTGTCTCCAGTGTCTGGATTTTGGAGTCTTCAGTGGGATCAGGTACTGGTTGATCATGCCTGGAGATTCAGTTGCGGATATCAGCCCAGTGGAACTTGGATGAAGGAAGTGAATCTCAGTTCAATTGAACTTCGATGAGGTTGGTGGTTGATGCTACTGTAGAGGGGTGCCCAGAATCAGTCTCAAGTTATTGCTCTTGGTGATTTAGGCTCCTTAATGTTCTTCATCTGTTGAAGACATCCTGTGCAAAAGTGGTGAAGTATTTATAATTGTCATGGGTATGAATTAGTATATGTTCTTGGTCCTTTGGAAAATTAATAATCTTTGTGATCAGAATAGATCTCAAGTCTTCATAGTCAGGACAGTCATACATTATGGGATGCCAAGATTCATCAGTGCCACAGTGGCAGCGTGCATCATCTGTTGATGCCCAGAGACGTTAATTTTTCTTGTATCGACCCGTGGCCTGTGAGGGGGAAAGCTTATGCAGCATCAGCCAAAAAAAAAACCCTTCCCATTTCACCCATTATCACTCCAAATGCTTGTCCAGCTCAGCCTTAAATTTATTTAAACTAACAAATTTCACAACAACAGATGGAAGTCTGTTCCAGCAGTCAACTACCTGCTGGCTGCTTTCCTCAATTTGAATGCCCCCTCAGGTTCTTAATCTGAGCAAGAGGCAGAATCCCATCAGCATTCAGTTTGCTCAACCCATTCAAGGCCTTGTACACCTCAATGAGATCACCTCACATGTGCCCAGTCTCCAGATGCTGCAATTTGCAGAACTTAGCCTATCTTGGTAAGAGCACTCCTTTGTTTCCCATCACCAATTTTGTTGCCCTTCTTTGTACTCGTTCTAGCAACTCTACATCCTTCTTAAAATGAGGTCTCCATATCTGTCACAGTATTCAAGGTGTGGCCTGACCATTGCCTTGTACAATGGGATAATCATCTCCTTGTCCCTGCTAGAAAAATTCCTATATACACTGGTGTTTCACATTTCTAATCCTTTTTCACAATGGTACGTTACATTAATGAATAGCATCACAGATAGAAATATAAACAAAAGATATTTATTAATAGTTAAGGCAAAGCTAAGTAATATTTGACATGTGCTCTCAAAATACTCCAAATTGAGCATTTGCAACCGTTATACAACAGTTTTGGTAAACACAACAATTACGGCTGAAATATTATCAGAAGCCCTCAGTTTGGTTCTGTTTATCATTTTAAATGGAAAGAAAATGAAAAGTTCACCAGGTGCAAACTAATATTTAGTTGAACTGCCTCTGGACCTGATGACAGCTGCACACCGTCGAGGCATTGACAAGATCAATTTCTGAAGATAATCAACTGATAGTTCATGGTTCCAAACACAAATTGTGGCTTCCTGAAGTTGAAAAAATGGATGGCTGTAGAAAGCAGTCATCCAATAAATACACAAAAGTCTGGCTAGTGTGCGAGTGACCAACCACAAGTTCCAGTCAATACCTGGAAAGTTAAGATCACCCATTATAAGACATTCTGATTTTTTTTTTTTTTTTTAATATGAAACCCCAAACGCGAGAGCTGTTAGAACCTATAGTACTTAGTACTGTAATTGGGTTGGAGGCTGAGAAGACGAAAGAAGATGTTTGTTGACATTAGACTTGAACTCCTGTAGACTGTAATTTTCAGGAAATACATATGAAGGAAGGTTGTTCCAGAAAACGGCAGTTGTTTGTTTGTTATTTAGTTTTTAGGAGCATTAGCAACTAAGGCCATATTGCTCCGGGGATATGCGGTGGTCATTCTCTGACCTTTCCGCATCCTCCGTATTTGGTGGTCACAGGCTCGAACCCCGGTCTAATCGAGAAGCGTGTGTTACAAACTGCTGCTCCTGCCCACCTGGCTATGGAGGCGTCAACGGCAGTTGAATGAATAAACGAGAAAGATGAAAAGTTGGTTCTGTGAGTTTGATGTTGGACAGTAAATGGATTTTGGCTGGTGGCGGCACGTGTTCGGACTATTTTGAAAGATAGTGCAGGAATTATAGAAGCCAATTCAGAAGAACAGTGCCTGTGGAAGTATCTGTAGAAAAGGCATGCAGCATAAACAGAACGTCTATGAGACAGCAAGTGGAGAGAGACTGTTGGAGATGTCATTAATTAACCTAACTGCCCTCTTCTGAATGGAATCTAGAAGCCTGAGAGGGGTTTTGGGGGCACCGCCCGAGATGTGGGAACAATATTCCATGGTAGGGCAAATTTGTGATTTGTACAGAGTGAACAGCTGTTTGGAAGCAAAATAATGCCGAGAGCAAAAGAGAAAACCAAGTTTTTTAGATGCAGAGGAAGCAATATTTGTAATGTGCTTGTGCCAAGAGAGATTAAAAGTCAAGGTAATGCCCAAAAGGGTGCCTCCGTAGCCGGGTGGGCAGGAGCAGCAATGCATAGCACACGCTTCTCGATTAGACCGGGGTTCGAGCCTTGACCACCAAATACGGAGGATGCGAAAAGGTCAGGGAATGACCACCGCATATCCCAGAGCAATATGGCCTTAGTTGCTAATGCTCCTAAAAACCAAATAACAAAACAAAAATCCCAAAAGAGATATATCATCTTGCCTAGAAATCGGAGTGTCACCAAAGATAAGCATAGGAGCAGAAGAATCCTTTTTGTGAGATATAAGACAGGAATGAGTTTTAGAAGGATTGAAATCAACTAAGTTGTCTTTGCCCCACCTGGAGATTGGCATTTAAGGAATTGGTAGCAGATATTCGAGAAGTTGAAACTGATTGAGCAGGACGATGTTTCTCAAATTGGAAAGTGGAATGCAACGTGCTGTCATCAGAAAAACTATGGATAGGATTTCCGGTCAATAGAGGAAGGTCATTAATACACAAGAGGGAAAGAACTGAACCTTGGGGGACACCAGCATTAGTGCAGAAGTTAGAAGACAGAGAGCCATCACCCTCAGTGAGTGGTCAGAGAGAAAACTGGATAACCAATTACAAAAAACAGTTGGCAAACCATAAGATGGAAGCTTGTTTAGAAGACCTTTATGAAAAACACGATCGAAAGCCTTTGAGATGTCAAGAGCAACTGCTTGTTTCACCAAACTTTTCCATTGAATTTGTCCATAAATGAGCCAGAATATCACCAGTGGATTGACACTAGCGGAATCCATACTGGCGATCGTTGCACAGAGTTGGCGGTTAATTGATTTCTCCTTAGAAAGAGTAGAAGTAATTGCAATGGACAATAATTCGATGGGAAGAATTCGTCACCCTTTTTAGGAACTGGCTGGATATGAGCAAATTTCCAAGCAGAAGGAAAAACACTTTTGGAATAAGAAAGTGAAAAAAGACAACAAAGAACAGGAGCAAGTTCAGGAATGCAGGTTTAGAACAAGTGGATTAATACCATCAGGACATTGAGCTTTCTGAGTATCAAGTTTTGTCAAAATCCTTCTGACATCCTTTTGACGGGAGACCACAGGGGGCATTGAGTGGAGCATGTTGGGAATGATGGGAGGTGTTTTATCAAGATCATTAATAAATGAGTTGGAAGAAAAATGGAATGCTAGAAGGTCAACTTTATCCTTGGCTGAAATAACAACAGAACCATTTGTTTTTGACAGAGGTGGGAGCAGAGAACAGCAAAAGTTGCAGTCAATAGCTTTGGCAAGAGACCACAATGATCAGATACCATTAGGGCAAGAGCAAGTTTGCTACTCTTAGCCAGTTTGGACTGATTAATAATTGCTTTCCAATTGCTGCTAGCTTTGGTGTAGGCAGAAAATGAAACTGAAGAATTGGAAACAAGCCAATTACAATATGCAAGATTCTTCTCTTGAACAGCCATAGCAAATTTATTTGAAAACCAAGGTTTAGATAAAGGATGAGATTTAAAAGTGGAGTATGGAATAAAGAATTTCATTTTTACAAGAATAATTTCTCTGACACAATCTGAACAAACGTTGACATCAGAAGTTTTGAAACAGTAATCCCACCAAGGACAAGAAGAAAAGAAATCTCGCAGGTCATTCCATTTAGCATTCTTTTAATGCCAAACAACACGAGGTTGGGAATACCCGTGACACAAAGGCTCCATTGGAGAAGAGACAATCACCAAGTTGTGATCTGAGGTGCCTAAAGGACCACTAACTTCGAGCATGTACGTAGAAGAGTTGTTTGTGAGAAAAAGATCAAGTGTGTAGGCTGTATGGTTAGGATTGTCGGTAAATGAAAAATCTTTGCAAGGTCATTAGTAATTGCAAAATCCTCAGTATCTCGACCAGCTGGAGTTGTGAACATTAAAATCACCAAGGAAAATTACTTCACTGTTAGGAAAGTTGGACTGGAGAAAGTCAAGTTGCAAAGAGAGGAAGTCAAAAAGCTCCAAGTGATTAGTGGAGTTGGGAGAACGGTAGAGATAACACATGAATTTGACAGAATGAGATAGAGAGATTTTAAGCCAGAGAAGATCGAAAAGAGGAGATTCCAAATTACCAAGTCTCTGACAGGGAATATCAGAACGGACATATGCACAAGTACCACCTTTGAAGCAAAAAGAATCATTCAGCGAATAATTTGGGCAACTGAGATGGACAGTAGTTGAATCAACTGATAACTGAGATTCTGTCAGAAAAAGTACATAGGGTTTGGCAGACCATAAGTGGAAATGGACATCATTGAGTTTATTTTTGAGACTATGTATATTTGTGAAATGAACTAGTAAATGTTTGGGAAGTTTAGATCTTTTCACAGATAAGCTTACTCTATTAGTTTGACAATTCATGGTGTATTCAATAGTAAAAAAAAGTGGCCGACCGGGCTAGCCAGGTGAGTAAAGTGACTGCCTGGCTATCCAAAGGTCGTGGGTTCGAATCCCACCTTGGGCTTGGATCAAAGTACTGCAAAAACCTTGGGAGGTGCATTATGGCCACAGAAGCCGATGCGCCAACAACTACCAAAAAAAAAAAAAAAAAGTGGGGGGGACATGTTGTATGAAGTAATGAAATTTTTGGATATGGCGTACACATGGTAAGAATATACCCAGATCCTTGACATAACGTGGCCTTGACAATGCTCCTCGCATACACGCCACTCCAGTCACTATCTGGCAGAGTAGAGGTAGCAAGATTATACGTTAGATGATCCAGAAGCCTCCTGAACACTTTCCAATAGGTTCGGTCCAGTGTACTAACTAGTGGCCGGCCTGCAACCACCGTTTTAGAGCTGTACCCTCGAAATGTAAGGAAGATTGGATCTCTCCATGCTGTTCATCATAACCGCAAAAATCATCAGTCATACTGCATGATGGAAGAGATGGGGAAGGGTTGACAGGAACTTAGCCCTGGAGACTAAACATGGGTTCCACCACTTCAAGACTCCAATAAGCAAAGTGGTGGTATTGCACTGGTTAATGAGTCATCTACCACCTAGTATTGCCTAATAACACAGATTGGTAGCATTCCTCCATGTGGTGTGCTCGACCCCTGCTTACGTTGGTAAACACCTGGGTGGTCACCCATAGTATGCTTGCACATGGGGTTATACCCAGGATTACTAACAGTCCCGCCATCGTGAAGGTGAAAGCAGAGGATTTGGCTGTCAGAGACCGTCTGGACTTTGCCGAAATTGGGTTCACTTGACTTGAGTATCACCCAAATATCAGTTCCATCAGCGTTTTATACTCCCAGGTAGCAAGTACAGCTTGTTTGGCATATCTGAGAGAATGTTTGTGACAACCTCAAGAATTTACTGGCCCAGTCTATTTCTATTCACAATTGCTCATTATACTCATCAGATTCGTTAGGCCTATAAAGCACACCTACTTTCACTTTCCCTTTCCCAGTGCTTATGTCATACCACACCGACTCAACATTGCATTGTCCACCAATGTCAATTGGGTGCACTTCCTTAGATTTTGTGCGCTTCTTAACTAACAGCATAACCCCTCCTCCCTTCCTGCCCTATCTATCATTTCTGTACACATTGTACTCCCCAAATTCCAATTCTGCACTGCTTATATTTATGTGACACTGTCTCTGATATCCCAACAGTATCTGCCTTTGATGTCTTGACTAGCACTTCAAACTCATCAAATTTATAAACTGTACTTCTAGTGTTGATATACATGCAAGTATACATGCACTTGTTTCTAGGGTGCCTCCGTAGCCAGGTGGGCAGGAGGAGCAGTGCATAGCACACGCTCCTTGACACAGCCCATGTATTTACTTGTTCCACCATGACTCCCAGCAGTCCTGGAAATTCCCTGCACCTTGCTTTCCAGGCTGCTGCTCATTCTAATAGAAGCAGTGCAAGAATCACTTTTGCCTCTTCCTGCAGCCACCGTTAATCTTTGTCTATGTTTCCTCCCCAAGCTAGAAGTTTTCCGACACACCTAACACTGCCTCGATAGCATCAGCAAATATTCTTGCATCCTCTCTGTTTAAGTTTGTTTGTTATTTGGTTTTTAGGAGCATTAGCAACTAAGGCCATATTGCTCCGGGATATGCGGTGGTCATTCCCTGACCTTTCCGCATTCTCCGTATTTGGTGGTGACTGGCTCGAACCCCGGTCTAATCAAGAAGCGTGTGCTATGCACTGCTGCTCCTTCCCACCTGGCTACGGAGGCGCCGCTTCTGTTTAAGTGCTTATAAACTTATAAGCATAACCCTACACAATGTGTATCACATTATTGAAACTGCATGAATATTGCTAATTGTTCTTCTATATACAGTCTGTAATTAAGCCTCTTTGTCAATAAAAGTATAAAGACAACAGAAACAATACAAAGGTGAAATTTATATCATTATTAAACCTTCGGGAGCATGTACACATTATTATATGTTTCCCCTTGTTTATTAATACATTTTTGCTGTTCTGTTCAAACTCACATATGCACTGTAGTAAACGGATGGACCCTGCTTTTGAAGCCAGCCTGTTACTGTCTTTTTTTCAGCTCCTCATCATTCAAAAAGGGTTTTGCACAAAGATAACACTTCATATGTCCAAATGGGGGGGTGGCAACAGTGAGGTCCGCAGTTTTCTTCTGAATCATGTGGGCATTGTGTGGCCTGGCATTATCATGGCAATAATACCAGACTGTAATAATCTGATTTGGTGTCTTGTTAGAGCTTTTCTTTTTTGTTTTATAGCCCTATTAAGCTTATCAAGTGTTTGGCAGTATCTTTCCATATTTATAGTCCGACCTTGCTCTAAAAAAATTAACCAAAACTGGGACCTCTCTATCCCAGAACACTGATGTTTAGAATATAGGTCATAATTGAATATCCAAGTCTCATCACTTGTTATTAGGCCTTTTTAAAAAAAACTCCTTGAAAGTTTTTGCACTCCTGAAATTAGTTTGCGTTAATTTTCTGCATGGAGAATTTATTCATCTTGTTAGCAGCTTGGATACTCATTTGCAGTATAATCTCCTATAATCTAAAAAAATATGGCCTGGCATTATCATGGCAATAATACCAGACTGTAATAATCTGATTTGGTGTCTTGTTAGAGCTTTTCTTTTTTGTTTTATAGCCCTATTAAGCTTATCAAGTGTTTGGCAGTATCTTTCCATATTTATAGTCCGACCTTGCTCTAAAAAAATTAACCAAAACTGGGACCTCTCTATCCCAGAACACTGATGTTTAGAATATAGGTCATAATTGAATATCCAAGTCTTATCACTTGTTATTAGGCCTTTTTAAAAAAAAACTCCTTGAAAGTTTTTGCACTCCTGAAATTAGTTTGCGTTAATTTTCTGCATGGAGAATTTATTCATCTTGTTAGCAGCTTGGATACTCATTTGCAGTATAATCTCCTATAATCTAATATGGTAAATGCATTTCTCTTTCAATGCCCCATTGCTTAAATCATTGCATATGTGGTTATTGTCCTATCTCTTTGAATCATTTCATCCAAAATCTTGGTATTTTCTTTAATGCACTTTGGTCACAAACGTCAGTGACTCCTCCTTTAAAACGTGCAAGCCATCTACAAACATTGCTTATTTCAGTAGTGTCTTGTCTTGTTGGTATACTTTCCTCAATGTTTCATGAATCAGGGCAGCTGAGTTTTCTCCTAACGAAAAAAGGAATTCTCTCACTAGCTGTTGGCAAAGACAAACATTAGTTTTACTGTACATAATTTCAGATCTGTAATAGACAAACTTTTATTTTAGCATATTTATGTCTTAATATCTATACCAGCAGTATCTAAAACTTTGTTGATAACTCTTTTACAAAAACTTTTGTTGCTCAAGAGACATTACTTATGGACTGACCCTTGTTAAGTGCATTAGCATATATATGTGTAAAGCACCTGTTGTTTTCACTGTGTGTGTCCATCCATTTGCATATAATAACTCAACTCCTAATGGCTGGATTTCCATTTTATATTTCACTCTTTTAGAAAAATTTGGTGAGTCATCCCAAATTTCATTAAAATTGGACAATAGGCATCCTGTAATTATTATTTTTGTCTGTTTATCCACATGTAATAATTTGACTCCTAGTGTGTGGATTTTGATGAAATTTTAAAAATTAGCTCTTTTAAAGAAACTTGTGGGGCCAACCAAATTTTATTAAAATTGGACAATAGAAATCCAGCAATTATTTCTTTTTTCATGCATATCACACAGGCTATCCATATACTTTATATTGCAGACAAAGCACTGGATATAATGTTGTTGCTGTGTGCTGATTAGAGGAATGAATAGACAGTATGGTAGATGTGCAGAAACAAATGGCTCTCAGTTTGTGCATAAAGTCATTGCTTTTTTGATTTTTTTTTTTTTAATTAAAAATTAAATTTTCTGTTTATACTCTAGCATGACAACCAAGGTCAGTAGAGTTTATAATAAATTGTCAATACAAATATTTATCGTATTTAGTAGTCACGGGCTTGAACCCCGGTCCACTCAAATGCACTAATGCGATACACTCTCGCACCTGATCACTGGGCTATGTCAGACCCATAAAAAATGTTCTTGTTTACACTCCAGCACAACCACCAGGTCACAAATCAATCAATACAAATTGTTAACTGTATTTAGCAGTCATGGGCTCGAACCCTGGTCCACTCAAAGAACATGTGCTACCGCACCTGCGCTCCTGACCACTCGGCTGCGGTTTTGTTGTTATGAATCATGAATTATTACTATTTGCTAACATGCTTGAAATGTGATGCACTATATACCTTAATTAACTTGTATTTTTGTATGTAGTTACAAAATATACAGAAGAAACAATTTATCAATTTTTTCCTCAAATTATATTTGAAAAAAAAAAAAATTTAATGGTTCGACCGTTAAAGGAATTAACGGTCGAATTTAATGTAGAGACCTCATAAGCAATAACAATCCTTTTTCTGTCTTATCCACATGCATGTAACAGATACACATGAAGGTTTTTTTTGAAATTGTGAACAGGTGCATCTGCACCTGTAGACATCCTTTTGTTTTCCATTCATATCCTTTGTTTTTTTCCCTAAGGTTCTTGTGACATTCACTACTTGAAAATTCACTGGCATTAGATGATTTTACTGTTCATAGCCATAAACTCTACTTGGAATTTGTCTTATTTTCCACAATAATGCCCATATAAGTAAACTTTGAGATGCTTTTGGGTATTGAAAACATACCATTATGTTGAAAAACAGCATTTCACTATACAGTAAACTGTACTTGGTTGAACACAATGGAATAATAAAAAAGAAAGAAAAGAGTACACACAAGACTAAAGGAAATATTAAATAGGTACAGACAGTAACAACTACTAATCCCTGGGTTAAATTTTACTTTTACTTGAAAGTGTCACTTGGTGAAATAATGAGGTGACAGCTTTTAACTAACTTACCATTCTTTACTTATATTGCATTTATTCATTTTTCTATTTTAGGTTCCATCATTGCTGTTTGTTCCTTCACATCTGATGGCACTGTTTACATTAGGGATATCGTCAGCCCTAGTGTTAGATTCTGGCTATACAGAAACAGTAGTACTTCCAATATCCTTTTTAAATGTAAATTAGTAAATAGTGAGTTTCCTTAAATTGTTGAAAAGCTATACTAGAAGCTGTGAGTTTTTAATATAATGTTAAGGTTAAACAAGTAATCTGCCTCATCACACTTGTTATTTTTCGAATTCATTCAGCATTTCTTAGCATCTTATTCCTTTGTCAGTTTGTTATTTGAATTTCATTTAAGTAATAGTTACAAATTGAATATTTTAATAGCCAAGCCACATGTATATAATTGCTATATTTCAAACATTTTTCATTAGGGTGGAGTGTGGGGTGTGAATTCCATACTTTGCACTTGCAAAAGCAGAAAAGTCAGTCATGAATTTGAGAACCAATTACTATCACTTCTTAAAGTTATTAAACTTTTTGTTTCAAAAGAGATATTTAACTCTAATTTAGTCAGTTGCTATGTGTTGATCACGGGTCTTTTTTAATATTTGTCATTTTGTTTGTGGTATTAAAACTTTTTATATTTATTTAGTGCATTTTAATCTGTTTTTAAAATATTAGCTACAACAAGAAAGATCTGCTACCACCTGATAAACTAAATGTTAAACTAGTGAAGTAACATTAGTAATACAGCAGACTCTCAATTTACAGAGATCGGATTAACTGGGACACTTCAAGACTCTAAATTAAAAAAAAAACAAAACCCAACCAGAAATCATAAAATTCAAGTAATAACTAGAATAGGTATAAACAAATGTCTTGCAAATCATAAATAAGCGACAATGACTGGCATTATAAGTCGTCATTGGGAGATTAATGTGCCTATTATCTTGCAACCCCTGCTGTCTTCACACCTGCCCCTCAAAAAAAAAAAAAAAGAGAGAGAGGGAGAAGAAATGTTTAGTTTGTTTTAGTGCGTCGCGTTCTGTCGCAAAGCAAAAAGATAAATTTTGTTTTGTTATTTATGTCAGGGATGTCGACATTTTTTTTTTATAGTAAATTTTTTTTTTTTTAAATGATGGGTAGACGCAAAAGAGTTGCACTTTCAGTTAAACAAAGACTTGAAATTATTAAAGTTTGAAAACGGTGCATTCGTTAAATCTCTAATGAACCATTATAATGTTGGTGATCAAACCATACGCAAAATTGTAAAAAATAAAGGGAAGCATCGTATTGGACAAGCGAGTAGTACGTGGTAAGTTTTTTTATCTGTCGCCATATTTTTTATGTAGGTTGCTGAACATTTTTCGATATAGTAAGTCCCCGCCTTACTCAACTATGGATATACGTAAATTTGTTTTCACTCAATTTTTTTTATTTATTTTTTTTTAGGATTGTAAAATTTAAAACAACAACAACAAAAAAATAATAATAAGCAATCAATAACGACGATCACGGCACGCACAAATTGCACAAGTGAGATTGGAGTAACAAGCAAAAAAGTAGGAAAGAAGAGAAGATTCTTACAATTATTTATGTTTTATGACTGAAGATTTTAGTGAAGGGGGGACAGACTTCACCATAATAACATAAAAACCAACAGAATTCCAGCTATCGGTATCATCGCAAATGCAATAAGATCGAGTTTACTACCCGTTTATAATAGATTGCGCTAACAGAAAAGCCCAATAAAACGGAAAGTGCAAATTGGTTTTTTTTTTTTTTGGTGACCTCCAGAAATGTGCTTTAGTAAAATGCGAGCTCGTGCGGGGTGATAATAGTGAGCTTTCGCCTTAACCCTGTGAAGTTCTTTCCAGAAAATTTCATTTTGACCATTATCGTGGTGCCAACTAAGAGAATAAGTGACAGTGCTACAAGTAAATCTATCAACAAAAGGAAAGTGATCGATTTGGATCAGAAAATTAAACTAATAAGGCTGTATGAAAATGGTCAAATGTTAACAAGTATTGCACTGAATTCAGATTTTGTCAATAATAATATAGTAGCAATATGTTACTAGTCATTCCCAAGTTATGTAAAACTTGATGAAGTAAGAAGTACTGGAACGTATCTCTTACGTATGTCGGGGACTTCTGTATTTTTGGATTAACTGGGAAATCAATTATCCAGGATTTGTTTCTTACCATCTATCCTGGAAAATCGAGAGTCTACTATACTTGCAAGTTGTGTTACTGGTGTTATTGATGTCTTTCCTATTATTTGATACCTCTATTGAGAGTGTAGAGGAGAGAACATGAGGGCGGGAAAATGACAAAAACATACAGTAAGAATTGAAAATCAGGATTTTTACAAGAAGTCTAATTTTCTCACAAAATAGAATATATTAGGTCTGTTCAGAAAGTATCTGTATTATACTTGTTGTAAACTCAAACATTATTAACCAAAATGTTTACTTAAAATTTATCAAGCTGTTGTTACACCTGAAATAGAATAGGCACCAATTATGTGGGTCTCTTTCCCTTCTGCCAAAGATTTAATAAAGTATCTTCAAAAAGGCCTCTGAGGTTGGGAAAGTTCATATTCATGATATTACATTAATACACCAACTGTTCTTTGAATTAAAATAATTTAATACTGTACATTAAACAAACAATACAGAGGATACTGTAACATAATCTATTTGCAATAACTGATTGTGAATAAAACCTAAAAACAAAATAAAATACAAAATTTTAAAATACAATAAAATATATAAGGTTTAAAAGCGTTAAAACTGTACAATTGTAGCTTTCGGGGGCGTCAGCCTCCTTTTTCAACAAGAAATAATGCTTCTGCAGCACATCCTTAAGTATCAGGTTCACGGCACACGTGGTTGATCAGGCACATGAGCAAAAGTTCCTACACGTGCACCAGAACCGGAATCAGCTCGGGAACGTGGTAAACTGAAATGCTCATCTTTTGAGAGGACTATAGCCTCAAAAAGGGGGTGAAGCCGCACGCCCCCTGTCCCTATTCATAGTATTGTTATTAGATGAGCAAATCCACAAGCTCTCGAGCCACTTATTAAAAGTGGCTCGAGAGCTTGTGGATTTAATAAAGTACTGTTTTAAATTCAATTTAAATTATGATGCAAAAAAAAAAGGACAAATAGTGGTGTAGTCATCTTTAAGGAACCTTTTGGACTTGGCATTTTTGAAAAAGTTGGTAATAGAGAAGGTGGATGCTGTAAAGTGGCTGCCAGAATTAAATTAAGGAACCGTTTGGACTTGGCGTTTTTGAAAAAGTTGGTAATAGAGAAGGTGAATGCTGTAGAGTGGCTGCCAGAATTAAATTTTAATTGTCTTCCCAAGAGCTTATGAAATATGGATTTACGGGCACTCCCCAACTTACGTAAGGGTTGCGTTCTGCAGTACTCTGCGTAAGTCGAATTTTATGTAAGTCAGAATTTCCCTAAAGGCTTATGCAGCACTCACAGCTATGCTTGCTGAATTTGATTGAAGCAAAAAAGGAATGTTCGATGAACATGTAAATAGAATTATTTGTTCAATTTTTTTATCTCATGCATAGGAAAAATTACAAAACTGTGATTTTCAAAATTATAAAATTACAAAAAAAAGGGAGGTGACAGGCATAATGCATTGTTGCCAGAATCAACATCTCCAGCTAAGTATGCCGCTGCAGAGGCTGAGGGCTGTGGAAATTTAGAAGGGGTTTTTTTCAACACATCACAAAATTTCTCTGCTGCTGCAGAATCGGCACTGATGACTTCACTGCATACTTTAACGTTGTTCAAAATATATAAGAAAATAAAGCTCAGTCTTTCCTACTTAAATACTATTTGTAAAATATAGAGTTCAACTCATACCTTTTTATAGGAAGTTCTTTGGCCCAATGCTCACATCAAATTAATCCAATTAATACATTATATAAAACTAAATTTATGACATGATATTATGGTTTAAAATTCTTAATGTATAGGGGTTTCTAAAAATAATCCTGTATTCAATTTCCATTATCTACTCACTGCCAAAAGGAAGAGCAAAGCAAAGCTGATGCACATCAACCCACTAAAAACTAAACCAACTAGCAATAATGGACTGGAAACTGAAGACAATTGTCAAATTTACTAAAATATTTTATGTAATTAAATGGGGATTACTGTGATGTTTAATTATGTAATAATTAATATAATATAGGAGATATTGAGCATCTAATAGCTCTTATTACCTTAACTAAAATATTTTAGACTAAACCTCTTAATAAGGGACTAAGAATGGTCTGTGCTCACAAGAAGTAAAGTGACGCTTAACAATCTCCACTCTCTTTTATAATAAGATTCAATTTAGCATTCCGTGGCGAGATTATTTTTATTAACCAATGTAAATAATGTTATTTTCACATGCGCATAAAGGTCCATGAGTCCGAAATGGTGTATGGTCTATGTACATTTATAGTGTTAGGGTTTAACTTCATTTCGAGTGTTTCGGCAATTAGGAGTTTTGTATATTCATATTGTGTATTAATTACTCTTGCCTCATTAAAAAGAAACACATGGTTCTCATGGATGGCATGAAAGGAAAGTTCAGATGCACCTGTCCTTTTTGCCCTCACAGTTGCCTGGTGTTGTATTCACATTGAAAGATAATTTTGGGTAAAACCAATATAAAGAGTTATATTCCCCACACGCAACGTTATAGACTATGTTGGTATGTTCCATGTTAACAATTGTAGTTTTCTTCCTCATCTTCAATACTGTGTGGAGTTTACTTATGGGCTGTGCAACAATTTTAAATTCCGTGTTTTTAAGAATACTAATGAATCGTTTATACCATTGTTGTACATAAGTAACTTTAATAATGTATTTTTATGTAATGTTTTTATTATTAAGTGAAACCAATTCTGATTTTTGTTTGGCCTGTCACTGAATATTCTCAATTGTACCTAATGTATATCTCCTGTTCAAAAATCTTGTAGAGAGTTCCCTAAGTTCATTATTAAGAGATTCCTGTGTAGAACTATATCTGTATGCATTATAGAATTGGTTAAAAATGATACTTCTTTTATAAGTAAAAGGGTGATAACTTGAATAATGTAAAAATTTTCCTGTGTTTGTTGTTTTGCGGTATATTTTAAAATGTATGTTATTGTTGACCCTAGTTAACGTAAAATTAAGAAAATTTATAGATTTCTCTCCTGGTTTAATTCCTTTTACTTATAAAAGAAGTATCATTTTTAACCAATTCTATAATGCATACAGATATAGTTCTACACAGGAATCTCTTAATAATGAACTTAGGGAACTCTACAAGATTTTTGAACAGGAGATATATATTAGGCACAGTTGAGAATATTCAGTGACAGGCCAAACAAAAATCAGAATCAGTTTCGCTTAATAATAAAAACATTACACAAAAATACATTATTAAAGTTCCTTATGTACAACAATGGTATAGACAATTCATTAGTATTCTTAAAAACACGGAATTTAAAATTGTTGTGCAAGCCCATAAGTAAACTCCACACAGTATTGAAGATGAGGAAGAAAACTACAGTTGTTAACATGGTACCAACATAGTCTATAACATTGCGTGTGGGGAATATAACTCTTTTTACATTGGTTCTACCCAAAATTATCTTTCAATGCGAATACAACAACACCAGGCAACTGTGAGGGCAAAAAGGACAGGTGCGTCTGAACTTTCCTTTCATGCCATCCATGAAAACCATGTGTTTCTTTTTAATGAGGCAAGAGTAATTAATACACAATATGAATATACAAAACTCCTAATTGTCGAAACACTCGAAATGAAGTTAAACCATAACATTATAAATGTACGTAGACCATACACCATTTCGGACTCGTGGGCCTTTACACGCATGTGTAAATAACATTATTTACATTGGTTAATAAAAATAATCTCATCGCGGAATGCTAAATTGAATCTTATTATTATAAAAGAGAGTGGAGATTTTGTTAAGTGTCACTTTACTTCTTGTGAGCATGGACCATTTCGAAATAACTTAGTCCCTTATTAAGAGGTTTAGTCTAAAATATTTTAGTAAATTTCACAATTGTCTTCAGTTTCCAGTTAGTTATTGCTAGTTGGTTTAGTTTTTAGTGAGTTGATGTGCATCGGCTTCACTTTGCTCTTCCTTTTGGCAGTGAGTAGATAATGGAAATTGAATATAGGATTATTTTTAGAAACCCCTATATACTAAAAATTTTAAACTATAATATTGTGTCATAAATTTAGTTTTATATAATGTATTAATTTGATTATTTTGATGTGAGCGTCGGGCCAAAGAACTTTCTATAAAAAGGTATGAGTTGAACTCTATATTTTACAAAACTTTAATGTTGTGGAAACCAGTGCGGTGCTTGAACCTATTAAACCGCCTGTTACTTGCCACGGACTTGGCTTGGGGTGTGCCATACTCATCCTTAATATCTTCATAAATACTTGTTGTATTTGCTTGAATGGCCATTAGACTCAGTGGCACTCACTTCTGAATCTGATTTTCCATCCATGTTATTAATAGCTTTTCCATCTTTGATATAGTGCCTGAACGCTGTTTTGTGATCACAGTTGATATTAAATGCATTGATCCTTTAACATGTTCTTTTATACACGCACTGTCCTTTAAAATAGCATTCACTGTTGAAGCAGCAAGATCTAATTCCGTGCAATAGATGACAAACTTTTTCCTGTTTCGTACTTAATCATTTTCATCTTCATTTCTAAATCAATTTTGTTTTGTTTCCTAGCACTGCCACCACTTGCACTTTCCATTGGTCACTTTTCCTTCATCGTTGTAATAAGTAAATAGGAATGAAGATAAGATTCTGAAAATTTAATTATGTTTCTTATATGATTGAAGATTTCAGTGAAGGGGGAACACATTTCACCATAATACAGGCATACCTCGGTTAACGTTACCTCTGATAACGAAGCTTCGATATAACGAAGTCCGCAATTTCAAGCCCCATTTAACATAAAAAATATTCCAGTTTAATCACCTGAAATCTAAACAAACTGAAGAAATTACGGAAACCTTTGGGGCTTCTCGTGGTTGGTTCGAGAAATTTAAAAAGCGGGCCAGGATTCATAGTGTAAAATTAACAGGAGAAGTTTCCAGAAAAACTAAAGGGGTGGTTGAGGGGGAGAAGACAGAGTGGTAATCAATGGACACTGCTCATCGTGGACTGATGTTATTAGTGGAGTCCCTCAGGGCTCAGTGTTGGGACCATTATTGTTTTCTGTATTTATAAATGATATTGATGATGGTATATCGGGCTTAATGTCCAAGTTTGCAGACGATACAAAGGTTGGCAGGGTTGTCAAGGGCACTACTGACACTATGCTGCTGCAACAGGATCTGGAAAGGTTGAGCAGATGGGCTGAGAGGTGGCAAATGAAGTTTAACATTGACAAATGTAAAGTACTACACATGGGAAACAGCAACCCCAGAGCAACGTATCAACTCTGTGGTACTACACTGACAGTGGTAGAGAATGAAAGGGACTTGGGGGTGGTTGTGCAGGCAGATATGAAGTTCTCTGAGCAGTGCAGACGGGCTGCAAGAGTAGCTCATGGAGTATTGTCAATGATATACAGGAATTTTTCCAGCAGGGATAAGGAGGTGATTATTCCATTGTATAAGGCGATGGTCAGGCCACACCTAGAGTACTGTATACAGGTCTGGAGGCCTCATTTCAAGAAGGATGTAGAGCTGCTGGAACGAGTACAGAGAAGGGCAACAAGATTAGTGAATGGAACAAAGGGGTGCTCTTACGAAGAAAGGCTTAAGTTTTGCAAATTACAGTGACTGGAGACTAGGCACCAGCGAGGTGATCTGATAGAGGTGTATAAAGCCTTGAATGGTTTAAGCATGCTCAATGCTGATGGGATTCTTCCTCTAGCTCAGAAAAATCACCTGAGAGGGCATAAATTCAAATTGAGGAAAGACAGATGTAGGATAGACGTGCGGAAATTTGCCTTTAGCCAGCGGGTGGTTGGTTGGTGGAACAGACTTCCATCCCTTGTGGTGGAGGTTGATAGCCTAAATAAATAAATAAATAAGCAAAAGGCTCAAGCTAATGGAAGCGCCGTGGCTCAGAGCAGAACTGAGGGGGGCAGTTGTCCTCTGACTCACAGCCTTATAAAATGCACTGTTTGCTTGATGTTTGCAGAGCAATCGGGTACGGGACATGATACTGCCAAGAGGGATGTCTTTGTGTGTGCACGATGCAAGGAGTGTATCGATATCAGGCAACAACTCAGCGTTCTTGTGGGCCTATATGAGAGCTTGAAGGACAGGGTGGATGCCCTCGAAGAAACTAAATTGAGGGGCCCATCAAGCTCTCAGCTGCCCACATCAACGCCAGAGCTTGCACTTGGGCATCGCGTGACACAGAGACAACCCCCAAGGCAGAATGCGCTGGTCCCGAAGGAACTAGTAGTTGTTGGTGACTCTATTGTCAGGGAAACGGGGAACATGCTTTGTAAACAAGATAGGTGGAACAGGACCAGGGTATGTCTGCCAGGGGCAAAGGTTGATGATGTTGTAGAGCGAATATCATCTTTTAAGGGCACAAAAGGTGATATAGTTGTACACGTTGGCACTAACGATATTAAGAGTAGGAGACCGGCAGAATTACTTAACAAGTACAGGTCACTGTTGAACAAAAGCTGAGAATTAGGGTTGAATTTGAAAGTGTCTGCAATTCTGCCCAGACACGATAGGAGGGAGTATATGATGAGAGCCTTGTCGATCAATTTGGCCCTGGAAAGATTGTGCAAGGCTCAAGGGTAGAATTTTTTTCAGCCTGGACTGTACTTGTTAACAGGAGAGATTGCTTCTACAGGGATGGGATACACTTAAATAGAAAGGGTGCAAGAATATTTGCTGATGCTATCGAGGCAGTGTTAGGTGGGTCGGAAAACTGCTAGCTTTGGGGGAGATAAAGACCAATAGATTGACAGTAGCCACTGGCAGAGGTGAAAGAGATTCTTGCACTGCTTCTATTAGAATGAGCAGAAGCCTGAAAAACAAGATGTATGGTATTTCAGAGACTGCTGGGAGCCATTGCGGTACAAGTAAACACATGGGTTGTGTTAGGGTAGCTAAGAATAGAAACAGGTGCAGGTATACTTGCGTGTACACCAATGCTAGGAGTTTAGTAAATAAATTTGATGAATTTGAGGTATTGCTCAAAACATCAAAGGCAGATATTGTTGGGATATCAGAGACATGGTGTCACACAGATATAAGGGATGCGGAAATGCAATTTGGGGAGTACAACGTCTACAGAAAGGATAGACAGGATAGGAAGGGGGGAGGGGTTATGCTATTAGTTAAGAAACACATAAAAACCAAGGAAGTGAAGCCAGTCGACATCGCTGGACAGTGCAGTGTTGAGTCAGTTTGGTGTGACATAAGCATTGGGAGATCAAAATTGAGAGTAGGAGTGTGCTATAGGCCTAATGACTCTGATGAGTATAATAAGGAACTGTACAGGGAAATAGAGTGGGCCAGTAAATCAGAGTCTTATAATGGGAGATTTTAATTTCCCAGATATTGACTGGAATTTGGGGGCTGGTTACTCACACACTAGCAGGGCTTTTGTGGATTTATTGGATGATTGTTTTCTACATCAGCATGTTCGGGAGGCAACTAGAGGGAGTAATACTCTTGATTTGATTATCAGCAGTGATTCTTCATGCATTAAGAATCTGCAGATAAATGAACCACTAGGTGGCAGTGATCACAGTGTGCTGAAGTGGGATTTACTGAAAGAGGTAACTACCATTAGGGGTAAAGGGAAGGGTTATTGCTTCCGTAAAGGCGACTACGATGGACTGAGACAGTATTTAAATTCTATACAGTGGGACCAACTGATGATGTTACCAACAGCAAATTCAAAATGGGAAGCATTCAAAGAACTTATCTTGGAAGCTACTAGGCTTTACATACCAACTAAGAAATATTGTTCAAAGTTTAGGCCAAAATGGATGTCAGATGAACTAATGAGGCATATGGCAGAGAAGAAAAATGCATGGGATACTTACAAATGATAGATACAAGTTGATATGCAACCAAGTTACAAAGGAGGTTAGGCAGGCGAAGGCAGATTACGAGAAATCCTTGGCAAGGGATGCAAAGAAAAACAGCAAAGAGTTCTTTACTTATGTAAACTCTAGAAGGAAGGGGATGAATCAGATTGGTCCACTTGATATTGATGGGTCAACTGTTGATGATCCTGCTCAGGTAGCTAACAAACTAAATGAATATTTTGCATCGACATTCACACATGAGGAGTTATTCAGCAAGGGGAATGCCAGAGGTGTATTCAACTCTAGCAGTAAGCTACAGAATCTTGAAATAACTGGGAGTAAAGTGGAGGAGAAACTGTTGAAGATAAACACAAGAAAGGCACCCGGGGTGGATGGGATCTATCCAGTTATATTAAAGGAGGCAGCAAAGGAAGTAAGCAAACCCTTAGCCATAATTATGAGAGCTTCCTTGGACTCGGGGGAGGTACCCATAGACTGGAAATGTGCAAATGTGACCCCAATTCACAAAGGAGGATCAAAGGCTGACACAAGTAATTATAGACCTGTGAGCTTAACTTCTGTTCCAGGAAAATTAATGGAGGCACTGGTTAAAGAAGCACTGCAGGATCATTTAGACAAGACTTCAGTTATAGCTCAGACACAGCATGGTTTTGTTAAGGGGAAGTCTTGCCTGACCAACTTGATTGGATACTATGATGCAGTCACAAAAGAACTGGATGCAGGGAATAACTTTGATATTATATACTTGGATCTTAGAAAGGCTTTTGATACTGTTGCACATGGAAGACTGCTACACAAATTGGAGCAGTGTGACATTGGAGGCAAATTGCTGCTATGGATAAAGGGGTGGTTGAGGGGGAGAAGACAGAGAGTGGTAATCAATGGACACTGCTCATCGTGGACTAATGTTATTAGTGGAGTCCCTCAGGGCTCAGTGTTGGGTCGATTATTGTTTTCTGTATTTATAAATGATATTGATGATGGTATATCAAGCTTAATGTCCAAGTTTGCAGATGATACAAAGGTTGGCAGGGTTGTCAAGGACACTACTGACACTATGCTGCTGCAACAGGATCTGGAAAGGTTGAGCAGATGGGCTGAGAGGTGGCAAATGAAGTTTAACATTGACAAATGTAAAGTACTACACATGGGAAAAAGCAACCCCAGAGCAACGTATCAACTCTGTGGTACTACACTGACAGTGGTAGAGAATGAAAGGGACTTGGGGGTGGTTGTGCAGGCAGATATGAAGTTCTCTGAGCAGTGCAGACGGGCTGCAAGAGTAGCTCATGGAGTATTGTCAATGATATACAGAAATTTTTCCAGCAGGGATAAGGAGGTGATTATTCCATTGTATAAGGCAATGGTCAGGCCACACCTAGAGTACTGTATACAGGTCTGGAGGCCTCATTTCAAGAAGGATGTAGAGCTGCTGGAACGAGTACAGAGAAGGGCAACAAGATTAGTGAATGGAACAAAGGGGTGCTCTTACGAAGAAAGGCTTAAGTTTTGCAAATTACAGTGTCTGGAGACTAGGCACCAGCGAGGTGATCTGATAGAGGTGTATAAAGCCTTGAATGGTTTAAGCATGCTCAATGCTGATGGGATTCTTCCTCTAGCTCAGAAAAATCACCTGAGAGGGCATAAATTCAAATTGAGGAAAGACAGATGTAGGATAGACGTGCGGAAATTTGTCTTTAGCCAGCGGGTGGTTGGTTGGTGGAACAAACTGCCATCCCTTGTGGTGGAGGTTGATAGCCTAAATAAGTTTAAGGCTCAGCTGGACAGGTATTTTGAACGAACAGAGGGGTGAAGTGGAAGTGGGGTTTTTTTTTTTTTTTTTTTTTTGGCTGATGCTGCATAAGCTTGCTTTCTTGCATCAAATGCCTCTACTAATGCTAATGCTAAGTTTAAGGCTCAGCTGGACGGGTATTTTGAACGAACAGAGGGGTGAAGTGGAAGTGGGTTTTTTTTTTTTTTTTTTTTTGGCTGATGCTGCATAAGCTTGCTTTCTTGCATCAAATGCCTCTACTAATGCTAATGCTAACTAAAGGAAATAATTGAACGTCAAAAATTTCCACCAAATTTGGTGTTCAATGTTGACGAAAGCGGTTTGTTCTGGAAACAGCTACCAGCAAAAAGCTTCATTTCTATTGAAGAAAAATCAGCTGCTGGGTTCAAAGCAGCCAAAGACCATTTAACGTTACTCTTTGGATCAAATGCCTCTGGCGATTATAAATTAAAATTGTTATTAGTTTACCATTCAGAAAATCCAAGGGCGTTAAAAGGTAACATAAAAATGAATTTACCTGTAATATGGAAAGCAAATAGAAAAGCGTGGGTTACCAAGGAGTTATTTACTGATTGGTTTGTTAACCACTTTTGTCCTGAAGTAAAACGGTATTGTCAAAAAAACAACTTTGAAGAAAAAGCTCTTTTGTTGTTAGACAATGCTCAGGGACATCCTACTGATCTTAACACGTTGGACACATGCATTCTGTCAAAGTTGTGTTTCTTCCAGCAAACACAACTTCCCTAATTCAACCATTGGATCAGGGAGTAATAGCATCATTTAAAGCTTATTATCTGCGTCGAACATTAAGCAGTTTAACTGAACTAGAGGATAAAGAGGAAATGACAGTTAAAACTTTTTGGAAAAACTACAGCATTAAAAACGCAATTGAAAACATTGATAGTTCTTGGAAAGAAGTCACTAAGAAATGCTTACATGGAGTTTGGCGCAAAATATGGCCATAAGTTGTACTAGAAGAAGAAAATAACATCCAAGAAATTAGAAATGAAGTTATCCAGATGGCTCAATCAATAGGTTTCGAAAATGTTGATGAAGAGGATGTTAGAAATTTATTGAATGCAGAAGATGATGGTTTTTCAGTGGAAGATTTAGAAAACCTTGTTAGCAATGAAGACAAAGATGAAGACGAAGTTAAAGAAGTTCCTGCTGAAAAAGTGTTAACAACCAAAGGTTTAAAAAGGCTTAAATGACATTGAAAACGTTTTAAATTTTTTTAGTGAAAATGATCCTGATTTAGGAAGAAGTTTTATTGTTAAGCGATCAGTGTTAAATGCAATAACTCCGTATAGGCAATTGTTAAATGAAAGAGAAAAAAAGCATAAGCAATCAACTTTAGACTCATATTTTAAAATGTGATTTCACTTTGTATGTAAGTTGACTGTTTATTTAATAAAACTTTTCTTTGTTCGAAAAAAAAGCTTTTCATTTTCTTTACGTAGGAACGTATCCCTATTCTGGCCATAGTATTTTTACCTCTGAAAACGAAGTTTCGCTTAACGAAGTAATTTCGTGGAACGCATCCTATTCGTTATTCGAGGTATGCCTGTAATGTAAAAACCCAGACAATTCCAGTTATTGGGATTATCGCAAATGCAATAAGATCGACATTTATAATAGATTGCACTAACAGAAAAGCCCAATAAACTGGAAAGTGGAAATTGTTTTTATTGTTTTATGGTAGAAATATCAAGAAATATTGTTTAGAAAAATGTTACAAAGGCGTTTAAAATTGATTCTCATAATGGAATGTATGATAACGATGAAAGGGTAGTGCTCCATTATAAAAATGACCTTTTAGAGATATAAATAGCTTAGTTATATAGTGAAAATTTCAACTTCTAAGGTCTTGAACGAATTACAAAAAAAAAAAAAAAAAAAAAGTATTATTGGGTTCACATTGCAATGTTTTCACAGTATCTCCATTTATTCCTATGGGATGCAAAATACGTTTCCACTATTTTTTTTAAGTTTGCACAGGCCAGAAAAAAACATACGTAAAATCAAATTTACGGAAGTTGAGTATTGTGTAAGTCGGAGAGTGCCCGTATTAGAAATGAACTTTTCCCGAACATTTATACAACACTTTAACTGAGTTTTCAAACGAATGAATCAAAAATCAACATATTTACACCTTTGGCACAGTACAGGAGATTTATAAAAATATTCCTGCAACTGACTGTGCAAGATTAGCATTTCCTATATTCTGATAATTTAATAATGTAATTTTAAATTATTGTTAAAGGACATATGTCTATTGTATCTGACTTGTATGATCTATAGATATATAACTTTTTATTGGTTTGTTATAATATAAATTATATTAATATTAGGATTGAAGAGTTTGATAAATTTTGCTTCCTTTCAAGCAGATGTATTGTGAAATTGAATACATTATAGGAAAATTTATTTAAAAAAAGTAACGTATTGGGACACTAAATTATAATCAACATCGGTCTTAATCACATACAAGTTTTTAGTATGTGAATAGTGGAATCTTGCTCCACTCCTACTTCAGCTAGCTGGCGCCTCCGTAGCCAGGTGGGAAGGAGCAGCAGTGTGTAGTACACGCTTCTTGATTAGACTGGGGTTCGAGCCTGTCACCACCAAATACGGAGAATGCAGAAAGGTCAGGGAATGACCACCGCATATTCCCGGAGCAATATGGCCTTAGTTGCTAATGCTCCTAAAAACCAAATAACAAAAAAACTTCAGCTAGCTCTCTGTTTAAATACCTGGATGTATTCTTCTGGCTCTTAGTTTTTATGCAAAAATATTCCAGAGGTGTTGAATTCAGATCTGAATTCTAGGCTAGAAGTGTACCATATTACTTCCCTTAAAATACTGTTTTATTAACCTTGCTTTGACACAGAGCATTGTTATGCAATACAATTGTGGATCCTTCCTGAAGAGAAGAGTTGTCATAATGCAGGTGAGTTCTTCAAAGAGGTCATAACCATTGGACCAAACTGAAACCACATAAAACAGGTTCATACTATAAAACTATGTGCATCAAGCTTTGTTTTTAGTGCCTGGGAAATGTCCTTTGGGTATATGACAACCCATGAATATCTATTTAATCCCTAGGCAGTATGGTATGATCTGCTATGCTTGCGAGACAACTTCAGCTTACTTGAATTATGCAGAATGCAAACTTGTAAGGTAATTAGCAAGTTTTATAATGTCACAGTTGAAGACATGGCTATAGGTATGAGCAAGTTGAGCTGTTCTCTTCCCCACACTTTCCTCACATGTTCCTCCCTTTTTTCCTTCCCCCACCCAGGTTCACTTTTATTCTGTCTGATACCCCTGTAATCTCTAATGTAATTTTTACAGTTGATAAAGGCACCATTGCTAAAAATGCCTATGTTTTTAAATTTTATTATTTTTTTTATTTCTTTTAACCAGTCTATTTTAACATTTTAATGCAATATTTCCATTTTATGTTTTTAAGCAGTGTTATTTTGATTTTAACTGTATATTTGTATAATAAATATGTTCTAAAGTCTGCTCGGTGTAATCACGAATTATTCATATAAGTTGAACAATACATGTTATGCTGAAGAATAAAAAAAAAAAATAAACAGCCATGAGGCTCTCTTCAAGTAGTATGCAAGGTAACAGAGAAACAGATTCATATGAATCTTCATTTCACATTAAATGTGAAAATTATATTATTATACAGTAAATAAAAATAAATGCACAAGACATAATACATTATGAATTTGAAATTTGCTATAGAATGTTCGGTGAAAATACACCATTCTTTGTTCATAATAGTGAACTACGCCTTAGTATAAAAGGTATTGATTTAATTATATTTCATATTGTGACTACCTTCACAAGTTACCATGTATTGTACTACCTCAAATAAGTAACGCTCATCAGTGGATACCACCACCCAGACAGCACTGTTTCAAGGCTTATTGGCCTATCGTCGGTGTGTGGGCAGGTACTCTGGTGTTGCAACCATATCAACCCAGTTATGAAGTATAACTCTACTATGAGAGATGCTAAAAGATGTACATAGTAATAATTACTTAATAAAAATAAATACTCAAGGCATAATACATTATGAATTTGAAATTCACGAAATTCACTATAGAACGTTCGGTGAAAATACACTATTCATTGTTCATAATAGTGAACTACATCGTAGTATAAAAGGCATCGATTTAATTATATCTCATATTGTGACTACCTTCACAACGAGTTACCATGTATTGCACTACCTCGAATAAGTAACGTTTTCACCAATGGAGAAGACCAATAGTCTTCTCTGTTGGTGAAAACCCACTGGTGATATGCCAGTAAGCCTTAGAAACGGTGCTGTCTGGTAGTGCAATACATGGTAACTTGTGAAGGTAGTCACAATATGAGATACAATTAAATTGATACCTTTTATACTATGATGTAGTTCACTGCTATGTACAAAGAATGGTGTATTTTCACCGAACGTTCTATAGTGAATTATCATACAGTTTAAAGCACATGAAGTTTAATTTTTTTTTTTCAACTTCCAGAAATAAACCACAAAAAAAAAAAAAAAAAAAAAATGTTAACAGTAATATCAGAATGAACCCCACCTTTTTTTCACAAGTTACCTAGGCATTGAACTACTTTCAAACAAATGATATAATCAACTTATTTAAAAGTCAGGACAATGCTATAACAGCCTGTTTCTAGTTCTTCATTAGAAAATGAAAATGGTAGTCCTGTGCTTTTTACTGTTTTATCAACTAGGCCAGATAGTTTTGGCTATTTTATAATTTATTGACATAGTAACTTAATTTATAATAACACACAATAAAATTTTAAAAACATTAATTTTAATTACTTTCAAAAATGAAATTTACGAAATCGCAAGCAACAACATACTTCAATATTTGTTAAATTATATGACCCTGGTATTAAAACACATCATCATAACACTATTGCTGCTACATTTCAGCTGTAAATAATAAATAAGCGAAACTTCATAAATATGTGAAGTTTTACTCATCTGTTATTTAAGTGAACAGAAGGAACTAAATTGCAGATTTTATAATTTTTACAAAAAGGTAAAGTATTTCTTAAAAACCATACCTGATAGAATTCAGCATTTTGATGATAATTCTATTAAGCTCATCATCTGAGCTTATTGAATAAAAATTCCAAGAATTTTACTATTGTGACTTATGCTGAATTGAGTTTGGTTGAAATTAATTAAGTATATTGAAGATTATGTTTTATTTCACTGATAAAATCTTAACTTTATTACATATATGAAGGTGTACCAATTCTAAATGCATGTCATGTTCTTCCTGTTGGAGGTCAGGCTATACACAGGTAAGATTCTGTAGTACCATATGACACACTTTGTTAAAAATCAGGCTCATATTAAAAGTCTTTCATCTAGTGGTAGACAGCCATTTGTTTCATTATGATGGTCACTACCTTTAAAAACATTAACATTGCTCTGAAACCTATAAGAGCATTACTGTGAAAGGCTTAATATTTAACTTCTCTCTTTTCAATCTTAAAAATCACAAGAAGTATGATTTATCCAAGGCAGAATCAGAAGGCGTTTACATTTTTTTTTTTTTTTTTTTTGTGTGCTGTAAAAATGTTAGTATTTCTAACATTAGCATTGGTTCCTAATGCTGGTACAATGGGTTACATGTAAACAGTCCCACCCTGGTGCCATACAATAAATAAAATTGTTTAAAGGCAGTGTTTCTGGATGCACTATGAAAAATTTTCAGGTTGGGCTGAGGAGGTTGGGAAACTCTGTAATATACAATTACAATGCATAAGTAGTTCTGGAGATTAGAACAGTAGCCTTTGTTTTGTATGTAGCTATGAGCAAACAAAATTGCTACTGAATGCATTAATCTCATATTATGAAAATATTTTACCCCAAGTTGTTTCGTATAGCACCCACATAATTGGTACTCCTCCAAAGGGAGAAATATGTTGTTATGTAAATGCATGCCATTGCCCATACTGCAGTTTTAGTGCTTAGTGGGTAAGTAGGTACCATAAACGAATGACCTAACATTTGAGCGATGAGAATTATCAACAATATATGAGTGCTTGATTGTACAGAATTTTTAAAGCTGAAATTTAAGACAAAAGCTTTAGGCTACAAAGCCAGTACATCAGGTCACTAGTCTCAATTGTACATACTTGTGAGCAAACTAAGCTTGCTATTAAATGCTATAATATTGTTTTCTGGAGGCACTTCACATCTCCACGACATTTTACCTCATACTTTAAATAAAAAGCACTGATTCAAAGGGAGAAATATATTGTTGTTTATTTGAAGTGCAATACTGAGGCAACTTGTGATGAAGTACCTTCACAATAGTATGATACATTTCGTAGCA
The DNA here is from genome assembly GCF_048544385.1 of Mastigoproctus giganteus. Taxonomy (NCBI): domain Eukaryota; kingdom Metazoa; phylum Arthropoda; class Arachnida; order Uropygi; family Thelyphonidae; genus Mastigoproctus; species Mastigoproctus giganteus. The sequence goes on from NC_143577.1 coordinate 201,652,836, forward strand.
AACAGTTTGCTTAGTTGCACACAACTAAAACTATTGGCTAATCTCTACAATAATGTATATATACTTCTGATGGCACAAAACTTTTGCCCTCAATTTACTTAATTATTTGATGAGTAACAAATAGTTATATTTATTGTCATATGATAACAAATAGTTATTTGCTATCAGAGTAAAATTATAAGATTACATATTAAATAAAATTGGGAAATTTGGAATCTGGAAAAATAATGTGCCAAGTGGAATCTGATGATAGTGTTGGAAGAATGGGAAACATAATAAAACATACTTTTCAATTCCAACTGTAATTCTCATCTGTGCAATATTTAATTAATTAATAGTGTGATACACTGAGTATGTGGACCCAACCTTGGCTTGATGAGTTTGTTAGTACATTTCAAAAGGTCATTTGTAAACAATTTTTTTATTAGGCAGTTTATGTTTACATGTTGCCCACTGGACTAATATTAAGAAAACATTAAATGAAAGAAAAGGTATTTTTCATTTGGTATAAAAGTTTTTTCCTCATATTTAATAAATCTCATTAGACATCCACATGTCCTTTACACAAAATGTGAGAATCAGAAGTTTCCAAAGTTCAAAATCCATCATATACTGCTTCACACAAGTGAATGCACAGTTTTTGGGAACGCTGTGCTTCTAGAGACTTGGGCAGTCCCCTTCAAGATGTCCCATATAATGACACATAGGTTTTTGTCCTGTTCTTCATTAAATGATAAAAGGTGATGCTGAGGTCAGTGTGGGATGAACCATGCTTTATACTCGATCATTATTCATAACTTTGATCTCTTTTTAGTGAAGGAGATGGGATTACTTAGAGTAATTCAGATGTAGACCTCTCATTGCCGGGTAATCTTCAAGAAGTTAAATCTGGTTTGATATGTGTAGAGTGAACCCCCTAACAACTGATAAATTCAGTTGTTTGGGGGGGGGGGAAGTTTCATATAACATCTCAAAATATCTGCATAGGAAAGAGAGTATATCATCAGGAATGACTCCAAAGCAGCAACTCCAACAAAACTACTCCTTTTTGGGGCATACCTCAGACAGCCTTCCAAGTTGGAAGGTTTAGATCTGTCATTGAGTACTCTGAATTAGGTGTCCCATTTGATTTATAGTGTTGATTTCTTGTGAAAGACATATAGGTATGAAGTCAAGTTGACTGAAACAGTAGTGGTTGTATGTAGTAGTAGGTTCCTAGTTGTATAAATTTTTCAAAGACCTTCATCCTCAGTCTCTTGTAGGTATTGCAGGAGCAGCAGTGGTAGCACACACTTCTTAATTAGACCGGGGTTCGAGCCCGTGACCACCAAATACGGAGGATGCGGAAAGGTCAGGGAATGACCACTGCATATCCCCGGAGCATTATGGCCTTAGTTGCTAATGCTCCTAAAAACCAAATAACAACAACAACATCATGTAGGTATGTTCATAGTGCAATTGATGGAAAGCCGACCGGGCTACCCGGGTGGGTAAAGTACCTGTCTGGCAACCCAAAGGTTGCGGGTTCGAATCCTGCCTCAGACTTGGATCATCATATTGGGGGAATTTCCTCCTCCCTGACAAAAAAATTAGAGAATCTGGCAAAAAAAAAATGTGCAAGAATAAATCAGTTATATACAAATAAAAATATGCAGTGCATGTATTTATTTCAGACTGTGGTTCACAATCCCCCAACCCTAGTAAGCAGTAAGGTAACCTGTTTTATTTCATATGTGGTTAATTAATAAAAGTTGCTATACTTATTTCTTGTCAAACTCTAATGATAAAATTGTTAGTGTTATTCAAGGTGAGCATGTTTCAGATTCATTTATCATTTTCAGGAGTTGCAGTAGATCAAAGTTTGAGGACCCCTAGGATTATCCATTTATGACCTTGATAAGCTGCTCCAATGATAAAACACTATCCTCCACTTGTTTTCCTTGTCTTGACTTATGAGGCAAGTGAGAGGCAGGAGCTGGCTTGAATATCAAATCAGCCGTCATGGAGGGGCTTTTGGTCCATATTAAAACTTATTCTGGTTGAATAGGATCATTCTGAATTTCATCAGCTTCACATGGGTTTGTTCATAATGAGCATGCTATTGCTTCAGGAAGTTTTCTCTGTTTTTGTAGGTGATTTAGTCTGCTCATTGGCCAGATCTTTCCTGATTTTGGTAGGCTCACTGTTTATTTACGAACTTACTGTCACAAAGAAAACTTCTCCAAGCTGGCCTCCCTAATTATTCTCTATATCCACTATATTCACTCCTTTTAATTGACATCAAACTTCCACATCAAAAATCCACATCTAAAACTTCAATCCTCATACATGAGAATGATATGAACCTATACAAACAAATTTACTTATTTAACAATTTTCTTTATTAATTTAACAGCATTTTTTATCTTAAGCTGATTTCCCACAAAAATAAATTATATATCTTTAACACTTCTGCTGCTGGATTCTCCAATAACCTTTTTGACCTAGGATTTAGTAAAACTGGATTGGGGAGGCTTTTTTTTTTTTTTTTTTGGACTTTATTCTCAATATGACTGAATTAGTCAGCCACTGGGAAAGGTTGCTTGATGAAAATATCTGGGTTTTCTTCTGTCAAATCGGACAAAAAATTTCTGAAAGTCAGTGGGTTCCTCCTTCAAGTGGATTGAAAATCTGATGCCACATATTTGCATCATGATGCAGTGAATGTGTTAATCATTAATCCTCTGACTGTGGTTTTCCTTTGTTGAAATTTTTTAGAGTGCCCATTCCATCCAAAACTTCAGAGACACTCATTGGGCACTGACAAAAAAACTATTCAACTCCCTTTTTGGCTTCTCAAGTTGTACTTAAAGTAAATAAACTAAAAAATAATCCTGAAATCCCTATATTTATTTTAGCTTTTTCAATAATAGATCTCTCCAATATGGTCCATCTCTTGTGGATCTTAAAGTGGATATGCAGACACGTGTAAACCTCTAACTTCTCAAGAGAAGCACTGTACAAAGTCACCCCTCCCCACTATTTGGGAAAACTAAAATTTTGTCACTCAGGAGCTAACTAGGGTCTGTTATTGTAACCTTCTGTTTCATCATTTAAAGGGTAATAAATGATGAAACAGATTTATAGGACCTATTATTGTTGTTATTACAATAGTTGATATCTAAGGAACTCTTAAAATAAGCAGCTGACTAATAAAGAACATTATGTAGTATTCTAATAATGTACAAGTTAGTGCAAACACATCATATTAGTACGTAGCAAACTCTGAATTAGTAAAAACGGCATTGTTTTAGTTAAATCTCATATTGTGAATACCTTCATAACGAGTTGCCATGGTATTGCACTATAGTGTTACATATCGCACGAATAAGTCTCAGGCTTAAGACTTTAAAGTGTTTCAGTCTAAATTCACTTTATACACCATCAGACATCTCTCATATTGTGGAGTTAAACTTCACAACTGTTTTGTCATCATTGCATCACCAGGGTACCTACCCACCCACCAACCAAAGAAACGGTGCCGTCTGGGTGGTGGTAGCCGCTGAGAATAAGTAACAATAGTCTTCTTCTTTGGTGAAGTGTTACTTATTTGAAGTAGTGCAATATCATGTCAACTTGTTGTGAAGGTATTCACAATATGAAATTTAACTAAAACAATGTTGTTTTTGCTAATTCAGAGTAGGCTGCATACTAATATACAGTAATACCCCGAAGTTACGCGATAGGTGGGTCCGACGAAAATCGCTTAAGTCGAATTCGCGTAACTCGGGGTACAACTTTGCATATAAATACATATAAATTTTGTTTAATTGGGACCAAGGACTAACAAAAACACTAGTTTGGAAGAAAAATATTTAATAAAATTGCAGTTATTTATACATATTAATACAAAATATGTATTAAAAAAATAAACAAGTTACGTAAAAAAGTTATTTCGATGTCGATGGCTTCATAAAATCTAACAAATTCGTCTGACGACACATCGCCTTCTTTTTTTCACGCAGAATTTCTTCGTAGCAAGCTAATAATTTTTTTTATTTCTTGCTTTGTAGTTATAACGCGTTCTTCATTGGTGTCTATGTGTTCTAAAATTTTTAAGCCCTTTTCAATTGAGCTGAGACCTTCTGTCAAACTTGCAATTTTCATGTGCTTTTCTGGTGGAACTGGGTCTGAAGTGTCGAATACTTCAGTGACGTTTTGCTCACGCATCGCTATGAGCTCATTCATTGTCAGCTCCTGACTATGTGAATCCAACAGCTCGTTGACATCATAACCATTGACTTTCAAATCTAATTGCCTGGCAAGATTAACAACTTCTTCTGTCACGTGAGTGACATGATCAGTTTCTGGTGTTGTTTTCGTCTCATTTTTTTTAGAAAAATGGACAAAGTTTCTTCAGACACCATTCAATGTTTTTTTATGAATTTCATCCTAAGATTCTTCAATTATTCTTGTGGCATCTAAAACATTGAATTGTTTCCAAAAGTCTTTAACAGATATCTCACTATTTTGTCTCATAGTTTCATTCAGACATGCAAATGAACGCCTCGTGTAGTAAGCCTTGAATGTTTTGATGACTCCCTGGTCCATCAGTTGAAGCAAGCTGGTTGTGTTTGGAGGCAAAAACACAACTTTCACACATGGGTCGAAATTAATTAGGGTGGCAGGAGGGTGACCGGGTGCATTGTCAATAAGAAGCATCACTTTAAATGGAATCTGTTTAGACTTGCAATAACGTTCGCTTCGGGTATGAAGTGGTGACCAAACCAGTCCTCAGAAACGGAAGCTGTCACTCAAGCTTTATGATTTGACTTCCAAATCACTGGTAAGCTAATTTTAGATATACACCAAACAAAAAAAATCAAGAACCGCGTAACTCCGAGTTCGCTTAAGTCGGGGTATTACTGTAATGCATTTGCACTAACTTGTACATTGTCTAATTCTTTCGCAGTCTGAGGCTTAAGCCCTTAAAGTGTTTCAGTAGTATTTCTAATTTATTTATACACTTCAAAGTTTTGATATAAAAAAAAATAGTTCTTCTGGAACTAGTTTATGATCATGTCTTAGATTAATTGTTTCTTAATTTATAACCTAAAATTTAATCTAAATAAAGAATGGTTTATTATTTTTATTTAAGTTTGTTTTTTATCGTCATTTATAGCATTTGAAGCCATTACCTTAATTAAATGATTATTAGTAAAAATGTCAATTTAATGTAACCAAATTTAAGAAAATTTTAATAATGTCTAACACATTAGAAGGATAGAAGCAGAACTTATGGAAAAAGCTACTGTGAAAACTAGGGAGCCGGGTGAAAAGCCTCTAGGAGCTGTTTTGTCTGGTAAGTTCAGTTTTAAATTTTGTTTAAAACCTAAACAGTACATTATCAAACTCTTGACTATATTTTTTCCCATGTCTTTCCCCTGAGTTTTGCATCTACAAAGGTATATTTCAAAGTGTCTTGACAAGTTATCAAATTTATGAATTAGTATAGAATTAAATAGCTTATGTTTTTTTTTAATTATGGATTTACATAATTGAAAATTGTTTTGCTTTTATCACAAACTTATGCAATTTAGCTGCTCACTATTGTGGAAAATTAGAATATGCCATAATGAAGCATAGTGGGCAAATGAGTGAGTGAATATAGAATATACAATAAGAATTAATGCGTGAATATACATATTATTCAACTGTGAACTTTGAAAATATTATTTTTTAACTCCTATTAAAAGAAAATAATGTACTGTAAATGTGAAAGCTTATCAGTGGGAATAAAGACATTAAAATGTAACCTTTATTTTTGACATAATAAATAAATAAATAAATAAATAATGCAAAAACAGTTTATATCAGTTTATAAACAGAAGATCCATACAAAAATTGTATGTCTTTTATATATATATATATATATATATATATATACACAATTTTTGTATATATAATATATTTGTTATTTAATAACAACTCAACACCATAATGCTAGGTATTTTGTTATCTGCTTGGATCTCATGTATCACAAACAATCACAAATGAAGTATTAGTTGCAGATTATGGTATAGCTTTGGGTAAGTGTAAAATTACTGCCTTGTTTATGCATTAAAGAATGCCAATATTTTTTGCTGTAGCACTGTATACCAACAATGGCTGAGCAATTAATACTAGTGCTGAGCAATTAATACTTGTTTATGCATTAAAGAATGCCAATATTTTTTGCTGTAGCACTGTATACCAACAATGGCTGAGCAATTAATACTAGTGTATTCAATGCTGGAACCATTGTTATTTTCTATATTTATTAATAATATTCATTAAGACGTATCACGCTTAATGTCTAATTTTGCAGATGATATTAAGATTGGCAGGGTTATTACTCAAAGTAATCAATGTATGCTACTGTAAGAAGATCCATAAAAATTAATCATATCGGTTGAGAAGTGCTAATTGAAGTTTAGCATTGACAGATGCAAGGTACTGCATATAGGTAGCAGTAATCCCGGATTAACATACCAGATGCCACACTTAGGGTACTGAAGAATGAAAAAGACCTGGGGGTAATTGTGTAGTCAGATATGAAGTTCTCTTAACAGTACAGACATGCTACCAGCACAGCTCATGGGGTTTTTGTCCATGATGTACAGAAATTTTGCCAGCAGATATAAGAAGCTGATTATTCTGTTGTATAAAGCTATGGTTAGGCCATTTTATCTTGAGTACTACATACAGGTCTGAATGCCTCATTTTAGGAAGGATGCTGATCTGTTGGAATGGATGCAGAGAAGAGCAACAAGATTAGTGAGGATGAACAAAAGGTGCTCTTACCAAGAAGGGCTGCAGTTCTGCAAATTGCAGCATCTTTACACCAGGCATATATGAGGAGATGCCGACTGAGCTAGCTGGGTGGGTAAAGTGCCTGCCTGCCTGGCAACCCAAAGGTAAAGTGTATTGATGTCTAACAGCACCAGGGGTTCCCCCCATCTCCGCGTTGCTTTCATTGTGGGTGTACCAGTTCACTGGGAAGGCCAGAGATTTAAAAGTGTATGGATTTTGTATAAGTGTAATGTTATGTATCGTTGTTCATCTGGCCATTTAGCTGCTGGACCCCTACTGAGGCCCAACGTTGCCCACACTTGGCCCTGTGGAGGCAGACCAGGTACACAGTAGTATGGAGTGTTACTCTGGCAGGCCCTGCCACCTAGTTTCCTGAGATTTCAGTGGCTAGGGCCTATGTAAAAAAAAAAAAAAAAAAAAAAAAATGTAATGCAACACGCGGCAATTTTCAGGGTAAGATGCTAAGAGATTATTAGAGGCCAAAAGGGCATGCGTGACTTGATTTGAACAATTAAAATTTTGGTAGTGTGGGGCATACACTATGATATTTAGTCAGAGTGAGGAGGAGACTCAAGGCTGGGGGGGAAAGTCAGAAATATGGGGTCAATAGGGAAGACGGCCCCAGAGAAGGTCAGTGGGGCATGCTCATGCTCCACCAGGAGGAAAAGAGGGGTGGGCGAGGGGGAGAGAAAAACAGCAGAACCGTCCCCTCTCTCCCCCGCCCAGGAATTGGAGTAAAAGCCCTGTGCAAGTGAGCACAGGTGTAGGATCGCCTTGTGGCGTCGGCAGCAAAGCTGCGTGTAGTCCCAGTAGTTGAAGTGTCCAAGCCGTGAAAGTTCGTCATTCCTGGGACAGTCCTGACCTGTCTAGTAGTAGTACTGTATATCCATTTTTGTGCAGGCGATGCATGAGCGGGTATCCTCACACTCGTCATTCATATTTCCGCGTCTCTATCAGATAGGTTGTTTTGCTAAGAGTCCGCGAGGTCCCTCCTTATTGAAGTTTCTTATATTCAGAAGTTGTGTTTTGCGCTGGAGGGGTAAGCAGCTCTTGCACAAGTTTCTCCTTATTATTGTGGTTCCCTGTGAACAGCAATTCGTGTTTTTCGCCGGGTGAACAACTCCTGCGCGAATTTGGCTAGTGCCTTGTACTCTTCGCATGAATCTAGTAGGTGCGACTCGAGATGTCTTGGGAAGTATGTGGTTGCTGTCATAAGTCTGCAGCGTAGGTCTTCATAGTTGGTACATTCATACATTATGTGTGTCCAGGTTTCTGGCTCTCCACAAGAGCAACGTGGGTCCTCTAGGATTCTGAAAGATGCTAATTTCGCGTTGAACGTTCCGTGGCCTGTCAGCAAATAGGTTGTAAAAAGACCGGGTTGAAACCAGGGTGGGGGCTTGGGGTACACCCTGTCTATGGTGGGCAGAAATTTCTTTGTAATTTCGCCTTTGGTTGTGGCAGTCCATCGATCCTGCCATACCTGCTGTAAGTGCCTTTGTAGTCTGATTTTTTCTTCTTTCTGATTCGCAGCTGTGTTTACTGTAAAGCCAAGGAAGGTGCAGGGTTGTCCTTTTGCAATGCTGTGAGTGATGCCGCAGCGAATGTTGCACGTTTGAATCCCGCCTCTGGCTTGGATCAGAGTAAGATGCAAAAACTTTGGGAGGTGCATTATGGCCACAGAAGCCGATGCGCCAACAACTAAAACAAAAAAATATATATATATATGAGGAGATCTGACTGAGGCGATTAAGGTATTGAACGTATTGAGCAAGCTCAATGCTGATGTCATCCTTTTCTTGTTCAGAGACTACACATGAGGGGGACATAAATTCAAGTTGAGAAAGGATGGTTGCAGGATAGAATAAATTCAAGGAAGAACTAGATAAACTATTAGATAGGATGGACAGGTCTTGTAGGAAGGGTTGAGTTGTTGTTTTTTTTTTTTTTTTTGGCTGATATCTTTGAATATAGTTGACTTTCAAAAATATTTTTATACCAAATTTGAAATATGAGTAATTATTATTTATCAATGAAGGAAAGGAAATTATTAATCAATCAAAATGAAAACATAATTTATATATTTTTTAAATTTTAAAAAAGTTTATCACAAAGTTTAACCCAGAAACAATACGCAAGCTAGAGGAAGGGAGAGGAAAGAGAGAAGTAAGTTTGTTAAAGTCAATATTGTACAATTTGCTAAGTCTTATAGAAAATGCCAATTCTGTAGACTTTGTCAAACCACAACAGTTTTTATATCTGTTGAAATAGTACAAATAGTTTATCAGGAACATATATTATAGGGGGCATACCAGTTATTTATATAAAATGATATTTGCTTCAAGAACATAGCAATAAGTTTGATACTAAGATCATTTTTCTTAAACTTTAACAACCAATTACAGGCTTTTAAGAATGGCCTAATATTGATATAAACTATTTAAAGGGACACTAGCAACAACAATTTGTGAAGTGATTCTGTAATTCTTGTTCTTTAAAGGAGTGGTTACACATTAACTGAAAAATTACACAGGTGACTAATTTCTTATCCAGTGTCTGTATATATTTTTTAATTAATTGTTTGTTATCTTTTATTGTACAGTAATAATAACTGATATATTTAATTTGATAATAAAGTATTTTTGAGTAGGCCATTATATTCAAAGATATTTTAAATTGGTGCTGGTTAAGTATTTGTGCTATGAGTAGTTGTTGGTGACTCCATTGTCAGGGAAACGGGGAACATGCTTTGTAAAAAGGATAGGTGGAACAGGACCAGGGTATGTCTGCCAGGGGCAAAGGTTGATGACGTTGTACACGTTGGCACTAATGATATTAAGAGTAGGAGACCAGCGGAATTACTTAACAAGGACAGGTCACTGTTGAAAAAAAGCCGTGAAGTAGGGTTGAATTTGAAAGTGTCTGCAATTCTGCCCAGACACGATAGGAGGGAGTATATGATGAGAGCCTTATCGATCAATTCGGCCCTGGAAAGATTGTGCAAGGCTCAAGGGGTAGAATTTTTTTCAGCCTGGACTGTACTTGTTAACAGGAGAGATTGCTTCTACAGGGATGGGATACACTTAAATAGAAAGGGTGCAAGAATATTTGCTGATGCTATTGAGGCAGTGTTAGGTGGGTCAGAAAACTGCTAGCTTGGGGGGAGACAAAGACAAATAGATTAACAGTAGCCACTGGCAGAGGTGAAAGAGATTCTTGCACTGCTTCTATTGGAATGAGCAAAAGCCTGAAAAACAATATGCAGGATATTTCAGAGACTGCTGGAAGTCATTGCGGTACAAGTAAACACATGGGTTGTGTTAGGGTAGCTAAGAATAGAAACAGGTGCATGTATACTTGCGTGTACACCAATGTTAGGAGTTTAGTAAATAAATTTGATGAATTTGAGGTTTTGCTCAAAACATCAAAGGCAGATATTGTTGGGATATCAGAGACATGGTGTCACACAGATATAAGGAATGCAGAACTGGAATTTGGGGAGTACAACGTCTACAGAAAGGATAGACAGGATAGGAAGGGAGGAGGGGTTATGCTATTAGTTAAAAAACACATAAAATCCAAGGAAGTGAAGCCAGTCAACATCGATGTATAGGGCAGTGTCGAGTCAGTTTGGTGTGACATAAGCATGGGTAAATCAAAATTGAGAGTAGGAGTGTGCTACAGGCCTAATGACTCTGATGAGTATAATAAGATACTGTACAGGGAAATAGAATGGGCCAGTAAATCAGAGAGTCTTATAATGGGGGATTTTAATTTCCCAGATATTGACTGGAATTTGTGGGTTGGTCACTCACACACTAGCAAGGCTTTTGTGGATTTATTGGATGATTGTTTTCTACACCAGCATGTTCGGGAGGCAACTAGAGGGAGTAATACTCTTAATCTGATTATCAGTAGTGATTCTTCATGCATTAAGAATCTGCAGATAAAGGAACCACTAGGTGGCAGTGATCACAGTGTGCTGAAGTGGGATTTACTCAAGTAGGTAATTACCATCAGAGGTAAAGGGAAGGGTTTTTGCTTTCGTAAAGGCGACTATGATGGGCTGAGACAGTATTTAAATTCTATGCAGTGGGACCAACTGATGATGTTACCAACAGCAAATTCAAAATGGGAAGCATTCAAGGAACTAATCTTGGAAGCTACCAGGCTTTACATACCAACGAAGAAATGTTGTTCAAGGTTTAGGCCTAAATGGTTGTCAGATGAACTAATGAGACATATGGCAGAGAAGAAAAATGCATGGGATACATACAAATTAATGGGTGACATGGAAGCCTATGATAGATACAAGTTGGTCTGTAACCAAGTCACAAAGGAGATTAGGCAGGCAAAGGCAGATTATGAGAAATCCTTGGCAAAGGATGCAAAGAAAAACAGGAAAGAGTTCTTTACCTATTTAAACCTAAGAAGGAAAGGGATGAATCAGATTGGTCCACTGGATGTTGATGGTTCAGCAGTTGAGGATCCTGCTCAGGTGGCTAACAATCTAAACGAGTATTTTGCATCTACATTCACACATGAGCAGTTATTCAGGAAAGGGAATGTCGTAGGTGAAGTAAACATTAGCAGTGGGCTAGATGATTTTCTAATAACTGAGAGGAAAGTGGAGGAGAAATTGTTGAGGATAAACATAAAAAAGCCACCCGGGGTGGATGGGATCTATCCAGTTATATTAAAGGAGGCAGCAAAGGAAGTAAGCAAACCCCTGGCCATAATTATGAGAGCTTCTTTGGACTCAGGGGAGGTACCCATAGACTGGAGATGTGCAAATGTAACCCCAATTCACAAAGGAGGATCAAAGGCTGACACAAGTAATTGTAGACCTGTGAGCTTAACTTCTGTTCCAGGAAAATTAATGGAGGCACTGGTTAAAGAAGCACTGCAGGATCATCTGGACAAGAATTCAGTTATAGCTCAGACACAGCATGGTTTTGTTAAGGGCAGGTCTTGTCTGACCAATTTGATTGGATACTATGATGCAGTCACAAAAGAACTAGATGCAGGGAATAACTTTGATATTATATATTTGGATCTTAGAAAGGCTTTTGATACTGTTGTGCATGGAAGACTGCTGAACAAATTGGAGCAGTGTGACATTGGAGGCAAATTGTTGCTATGGATAAAGGGGTGGTTGAAGGGGAGAAGGCAGAGAGTGGTAATCAATGGACACTGCTCAACGTGGACTAATGTTATTAGTGGAGTTCCTCAGGGTTCAGTGTTGGGTCCATTGTTGTTTTCTGTATTTATAAATGATATAGATGATGGTATATCAAGCTTAATGTCCAAGTTTGCAGATGATACAAAGGTTGGCAGGGTTGTTAAGGACACTACTGATGCTATGCTGCTGCAACAGGATCTGGAAAGGTTGAGCAGATGGGCTGAGAGGTGGCAAATGAAGTTTAACATTGATAAATGTAAAGTACTACATATGGGAAACAGTAACCCCAGATCAACGTATCAACTCTGTGGTACTACGCTGATAGTGGCAGAGAATGAAAAGGACCTGGGGGTAATTGTGCAGGCAGATATGAAGTTCTCTGAGCAGTGCAGACGAGCTGCAAGAGTAGCTCATGGTGTCTTGTCAATGATATACAGGAATTTTTCTAGCAGGGATAGGGATGTGATTATTCCCTTGTATAAGGCATTGGTCAGGCCACACTTTGAGTACTGTATACAGGTTTGGAGGCCTCATTTCAAGAAGGATGTAGAGCTGCTGGAACGAGTACAGAGAAGGGCAACAAGATTAGTGAACGGAACAAAGGGTTGCTCTTACGAAGAAAGGCTTAAGTTTTACCAATTACAGAGTCTGGAGACTAGGCAACTGCGAGGTGAACTGATAGAGGTGTATAAGGCTTTGAATGGCTTGAGCATGCTCAATGCCGATGGGATTCTTCCTCTTTCTCAGAATAATCACCTGAGAGGGCAAAATTCAAATTGAGGAAGGACGGATGTCGGATAGATGTGCGGAAATTTGCCTTTAGCCAGCGGGCAGTTGGTTTGTGGAATAGACTTCCATCACTTGTTGTTGAAGTTGATAGCCTAAACAAATTTAAGGCTCAGCTGGACAGGTATTTCGAACGAATGGAGGGGTGAAATGGGAGTAGTGGTTGTGCTTTTTTTTTTTTTTTTTTTTGGTTGATGCTGAATAAGTTTGCTTTCTTGCATCATATGTCTCTACTAATGCTAATGCTAATGATTTTAAGCTTATTATCTTTCGATATGCATTGTAGTAACACAGGCAAGGTATTAATATTACTCAGTGGTATACTGAGTTTTCCTGATCAACTTGCACTTTCTAATAATGAATACCTGAAAGTATACTCGTATTATTATAACCATGAAGCGTGATCAGCTACAAAATCATAACGGTAAAAAATTTACAATCTGTGTGGTCAGCCAGTATACAGGCAACCCCTGTATAACACGGTACTTCTGCAACACAGTTTCACTCTAACAGGATTGATAAATTGCAGCAATCCTCGCTAAATACAATATTTTTCAGCTTTTGTGTGGGAAAAATCCTACTATTATGTTGGATGTAATTTTTCAACATTTCCATTCTTTTTTTGTGAATCCCCTCTGCTGACTTGCTAGTCAATAAAATCTCCATATTTTATTTTGTTTTTGGAAATCCACATGTTAGGTTCTGTGCTGTTGTGCTTGTTTGAGACCATAAAAAATTGTGCCTTTGAAGCATGCAGTTCGTCACTTTTAAGGTTTTTGTAAAGTTATTTTGGTTTTTATTTGATCGTTTATAACTTTTTCTGGGTATGTATTACTAAACTTTGTTCTTAAGAACCATATTGGAATAATTTTCTTGTTGTGAATTAAATTCAAGCTCTAAATTATGCCTAAGGAAAGTAAAAAAGCACTGCTCAAGAGAAACTTTATTTCTCTAGAATCAAAGATACAAATTTTGGATCGTCTCTAAAAAGAGGAAAGGTATCATACGTTGCAAAAGGTTTTAATTTTCCAGATTCTTGCTTCATTTAGAAGCAACAATCCGGACCATAAAGAAAAATGAACAGAAAATTAGAACTGCTATTGCTGCAGGATCTTTCATTTTTGCAAATATGACAGCTCGTTCCCGAGCACCAATAATTGAGAAAATAGAAAAAGCACTCAGTATTTGGATTGACGATAGCAGTAAAAAACAGATTCCATTAGATGGCAGTGTAATTAAACAAGAGGTACTAAAAATTTATAACCTTTTCTTTTAAATGGTTAGAGAGAACCTTCTGTTAACCTGGGTTTATTGGCAGTAAAGGTTGGTTTGAGCAATTTAAAAATCACTTCTCATTACATAACATAAGAATTCAAGGGAAAAATGCATTGACTGATAATGAAGCTGCCAAGCAGTATGCAGAGGAATTTCAAAAAATTATTGAAGAACACGAATACGCACCACATCAAATTTTCAATGCCAATGAGACAGGTCTTTGGCGGGAAAAAAATGCCCAACAGAATGTTAATTTCAATAAAAGAGAAAACTGCACCAGGTTTTAAGACATCAAAAGATAGTGTAATGTTACTTACCTGCAGTAATGCATCAAGAGATTACACGATAAAACCTTTGCTAGTTTATAGATTCTCTAATCCGCGTGCAATGAAAGGTGTAAATAATAACTCATTACCAGTATATTGGAAAGGAAATAAAAAAACTTGGGTAACTGCCAATTTATTTAAAGAATGGTTTCTAAATTTTGTTTTGTGCCAGCTGTGGAAAACTATTTAAAGTGGAAAAATCTAGATTTCAAAGTTTTGTTACTATTGGATAACATACCAGGCCATCCAAAAGTTGAAGTAATGTTCCTACCACCTAATACAACTTCTTTAATTCAGCCATTAGATCAAGGCATTATATCTAACTTTAACTCATTACATCAGAAAATTGTTACAATGGATTTTGTAAAAAAATTGATTCCAAATCTATTGAAGTGATGGAGGCATGGAAACATTTTTCAATTGTGGACTGTATCAGAATATACCTTTATTGCTCAAAGAAGTAAAACTGTCAATGTTAAATGCACATTGGAAAAATGTATGGCCAGAGTCAGTTCATTCAGAAAATATGGTTGAACTGTCAGAAAATGGAATTAATGCGATAATAGAACTTGCTAAGTTGGTAGGAGGGGAAGGTTTTGATGATAGACTACTGAAGACACTCAAGAATTACTGGTAGAAAAAGAGGCTGGCTAAGCAGATTTGGTGGAAATGGTATCGGAGGTAAACCAAATCAATTCAGAGGATGATAGCACAGATGGAAATTCTGACGTTCCAAATTTTCCACTAAAAAGCAAATGGGAAGGCATGAACTTAGCCAAGCAATTTGAATCTTATTTTTATTTTTCAAATGCAGATCCTTTGACTGAAAGGAGCACAAAGTTCAAAAGGGAGTTTCAAAAATGGGTAGCTCTATACCGTGAAATTTACAAAGATCTATCAAGCAAAAGCAAACAAATCCAGATTGCTGATTTTTTAAAGAGAGCAGAAGATGCACAAAATCTAGATGCTTCAGAAGAAAGTTCAGATGGCGATATTCTGCAACAGAGAAAACATTCTTGTTTGATTATACTTAGCAGCAATGAAGAGGACGAAAATTAAATATATGTACATTATCTGACATATGTATCACAGTTTTTAAGATGTTTGTTCAGTTATTACTATTTTTAATAAAAATTAAGTTTCCGATAGTTATAAAAAAATGGTGTATTTTTGTTAGATTTTGGATCATAACCCCATTTTTTGTACTGGTTCTTAGTCCCATATAACACAGTTTCTCACTACCCTGTTATACGAGGGTTACCTGTATATTATATATATTTATGTGAATTGAATTGTTTTATGCAACTTTTTTTATGTTTGTTTACTCAGTTTAAAATTGAATTATTAATCACACTGTTTGAAAAAACTATTTTTATATTTTTTATTTTTTTTATTCCTTTTTTATTTATTTATTTTTTTATTTATTTATTTATTTTTTTTTTAGTTTTTTCAAAATTATAAAATTGTAAACTTAGTCATTTACTGTATAATTTTTTAGTGATATAACTATATTATTTATGCAGTATTAGGAAAATCCTGCATACTCACAATGTGTAATGTTGCTGGCTATAAAACTGTTGGAAACAGAATAAACAACAGTCTACAAGACCAAGTTTTTGATAAAAAATGGCTGGCAATATGACATCACGTGTTCATTGTCAGTTATGTGCATGTATACAAGAGGCAAAACACCTTTTAACAAAGCATAGAATAAGTTTATTTGACTTGCACAATAGTGATTGGTTGTAGAGTGGTGCTAACCACACAGAAGAAAGACAGCATTAAATGTGGTGGAACATTAACATATGAACTGAAATTATCATTCCAATGTTAATGTTATTTATATTCTCTCAGACCTTTGAATATTAGAAGTTCTTATGTATTGCTAAGTATAGTTCTGTAAGCGATAGTGGCAGTGAACCTTAGTTTTAAATCAGTGCGGGTGTGCATGCACACACAAATTTTGATTGATGCCCACTTATTAGGTCATCATGAACATCCTCACATCTGTCTTTGAACCACTTATACCATTCAAACACATTGATATGCATTAACATTTCATCACCATAAATGGTTTTTAGTATTTTATACATTTTTTGGTGATTTTCCCCATTTAAAGCAAAATTTGATATTTGTTGCAAATTCCATTGCAAAATCATGACATGGAACATTAACACTATTAAGGAAACTGGTTGTTACTTTTAACCTGTCAGCATGCTGGACAATTTCTGTACCACCTTCTGTTGGAAGAAGTTTGACCTACAACACACCACTTCTGTTTATTTTCAAACTCATCAAACACGACTGCAATAGCACCAATCCGAGAACTATTGCTGCACTTGGTATGTAGTGATTTCATTACTTGTCACTTGTTTGGAGAGGTCTGGGTTCAGCTCCTATCTATGATAGAGAAAGTTCTCAATCAATGTTGCAGTTAGACAATCTCAGGTGGAGATGGTAGGCCCCATGAATTATTCTGGGTTTTTCAGCTCATACAACGTACAAATTAGCCTATTGGCCTGTATTCAACTTTCCAACAGGCAAGTTGGCCACAGACAGACCAATGAACTAACTTGCATGCAGTGATTTTTTTTTATTTCTTGCAGGTAATACTGTAAAGGAAAGATGATGAAAGCTGATGCTTATTTAGAGATGATATAAAAAAAGTACATAAAGAAAATGGCCAGCCTGTCTGAATTTGAATTTCAAAGTCACACTATTGGTGCACATTTAGCAGGTGCTTCAGGTGACTAAAACTTCTGATTTGTTTAAAGTATCCAGAGCACTATATCCAAACTGATGTCTGCATTCACCAAATATGGAAAAACAAAATCTGATAGTATGAATTGTGACAGAAAATTAAAACTGACTGAAAGAGACCACCACCTGACACTGAAAAGAATTGTAGCCTAAAAACAAAAACTACCACCTCAAAAATAACTATAGAACTTATGTGAGTCTCAGCATCCAGTTTGTAGCAAAACAGTTCAGTAAGAACGTTATAAAGTTGAAATTTATGGTAATGCCATTATTTCCAAGCCACTCTCTACTGATGGTGATGCTACGAAGAGGTGTCAGGAGCACAAAACTGGACATCTGATTGGAAACATGTCACATTTTCAGACAAATCATCATTTACACATTTTGCAACATCAGGGAAAGTTTACTTTTGGTAAATGCCAATGGGAGTACATTATCATGACTGTCTTGTTCTAACCATTAAACATTGATAGGGGAGGAGGTGGAGGATCAACAATGGTTTGGGCAACATTATCTTGGTATTCTTTAGATCCTATCATCACTGAACAGGTAAATTTCCCTCATTACCTTGATATTCTGAGTGACCAGGTTCATCCCATGGTGTAAATATTGTTTCCCACAAACAGTGCGATGTTTCAAGATGACAATGCTCTATTACACACAGCTAGGTGTGTCCAGGATTGAGGAGCATGAAACTGAGGCTAAGCACCTCCCATGTCCTGTACAATCACCACACTTAAATGTTATTGAGCCACTGGGCATGTTTGGAAGGAGAGAGAGAAGCAAATTTCCTCCACCTTCATCACTCAAGGAGCTTGAAACATTTCTCCATGAAGAATAGTCCAGTATTCTTCACAAGACAGTTCAAGATTTATGAACCTATTCCACGTAGAATAGAACCTGGTTTAAAAGAAAAGGGTTGGCCAAAACCATATTAGTGCATACCTGACTCTTATCACAGGTTTCCATTATTTTGTCCCCCTCCCCCATATACTGCAAATGGCATCGCATAGTATCAGTTAATCACATGTCCCATGGCATTCTTCGATTTCATATCCTCCATGAACATTTGCAAGGTAATGACTCAAACATGGTGATATGCCAACAGTCATCTTGTTCAGACAAGATGACTGTTGGCATATCTATATAGAATATAAACACAGAATGATGAGGCACTGAATGTAGATACTTTCAGTCCATTTTCTGTCCTCTCAATAATGATAGCGCTTTGAGTGTGACCTTGTGGTTTTAAGTTCAGAAATGCTCATCTGTGATTGGTCATCCAAAATTAGCATTCCAAATGGCAGCAGGATGTTTATTTAAATTTCTTTTTTAATGTTATTAGTATCAGCAGAATGATGCAGGGAAACAAGCATTATTATATTCAACTATGTGGTGAGCATTAGCATTAGCAAAGTCACACGATGTAAGAAAGCAAGCTTATATAGCATCAACCAAAAAAAACCCTTATTTCACCCATCCACTCGCTCAAAATGTTTGTGAAGTTCTGCCCTGAATCTATTTAAGCTGTCAGCTTCTACGACAGATGGAAGTTTGTTCCAGCAATCAACCACCTGCTGGCTAAAGGCAAACTTCCGCACATCTATCCTACAACCGTCTTTCCTCAATTTGAATTTATGCCCTCTCAGGCAATTATTCTGAGCAAGAGGAAGAATCCCATCAGCACTGAGCATGCTCAAACCATTCAAGGCTTTATACACCTCAATCAGATCACCTCGCAGGTCTCCAGACACAGTAATTTGCAAAACTTAAGCCTTTCTTTGTGAGAGCACCCCCTTTGTTCCATTCACTAATCTTGTTGCCCTTTCCTGCTCGTTCCAGCTCTACATCCTTCTTCAAATGAGGCCTCCAGACCTTTATACAGTACTCAAGGTGTGGTCTGACCATTGCCTTATACAAGGTGATAATCACCTCCTTATCCCTGCTAGAAAAATTCCTGTATATCATTGACGAGACACCATGAGCTACTCTTGCAGACCGTCTGCACTGTTCAGAAAACTTCATATCTGCCTGCACAATTACCCCCAGGTTCTTTTCGTTCTCTACCACTGTCAGTGTGGTACCACACAATTGATACGTTACTCTGGGGTTACTGCTTCCCATATACAGTACATTTCCATTTGTTAATGTTAAACTTCAGTTGCCACCTCTCAGCCCATCTGCTCAACTTTTCTAGATCCTGTTGCATCGGTGTACTGTCATTAGTGTCATTAACAACCCTGCTGACCTTCGTATCGCTTGCAAACTTGGACATTAAGCCTGATATACCATCATCAATATCAATAATGAATACAGAAAGCAACAATGGACCCAACACTGAACCCTGGGGGACTCCACTTATAACATTAGTCCACGAAGAGCAGTGTCCATTGATTACCACTCTCTGTCTTCTCCCACTCAACCATCCCTTTATTCATAGCAGCAATTTGCCTCCAATGCCACACTGCTCCGATTTGCGCAGCAGTCTTCCATGTGCAACAGTATCAAAGGCTTTTCTAAGATCCAAATAGAGTCCATTCTGGGTATTTGGGACACATCGGGACTAGTGCATTTTGGCCCGATTAAGCGACTGCCCCAATTATCCGAATTTCACATAAATAGTTAAAAATACAATATAAACCCCCCCTTTTTTTTACAATTGGTTCACTGTACAATCAAATCACGTTACAACGAACTCAACGTAGTAAAGTACCATTCAATATACAATGTGCCGTAAGCGCCGGCCATTGTGATCACGTTTGTGAATTGAATTTTAATTCTATTGAACAGCGATTCTAATTAGCGAAAATAGGAGGACTATTATCCACAGGCTATAAAAGCAAAATTATATTAAGCAGAAATTTACCCTTTATTACCTTGCCAATTAAAAAATACATGAAAATCGGAAGAATATACGTGATAATCGGAATAATTAATACATACTGTAATATGTACATATTACAGTATGTATTAGAACTAGTTGACATTTCTGTTCACTGACATTTGTGGGTGGGGGGTAAAATTTGAAACAATAAAAAGATAAACAATCAATAACAAAGAACACGGCACACACAAATTGCAAGTAACACAATACGCGCAAGCGAGAACCGAGTAACGAGTTACAAAGCTTTAAAAATATGAATGAAGAGAAGATCTGAAAATTAATTTTTTTATATGATTGAAGATTTCATGGAAGTGTAAACACATTTCACCATAATAACCCACAGAATTCCAGCTGTCAGTATTATCACAAATTCAGTAAGATCGAGTTTACTGTCCATTTCACTAACAGAAAAGCCCAGTAAACAGGTGACTGCTAATTGTTTTTATTGTTTTATGGTTGTGACCTCCAGAATTTCGACCGAACCACGTGGTACCGTCGGAGACAATCTAAAGTAATCTCCAGTGCTGCAGTCTCCTGCCCCGATTAAACGGCATGTTGTCCCAATTAAGTGAAGTAAACCATGGCTATTTTCTCCATTGGTTTCTGTTTTTTAAGATTTGCCCCAAATAAACGGCTGCCCTGATTAACTGGTGTCCCAAATAACTGGAATCCACTGTATATGATATCAAAGTTATTCTTTACATCCAGTTCCTTTGTAACTACATCATAGTATCCAATCAAATTAGTCTGATGAGACTTCCCCTTAACAAACCCATGCTGTGTCCAAGCTATAACTGAAGTCTTGTCTAGATGATCATGCCATGCTTCTTTAAACGGTGCCTCCATTAATTTCCCTGGAACAGAAGTTAAACTAACAGGTCTGTAATTACCTGTATCTCCCTTTGATCCTCCTTTTTGGATTGGGGTCACATTTGCACATCTCCAGTCCATGGGTACCTCCCCTGAGTCCAGGGAAACTCTCATAATTATAGCTAAAGGTTTGCTTACTTCCTTTGCCACCGCCTTTAATATAACTGGATAGAGTCCATCCACCTCGGGTGCCTTTCTTGTGTTTATCTTCAACAATTTCTCCTCCACTTTACTCTCAGTTATTACAAGATTATCTAGCTTACTGCCAGGGTTGAATACACCTCTGGCATTCCCCTCCCTGAATAACTCCTCATATGTGAATGTTGACACAAAATATTCATTTAGTTTTTTAGCTACCTGAGCAGGATCATCAACAGTTGAACCATCGATATCAAGTGGACCAATCTGATTCATCCCCTTCCTTCTAGAGTTTACATAATCAAAGAACTTTTCGCTGTTTTTCTTTGCATCCTTTGCCAAAGATTTCTCGTAATCTGCCTTCGCCTGCCTAACCTCCTTTGTAACTTGGTTACAGACTAGCTTATATCTATCATAGGCTTCTGTGTCACATGTTAATTTATATGTATCCCATGCATTTTTCTTCTCTGTCACATGTCTAATTAGTTCATCTGGCATCCATTTAGGCCTAAATCTTGAACAATATTTCTTTGTTGGTATGAAAAGCCTAGTAGCTTCCAAGATTAATTCTTTGAATGCTTCCCATTTTGAATTTGCTGTTGGTAACATCATCAGTTGGTTCCACCGTATAGAATTTAAATACTGTCTCAGACCACCGTAGTCACCTTTACGAAAGCAAAAACCCTTCCCTTTACCGTTGATGGTAGTTACCTCTTTTAGTAAATCCCACTTCAGCACACTGTGATCACTGCCACCTAGTGGTTCCTTTATCTGCAGGTTCTTGATGCATGAAGAATCATCACTGATAATCAGATCAAGAGTATTACTCCTTCTAGTTGCCTCCCGAACATGCTGCTGTAGAAAACAATCATCCAATAAATCCGCAAAAGCATTGCTAGTGTGTGAGTGACCAACTCACAAATTCCAGTCAATATCCGGGAAATTAAAATCCCCTGTTATAAGACACTCTAATTTACTGGCCCGCTCTATTTCTCTGCACAATTGCTCATTATACTCATAGATTCATTAGGCCTATAACACACACCTACTCTCATTTTTTCATTTCCAGTGCTTATGTCACACCAAACAGACTCAACATTGCATTGTTCACCAACATCAGTTGGATGCACTTCCTTAGATTTTGTGTTTCTTAACTAACAGCATAACCCCTCCTCCCTTTCTGTCTTTTCTATCCTTTCTGTACACATTGTACTCCCCAAATTCCAGTTCTGCATTGCTTATGTCTGTGTGACACCATGTCTCTGATATCCCAACAATATCTGCCTTTGATGTCTTGACTAGTACTTCAAGCTCATCGAATTTATTAACTATACTACTAGCATTGGTATACATGCACCTGTTTCTACTCTTAGTTACCCTAACACAGCCCATGTATTTACTTGTTCCACTATGACTCCCAGCAGTCCTAGAAATTCCCATTGCCTTGCTTTCCAGGCTGCTGCTCAATTGCATTTCAATAGAAGTAGTGCAAGAATCACTTTTACCTCTGCCAGCGGCTACTGTTAATCTATTAGTCTGTGTATTCCTCCCCCAAGCTAGCAGTTTTCCGAACCACCTAACTCTGCCTCGATAGCATCAGTAAATATTCTTGCACTCTTTCTATTTAAGTGTATCCCATCCCTGTAGAAATAGTCTCTCCTGTGAACAAGCACAGACCAGGCTGAGAAAAATTCTACCCCTTGAGCCTTGCACAATCTCTCCAGGGCCGAATTGATCGACAAGGCTCTCATCATATACTTCCTCATATCGTGTCTGGGCAGAATTGCAGACACTTTCAAATTCAACCCTAACTCGCAGCTTTTTTTCAGCATTGTCTTGTACTTGTTAAGTAATTCTGCCGGTCTCCTACTCTTAATATAAAGAGTAGAAGACCAGCAAAAGAGTAAAGAGACAGTAAAAAGTGTCAAAAGAAAGAAGTCTTGAGAAGACAGAAATATTTGAATGTGATAATTTTTAAATTATTTATATACTTGTAGTCACTCAAGTTCCATGTGATATCTAATATGAATTATGCAAATTATGAAACTTTATCTGTGTATTACATTGTTTCATTTTAGTGAAATTCAGTTAAATGATATTTTGACATGATATGCAATGCAATTTGATATTTATTTATTATAAGATTTTTTTTTTTATTGCGTTTCAGTATAACCACAAAATACAAATTTCTCACTTTTTTGATAAAAGGTAATATTTTATTTTTATTTATTTGAAATGCATTTTCAAAGGAGTATTAGGTAAGTGATTCTTTTCCTTCTTTCCCAATATTTTTTTTTCCTGTAAATAGTTGGTAGAGTAAAACCTCATAAATCAACAATTCTCCAGCATTTTTTTGAAATGCTACCAAAATAATAATAAACCAGAAATTTTTCAGAATTCCAACACTTGAAATGTTGCTTTTGCTATTGAAAATTATATATAACCAACAGAAAGTTTGCTGCATTTCCCCAAATTAGCATTTTTTCTGATGTGAATTAAACTCCTTAAATCTGTGTCTCTCATTGCTCCTAATAAATTTACAGTTACTATTATTCAGATTTATTATGTATATGTCATATAAACTTAAATATAAACATGTTTTTTTTTTTTTTTTGTTTCTCCTTTTCCAAGAATTTAAAACTAGAAATCACGTTATTAATTTCATTGTGTATTTGTTGGTCAGTTGCAGATTTGACAATTTTAGTGTGTTTCTCTCTCCTTGGCAGAGCAGCAACCATGGGAGAATTTTTCAAGCATCTCATTGCAAGTCCTAATTAAACAAAAACCTACTCATCTTAAAAACTGACCTGATCATGGAGAAGTCTACAGACTGTCCACTCGTATCATACCATGATCTTTACCACAGTTGTGTTTGGACAATTCTGTTAATTATTGTTGTATCCCCACAAAAAGAAGTTCATTGTGTTGAGATCCAGTGATTGCTGCAGAATTGGATCTATGAGCCCTACTCATTGACATAGAAAATGGTTATTCAAACAGCTTTGAACATCCTTTTGAGGAAGTGCATCATCATGCTGATGTGAAAACAGGTTTGGCGGCAGCTACTAAATTTTTCGGACCAAAGTAAAACCGATTGGTGACGAAAATGCAAGATGCAAATGATGCTAACTCAGTCACTAACGTTGATTTGGTAGAGTAAGTAGCAGGTGTGAGCATAAAACGTGACATCATTCATAACTTGGGTGAAATTTAAATGATTTTGATTTTCATTATTGTCACTTAGGAGGTGACATCATTTCCGTCCTGTATTTTCTTTACCAATTGGTTAATTCTTTTCATTCCTAAAACATTTTAACTTTGTTCAAGCCAAGAATGTTTTCACATAAAATAAAACATCTTTTGTGCTGAATGCTGAATTTTTTTGAAAAAGTACATTGTTGTCTGGATCATCCTGAGCAATTTGTGGATAAGATAATTATTGTCTCAATATGCAGAGCCAGTGGTCATTCTTTCTGCAAAAAAAACAAGACTATACACCTTTCTGCAACATGCAGCACAAAAACAATTAACTTTGGGACTGTCTTGAACACGTTCCCAAACTCTGTTGGATTTTCACTTCCTTGTGCTCTCACATTGTGTGTAGTCACCTTGCCTGTGATATGGAACATGTACTCTTCTCTAAACACAATTTAAGCAGCTCTTCATCTTCTACCATCTTAGTAAACATCTCTGCACAGAATCTCTGAAATCAGATCTTGTTAGCAGATCTGATTTCAGAGATTGTTAGCAGTAATGGCTTTACCATCTGCAACTTGTATAGTTTTAGATGCAACCACTTATGCAACACTATCTGCACTGTTTTTTGTGGTACGCCATGTTCTATACATTGAATTTTGTGGACTGTGAAAGAAACTCCTTACTTTCTCAACTGGAAAGGAGAGGAATTTCTTCCAGCAGGCCTACTGCAAGTGAGGTTTCCTCACTTGTGGAAAGTCTGCTGGTATTCTTGCCTTGACTCACAGAACATCCTAGCTACAAAAGTCTCATGTCAATCATAGATAAATGTCTGCTAATTGGGGTTTTGTTGAATCTTGTATGAAATTTGTGCTTAACTCATTGTGGATTTTGTTCCTTCTATCCAAAAAATGAATTGTGCTCTTTTTTGCACCAGTGTATGTCACCATTTCTGTAATGTATTGCTGCCAGTGGCTACTTCAACAATCTATAACAAATAAGCACAAAAACTCTGTCTTTGTTTTTTGCCACTGTCAGCGCACATTGAAAATTTTTAAAGTTTAGCTACTTTTGACTTATTCCTCTACTTTAATACTATTGGAACTATACATTATTAGATTTCAAAAATTTAACAAATTTAAGAAGGGTTAAGTTAAAGAGTCACCAGATTTCTGAGATTCTGCTGTATTATAGGATTTTAAGTGGGTTTATCAAGAATTTAGAATTTGTCTTATTTCCCTAAATTTACCTAATATTCACCTAAATATTTTAACAAGCAGTTAGTTCCTGAACCCTAACTTATTTGCCTTAATGTTCTCAACTGTAATCTAGCTTCTACTTTTTTAAACAATTGATAGTGCTAATAGGTGCTATTAGTTATACAAATTAGTAAGAACTTATGGATTATAACCTTTTTTTTAAGTTAGAACTCATCTATGCCTTAGAAATGTATTAATGACGTGTATATGTATGTACACTGAGTGAAAAGAAATCAGTAGATACCTACTTAGTAACAGGTAGGCCCACCTTTTTCCCAGGACCACTAGTTCACGAAAGCTCCACGGGTATTTCCATCCATGCTTGCTGCACCACTGTCCATAATTCCGTTGCATTGTTGGGTGGAGGATTCAAAGCACGAACGGACCTTTCCACAGCATCCCAAAGATGCTACACAGGGTTCATGTCCGGTGAACAGGGAGGCCATTCCATTGTGGTAAAATCTGCGGAATGCTTTTCAAACCATCTTCTAGTCACCACAACTCTGTGTGGAGGCGCATCTTCCTGCTGGAAGAGTCCTTTGCCTTGTGGGGCACAATGACCATGAAGGGATGCAGATGGTTTGCAAGGATGGGCATGTAACTTGGACTGTTCAGAGATGCGTCTAGATGTACCAGAGGTCCCAACGTGTGCCAGTTGAACACGCCCCAGACCGATCATTCACCTGCCCGAACAGCCCCTTGTTGACATGACTGGTGCATAGCTTTGTGTGTGGTTTCGGCCAGATACACATCCTCCCATCCCACTTGAAATAACTTTAAATGGACTCATTGGACCAGGAAATCCATCTCCAATCATCCAAGGTCCAGTGCCAATGTTCTTTTGGCCAGTTGAGGCTTAGAGTCCTGTGTCGTGGTGTTAGCAATGGGACTCTGTTGGGTTGGCAGCACCCATAACCTATTGCGGCTAATGATCACATGATGGTCTTGGTGATATTTCTGGCACCTCCCTCGTTGAAGTCAATGGTTATTTGTGCTACTGTTGCTCTCTGTTGGCTGAAACAATGTGAGGCAGACATCGACGGCCACATTCATCCACCACCTTTCTCCGCCCATAGCACTATCCACAATGAGATGTTGTTCCAGAAATGGCATATTCTCAATACACTCTTGATACTGTCGAACAGGGGTATTGCAATTTCTGTACCACCTCTGCAATAGAGTGACTCATGCATTGGGCACCCACTATCATTCCTCTTTCAAAGTCGGTTGACTTGTGACGTTTATCCGTACTGACATTGAATTACCATCTACGTGAATGCAGTGTATCTATATACTTGCCAAGCTGTGGGTTCATCCACTAGCGAGAAGGGTGACAGCATTGCTTGCCTAGGAACCAGGTATCCCATGAATTCTGTCCTTTCAGCAAACTCCTCTGAATTCCAGTTTACAGTGTAATTTTATTCTGAGCTTTTCAGTCTGCACAGAGTGCAAATTGGCTTGCGAATATATGCACTTGTACAGACATAATACACACCACAACCATATGAAATAGTATTATAAAAACTGGCATGGCAACTATTCAAGTGTGCCAGGTATTTCCCAAGATAAGACAAGTACAATGAGCTCTCAATATCCACCATTAACTGGTTCCAGAAAAATATAACAGATACAAAGCAATAGACTTGTGTTTTATACTAATTGATTCCAGGAAAGTTGTAAATTTGAGCACTTAACTCTTTTTTTGAACTTATTCAATAAAAACTAGCTTAATGATAATTTTATTGATTTAAATATATAATATGCATATCATTTTACTCCTTGAAGAATGAAACATTCTCGATGTACGCACCAGGAACTTAAAATCCAGAAGTTGAGGACAGTGTCATCATTCTTGCAAAAGGAATCTGGAGTTGGTTATATCTTAGCTTTCTTCCTCTCATTCGGGACTTCCTTGTCCTGATTGAGAGGAAAGCCAGTAAGCCAAATAAAAACCAATTTGCTGCTAAGAGGAAGATTTCTCTACATTTGAGATATTCTTCACACCAAACAATCTCTTTGCTTTTGGGTACTCATTTTTAAAAGCTCCTTCATTGCCTCCCTTTATTTGAAGGAATCTGTCATTTTTGAATTTCTTACTTTTGTTTTCTTATCTGTCTTTCATCACATAACCATCAAGTAATTATGTTGAGGCTTTGAATTCACTCATTTGAACTGCCTTGAGCATTGAGTTTTTTGGTATGCACCACCATCAGTTCTTTTTTAAACATCACAGGCTCTTATTCCAAACTCACTAATCCTTTCCTGCATGTTTTCAAGTGCCTCCTCTTAGATTCCGATATTTTAGCCATAACATTTTTTTCTGTAGTATTTGTGGAGTAGGAATTGACTTCATGATGAAGTCAGTGAAGGCAATTACAATTTTATTCATTGCATTCTTGACTTTGAAGAATTTCCAAAATGCACTTAAACTGGGTTCTTTTTCTTCGTGGGTTGTAAGATTGATTTTGCATTGGGTAAAGAATATGGACTTCATCATTCCATCTACACCATCCCATCACTAATTTATCTTATCAAATTTGCTTAGGTGATATGGAGCATTACTGACAAAAAGAACTTATCCATTCTTATCATACTCTTTCTGCCTCCAAAAGGTACTGATCTGGCCAGCTTCACTTCAGATTTCACCAGATTCTCGACTTGACCACTCAGAGATGCTCTTTATTCCAGTGGTTGGCAACATATTGGCCAGATGTAAACTTTCTGAGATCTACCTTGTTGGTTAACAAATATAGCTTCTAAAAGAAAAGATTTAAATATAGAATTAATATGGAAGTACAACTTAACATCTCTTTTGCTTTGATTCTGTATTCCCTAGACTTTTCGTATTTGATTTTGTGCATGCAGTTCAGTTTCCAACAATTTTAGGTCTGCTCCTGGTTAGGTCCCTAGCTACTTTGTTTCTGAAATGTATACTAAATACTGGCCTGTGTCATTACCCAGCGATTACTGAGTAGCACTCCCTCCTAAAAATTCTAAGCAAGTTCCATCCCTAACTTTGCTAGAGGTTTCAACCCCAAAAAGCCATTACTTTAACAAGAATTTAACATTTTGAGAACCACTGTTGTGTGGCAGTTGGTGTTGCCAATTATGAAATTTATTTCCCACTGTGAGCTGACATAATTACCCTACTGCTATCTATTTTTACCTTATACAAACAGTGTAAATGTTTATATTCAATTTTTAACAACAGGCAATAGTAGTTTTTCTTCATTTTAGAAGTCAAAGGGTATCTTATACTCTTAGAAGTGAAGTATTTAAACCTGTGTCAACATTATGAGCAGCCTTTCTGATTCAGAATATGATTGAACTAAATGCATTTATTGGTGTTAACATTGGACTAAAATAAAAAAAGCTAATATGAAGTAAAACCTATATGAAGAATGGACAGACAGAATTCCATTTAAGAATATATTTAGGAAGGAGGGATTTCTGTTGATATTTTGGATATTGCAGCCCTGCCTGCCAACAAAATAAAAAACAAAAAGAATTCAAAGTAGGGTTTTGTGAGCTCAATGAAAAGCTTTGTGAATATTTTTTTCTAGAAAGAATTATTGCATTAGATTGAATGACTGTTGGGTTCATTAGCAGATTTCATTCAAATGTCAAGCCCTCAAAAGCCAACAACAAAGTGAGCCTCTGTACTTATTTCAGCTCACTAGAAACAGGTGATATGAGAGCTATAATGCCATATTTTGGAAGGCCTAATATTGACTTGATAAGACTAGACCAGACTTTCACCTCATGGATCATGCTTCATCTCATCTTCAGATCTTCTTCACAGGAGGTATACTTAAGAAGTCTCATTTGCTTTTAGAAGTTTTATTTGCAAACAGAGTCATTTTGATGAAAATGGCAGATCTATCTCAAGGAACCTTCATCTCAAGCAGTTTCAAAAAGGAGTTGCTTGTTCAGATAGTAGTAATGTCCAAAATAAGAACATTCTTTCTAAGAAAGAATATTCATATTTTGTACATTATTTCAATGTTCTTATTTTTGCTCTAATCTAAGAAAAAAAAAAGGCTATTAAGTTTAGATGCCAAAGTCAGATTGAATGTCTTTCCTCATTTTGTGATGAGAATAGATAAAAATCTAAGAAGAAAACTGTGCAGTATGCAATGACAGAAGTAATAGAAACAGGAGGAAAGAAAGAGTTTGATACTGAGAGACATGCTCCTAAAAATCAAGATTTTGAAAAGTTCATGACATAGCACACACTAAAATCATAAATAATTAACATTTAAAATGTATAAAGAGTTTATAAACTATCTTACCATGCAGTTTTTATAATAGCTCGTGTAAACCCAAAAATAAATAATTTTTTAATGTTACATTCTGAGTAGTAATTTTTTTTGGCTAAGGTAAAGAACTTTTGTGTGCTTCTCGTTCGATTAAATTTACCGGTAAAAGTACTTTGCCATAATGACATTTGTATTGTTGCTCACTCGGTAAACAGACGGTGAATGTTATCGGTCTGGAGTAGAAGTTGAATCCCACGAGAGCTTGAAACCCTCCCGAAGTGGGGGGGGGGTTAACCTGACCTTTTTTCTTTAGAATCACTAATTGAATCACGAACAGAGTCATATTGGAAGTTCCGGTGTCATAAAAAATGTTCATAACATAGTTTCACCAGTAAACTCTTTCGAAAAATTGCCGTGTTTCTCGTGTGGGCTTCCTTTGGCTTTTTTTTTTTTTTTTTCTTAATAAACAATTTATCCACTAGTCCACCAGTGATTCTAAAGAAAAAAGGTCAGGTTACCCCCTCCACTTTGGAAGGGTTTCAATCTCCCATGGGATTCAGTTTCTACTCCTGACCAATAACACCCACCATCTGTTTACTGAGCAACAATACAAATGCCATTGCGGCAAAGTACTTTTACCGGTAAATTTCATTGAACTTTTGCAGGCTTTCTTTACCTTCGCCTTTTTTTTTTTTTTTTATTTTAGACTTGGACTGCAAAGAGTTAAAACAGCAATGACAAGATATAATTCATTAGAAGTGGGAACAAGATAATGGACAACTTCTCAGTGGAAACTTGCTAGTCTGGATAGCAAGTTGGAAACATGGAACTATTTAGTTCCATGTTTCCTCCTGCATTACTGTTTCCTTGAACAGTATGAGGTCACTGTGTTTTTATATATCTGGTGACTGTTTAGGTACATCCAATATGTTCACCACTTTTTTTTTTTTTCTGAAGCATTTGAAGAAATACTATTTTCAAGCCCCTGCCAATTTGTAAAAAAGGAAAATATACCATTCACCGAAAACTGACTTCCTGTTGGAGAATGTAATTCTTTCTGTAATTATTTTAATCTTAATTTTCTCTTAATTTATTAAACATAAATGCTAATAAATTATTTTTTCATTTCAGAACCATTGAAGGAAGCAGTTCTAGAAGATATTAAAGGTAAAAAGCATCAACTGGAATTATTTATTTTCTAGAATTTTTTTCCTCTTTTGTTTTTCTATTTATGAGATTTTGCTTTAGTTTTCTATTATCTTTTTTAAATAAGTTATTCTGTTGTTGTTGTCGTTTGCTATATTATGTTGATTAAGCTTAATTGATATCCTTATCAGTTTGGTTTTTCTGAAGTGCTTGGCAGTGAAATTAAGTACATATGAGGTGTGGCTATTAAATAATGACTGTTGCAGTAAAATAAATATAATGAAATATTTCATAACTCACAAGTTATCCTCATCAAAATAATTGCCTTGGCCTTAAAAACACTGTTCCATATGTTTCTTTCAAGCACAGACACAATTGTAGAAATCATCTTCTGTAAGCCTTTTTAACACTTCAGTCATTTTTTTCTGAATGTCTTCATTTGCTGAAAATGAGTTCCCTTAAGTACACTTTTCAGTTTAGGGAAGAGAAAGTCACAAGGGACCAGGTATGTCATGTAGGGTGCATGTTCACGCCCAGAGATTTGTTTTTTGGCTAAAAACTGGTAAACAGTGTGTTCTGTGCTGGAACATCATCTTGATGGAGCATCCAACTATCCTTCCACAATTCAGGTCTTTTCCTTCAAAATTTTTACAGCCTTGTCTGAACTGAACTTGTCTAAACTGAACTTCAGTTTAGTATATTTGATTGACAGTCTGATTTGGTGGGGATATATTCAGCCATAATAATTCCTTTAATATCAAATAAAACTAGAGTCATGGTTTTCATTTTTGATTTCAACTTTCTTGCTATTTTGTTTTTCATTGCATTGATTGTCTTTTATAGTTTGGGTCTTACTGGAACAGCAAACTTTCATTGCAAGTAATTACAGTACAGTAATACCCCAAAGTTACGCGGTAGGTGGGTCTGACGAAAATCGCTTAAGTCAAATTCTTGTAAGTCGGGGTACAACTTTGCATATAAATACATATAAATTTTGTTTAATTGGGACCAAGGACTAACAAAAACACTAGTTTAGAAGAAAAATATTTAATAAAATTGCAGTTCTTTATACATATTAATACAAAATATGTATTAAAAAAATAAATGAGTTACGTAAAAAAGTCATTTTGATGTCGATGGCTTCATAAAATCTAACAAATTCATCTGACGACACAGTGCCTTCTTTTTTTCACACAGAATTTCTTCGTAGCAAGCTAATATTTTTTTATTCCTTGCTTTGTAGCTATAACGTGTTATTTTTTGGAATCTATGTTTTCTAAAATTTTTAAGCCCTTTTCAATTGAGCTGAGACCTTCTATCAAGCTTGCAATTGTCATGTGCTTTTCTGGTGGAACTGGGTCTGAAGTGTCGGATACTTCAGTGACGTTTTGCTCACGCATCTCTATGAGCTCATTCATTGTCAGCTCCTGACTATGTGAATCCAACAGCTTGTTGACATCATCACCATTGACTTCCAAATCTAATTGCCTGGCAAGATTAACAACTTCTTCTATCACATTAGTGACATGATCAGTTTCTGGTGTTGTTTTCGTCTCGGTTTTGAAAAAAAAATGGACAAAGTTACTTCCAGACACCATTCAATATTTTTTTGTGAATTTCATCCCAAGATTCTTCAATGATTCTTACGGCATCTAAAAGATTGAATTGTTTCCAAAAGTCTTTAACAGATATCTCACTGTTTTGTCTCATAGCTTCATTCAGACATGCAAATGAATGCCTCATGTAAGCCTTGAATGTTTTGATGACTCCCTGGTCCATCGGTTGAAGCAAGCTGGTTGTGTTTGGAGGCAAAAACACAACTTTCACACGTGGGTCGAAATTAATTAGGGTGGCAGGAGGGTTACCGGGTGCATTGTCAATAAGAAGCATCACTTTAAATGGAATCTGTTTAGACTTGCAATAACATTTGCATCGGGTATGAAGTGGTGACCAAACCAGTCCTCAAAAACGGAAGCTGTCACCCAAGCTTTATGATTTGACTTCCAAATCACTGGTAAGCTAATTTTAGATATACACCAAACGAAAAAATCAAGAATCGCGTAACTCCGAGTTCGCGTAAGTCGGGGTATTACTCTACTCAGAAAATTTTTAAATCTTCAATTTTTTAAAAAAACATCTTCACAAACTTTGGAGTCTTCTAATAGTAATAGTAATCATAGCATGTGATACAAGAAAGCAAGCATATGAGCTTATGTAGCATCAGCCAAAAAAAAAAAAAATTCACGCAACCATTCCCTCTAAATGTTTGTCCACATCCTCCTTAAATTTATTTAACCTACCAACTTCCACAACAACAGATGGAAGTTTGTTCCAGCAATTAACCACCCGCTGGCTAAAGCTTTCCTTTACTCAAGGCATGGCCTGACCATTGCCTTATGCAGAGGGACAATCACCTCCTTTACCCTGCTAGCAAAATTCCTGTATATCATTGACAAAACACCATGGCCTGCTCTGCAGCCTGTCTGCATTGCTCAGAAAACTTCATATTTGACTGACAATTACTCCCAGGTCTTTTTCATTTTCTCCCACCCTAAGTGTAGTACCACACAGTTGGTACATTCCTCTGGGGTTACTTCTACCTATATGCAGTACTTTGCATTTGTCAATGTTAAACTTCAGTTGCCACTTCTCAGCCCATCTTCCCAAATTTTCTAGATCCTGTTGCAGTAGCACACTGCCATTACTGTCATTAACAACTCTGCCAACCTTTGTTTTCATCTGCAAACTTCAACACTAAGCCCGATATACCTTCATCAATATCATTGATAAATATACAAAACAACAGTGGACCCAACACTGAACCCTGTGGGACTCCACTAATAACATTAGTCCATGAAGAGCAGCACTCATTGATTACCACCCTCTGTCTTCTCCCACTCAACCATACTTTTATCTGTTGTAGCAACTTACCCTTAATACCATTCTGTTCCAATTTGTACAGTAGTCTTCCATGCACAACAGTGTCAAAAGCTTTCCTGAAATCCAAGTATGTGATATCAAAATTATTTTTTGCATCCAGTTCCTTTGTAACCACATCATAATATCCAATCAGATTTGGAAGACAAGACTTTCCCTTAACAAACCCATGCTTTGTCTGAATTATTGCTGCAGTCTTGTCTAGATGATCCTGCAATGCATCTTTAACCAGCGACTCCATTATTTTACCCGGAACAGAAGTTAAACTAACTAGTCTGTAATTACTTGTGTCGCCTTTCAATCCCCTTTGTGAATTGGGGATACATTTGCACATCTCCAGTCCGTGGGGACCTCCCTCGAGTCCAGGGATGCTCTCATAATTATGGCTAAGGGTTTATTTACTTCCTTTGCCACCTCCTTTAATATAACTGGATAGATCCCATCCATCCCAGGTGCCTTTCTTATGTTTAACTTCAACAATTTCTACTCCAATTTTCTCTCAGTTATTACAAAATCAATAAGCACCCTGCTACAATTTGATAACCTGGCATTTTCAATCCTGAATAACTGATGTGTGAATGTAGATGCAAAATACTCATTCAGTTTGTTTGCTATCTGAGTAGGATCAACAGTGAACCATCAATATCAAGTGGACCAATCTGAGTCATCCCCTTCCTTTTAGAGTTTATATAAGTAAAGAAATCCTTGATGTTTTTCTTAGCATTCTTTGCCAAAGATTTCTTGTAATCTGCCTTTGCCTGCCTAACCTCCTTTGTGACTTGATTACAGACTAACTTATACCTGCCATAGACTTCTGTGTCGCCCGATAATTTATATGCATCCCATGCATTTTTCTTCTCTTCCACGAGTCTCATTAGTTCATTTGACAACCATTTAGGCCTAAACCTTGAACAATATTTCTTAATAGGTATGAAATGTTTAGTAGCTTTCACGATTAATTCCTTGAATGCTTCCCACTTAGAATTTGCTGTTGGTAACATCATTAGTTGGTCCCACTGTCTCATTCATTGATCTTCATTCAGAATTTTTGGCACCATCTTGGCACACTTTTCTCATGACTAAATTTTCAGTTAAAATATGTTTCTTTGTTTTTATTGAGTTCTGATGCAACCATTCTAATGCTTAAGCAACAATCATTTCTGATTAATGTCCTTACCTGGTCCACATTTTTATCAGTTTTCATGGATACTGGACAGCTTGGTCATCTCTCTCTTCCTTTTTCTCCTTCCTGAAACAGAATTTAAAAAAAAAAAAAAAAAATTGCTATAATGCCATATAACACCTAATTTCGCTAATAGCAGAAACTTTCTGATAATAACCATAAGATAGGCACATTATGGCCTGTGTAGCTCCTACACTGTAAACCCTCACAACAACAACGAGTCCCACAAACTGTGTCATCGCTGCTTCTCTCTTTTCAGTTTAGGGAAGAGAAAGTCACAAGGGACCAGGTCTGTCATGTAGGGTGCATTCTCACACCCGGGGATTTGTTTTTTGGCCAAAAACTGGTAAACAGAGTGTTGTGTGCTGGAACATCATCTTGATGGAGTATCCAACTATCCTTCCACAATTCAGGTCTCTTCCTTCGAAATTTTTGCAGCCTTTTTATAAAACTCTATTATAAAACATGTACATGACATAGTGGAAACCTATCACTATGCAAGAATTTCTATCTTGTATCACTTGCAGTGCATGCATATGATTAAGAATACTTCGGGGCACAATAAAGAAACTTTGACCAAGGACAATGGGCACCTCTCCAAACAAAAAAACAGCACCAGTAGTACACTTTTGCAGAAAACATAAAATGCATCCTGAACCTAAAATAATACTCAAAAGTAACTTGATACCTCTTACAATCACAATCTGCTTGTTTGGACTAACTCTCAATAATAAATTTAAATTTATAGACCATATTAAATATCGCCACACAATCTGTCTCAAAAAACAGTGTGTGCCCTGTATGCACAAAAGATGTTTTATTTTATGTGAAAACATCCTTGGCTTGGACGAGGTTAAAGGAGTTTAGTATGAAAAGAATCCGAACATTTTAAAGCATTTTTTTTTTTTTTTTTTCCCTATAGTTTCATGAATTTGAGGTTGCAATACATGTTCAATAGGTAATTTACTTACAATGGGTTACTTACAAATTTATTTTCTAAGAAATCTATCAAAGGTTTGGATTGAGTATCTGCAAAATTAATGTTGAAATTCCCACTAAGTATCATTGATATTCGGTCGCATTTCTTGTGAGAAAATTGTTGTAGCAATGCATCTCCTTCAATCGTGTAAGGAAGTAAAACGAAATGGATGAATTCAATGATGCGTTCAATCTTTTGGTTAGGTGAAATGTAAGTGACTACCAACAATATCGTTTGACCATCAGAAAGAAGGCATTCAGTTGCATAAATGTCTCCAACAGGTCTAACACTCACGGATTTGCCAACAGTTTGTCAATAAATCACTTTCATATAAGAAATAAAAACATTAGCATTAGCATTAGCATTAGCAGAGGCATATGATGCAAGAAAGCAAGCTTATTCAGCATCAGCCAAAAAAAAAAAAAAAAAAAAACACCCACTCCCATTTCACCCCTCCGTTCGTTCGAAATACCTGTCCAGTTGAGCTTTAAATTTGTTTAGGCTATCAACTTCAACAACAAGTGATGGAAGTCGGTTCCACCAACCAACCACCCGCTGGCCAAAGGCAAATTTCCGCACATCTATCCGACATCCGTCCTTCCTCAATTTGAATTTATGCCCTCTGAGGTGATTATTCTGAGAAAGATGAAGAATCCCATTGGCATTGAGCATGCTCAAACCATTCAAAGCCTTATACACCTCTATCAGATCACCTCGCCGGTGCCTAGTCTCCAGACTCTGTAATTTGCAAAACTTAAGCCTTTCTTCGTAAGAGCAACCCTTTGTTCCATTTACTAATCTTGTTGCCCTTCTCTGTACCCGTTCCAGCAGCTCTACATCCTTCTTGAAATGAGGCCTCCAGACCTGTATACAGTACTCAAGATGTGGCCTTACCATTGCCTTATACAAGGGAATAATCACCTCCTTATCCCTGCTAGAAAAATTCCTGTATATCATTGACAAGACACCATGCGCTACTCTTGCAGCTCGTCTGCACTGCTCAGAGAACTTCATATCTGCCTGCACAATTACCCCCAGGTCCTTTTCATTCTCCACCACTGTCAGTGTAGTACCGCAGAGTTGATACGTTGCTCTGGGGTTACTGTTTCCCATATGCAGCACTTTACATTTGTCGATGTTAAACCTCATTTGCCACCTCTCAGCCCATCTGTTCAACCTTTCCAGATCCTGTTGCAGCAGCATAGCGTCAGTATTGTCCTTAACGACCCTGCCAACCTTTGTATCATCTGCAAACTTGGACATTAAACTTGATATCCCATCATCAATATCATTCATAAACACCGAAAACAACAACGGACCCAACACTGAACCTTGAGGAACTCCACTAATAACATTAGTCCACGTTGAGCAGTGTCCATTGATTACCACTCTCTGTCTTCTGCCACTCAACCATCCCCTTATCCATAGCAGCAATTTGCCTCCAATGCCACACTGCTCCAATTTGTGCAGCAGTCTTCCATGTGCAACAGTATCAAAAGCCTTTCTAAGATCCAAATATATAATATCAAAGTTATTCCCTGCATCCAGTTCTTTTGTGACTACATCATAGTATCCAATCAAATTGGTCAGGCAAGACCTGCCCTTAACAAAACCATGCTGCGTCTGAGCTATAACTGAATTCTTGTCTAGATGATCCTGCAGTGCTTCTTTAACCAGTGCCTCCATTAATTTACCTGGAACAGAAGTTAATCTGTTCCAGGTAGAAAATCATACATGAGTATGATTTTCTCTCTTGTGATAAACTGCTACACCACCAGCTTGTTGATCTTCTCGTTTAAATTAAACGACAATCAAAGTTAGGTATGCTTACTTTGTTATTTAGCCACGTTTCAGAAAGTAGAAGTAAATTGGATTGTTGTGTGACGTCTTCAGTGAGATTGTCACTGTGAGCATGTAAACTTTGACAATTTAAAATTAGAATGGAAAGATCTTGTCATTTACTGATGAACTTCTATAAAGTATCTTGCATGGTAAATATAGTAATAGAGTATATAGCATGGTAAATTACTTGGCAACCTGGTCATTTCAGCATGAAGTATGTGAGTGGATGTAGCGTGTCTCAGTCCATGATAAAATTTCTTCTCTCCATTTGCAGCAATAATGTAAAGATCATTGATATCAGTAACTCGAGATAATGCAACATAAGCTAGTTGTTGTTAGTGACATTTCTTGCATTCATAAACTACGGAATCAAAAATATCTCCCTGAGATTTATGGATGGTAATAGCACAAGCCAGTATTAGTGGAAAATGATTTTGTTTAGCCAAGATCATTCTGTTGTTATTCAACGAAACACTCGCACTTCTTTTTGCGATCAGTACGGCTTCTAAATCGATTTCTCCAGCCATAGCAAACCGACAAGACTACGTTCTAGCAGGCCCTCAAAGTCGAAGCTGGTTGTTGCAGTATACTCTGTCTTGCCGGTTCAGGAATCAATTGAAAATCCTCAGGTAATTCATTTGAACTCAAATCTTTTGGATCAAAATCTTCAGGAAGTTCTTCAATATAATTTCATATGTTGATGGTTCGTATGACCACCGCATATCCCGGAGCAATATGGCCTTAGTTGCTAATGCTCCTAAAAACCAAATAACTAACTAACAACTTATTTTTCATATATTAAACCAAAAATGTATGGCTCAGATTGCACTAAGTTGAATTCAGTTACTAATTCTGATAGAGTTTTTTTTTTTTTTTTTTTTTTTGCTAGTTGAGTCAACTGCTTAAAGGAATTTTTCAAGACTTGACCATGAAAATGTGAGGCCCTTTCATTACCATTGCCATATCTACTTTTCATGTGTGTTCTTTGGTTTGAGCATTGTTTTTCCCTAACTGCACTCAAATTCTTGATTACAGATCATCTGATATATTTGTTTATTTTTATTATTTTTTTGTGAAACAGTGCCATTACAATACTGCAGAGGTTAAAAAAAAAAACCTTAATCAATGAAAAATGTGGTAAAAATAAATAGAGGTGTGATATTGAATCCTTTTGCTGTATATTTTAAAACTTCTCTGTTTTTCCTTTAGGCAAATGTTTCCTTATCCATATTTACGAAACTGGAAAGTGGAAAGGAATTTTCCAATAAAGTGTTTTCCTTCTTTGTAAACTACATTTTAGCCATAGGTGAACTTTGAAAATAATTCATTCACCGAATTTTTCTTCAAAACTATTTCATTTAAGTTTTATGCTTACAAAGTACTAATAATAAGAGAATTCAGTCAGAACATAGAAATATTTTCATTATAGTCAAATTTTTCTGAAAATGGTATTCACTGTAATGGGACCTACTGTGCAAAAAGAGAACTTATGTTAACCAAACTCATGTTAGTCAAAGTGGGGTTTACAAGAAGATTCATTTTTTCCAATTAGAGAAAACGCTGGCAAAATGGAACAAAAGGCAAATTATTTTTGAAATTGGCATTGTTAAATTGTGAAAAGCAGTGTAATGGAATATATATAATTAGTTTGCACTCAGTTCTGTTTTGTGATTTGGCCCATCTACAGCGGTCTGAAGAGTATTAAATGCTTCACTAACTGTCAGTTTTCATGGTTTACTTTTATTGTAATGTTCCTCTTTATTTTCAGTTTCATCTCTGATGAAACTGCTTTGTCATCTATCAAACCATGATAGCCTGGATTGCCTGCATCTTTGTTTAGCTACATTTTTATCATACAACTTGACTATTACAACTTTTTTTTTTTTGTCTTGTATTAATGTATTAATAAATTTGTGGCCTTTTTTTTTTTTTTTTTTTTTGAAAATTTTATGGATGATATTTGTGTGTGGTTAGTATTATACAAGAAGTGACATGGATTAAATGTACTCTTTGCTTCATTCATAGTTTTATGGAATCATAATTGTATTACATTCGTATGATAGTTTTATTTGTTACACTTAAATATTAATTGCGTCAGTTTCTTTGAGTAAAATTATTTAAAAAGATTAAAAAAAAAAAAAAAATTATTTAATTGAAATTTCTGATAACTGGTGTATTGGGGCGAATGACTAGTCAAACCATCTAGTAGCTGGTTCCCTCCAAAGTTTCTCTCCAGATAGCCGGCACTCGAGTGAATCAGTCTCTTCTGGTAAAGCGAATGATTAGAGGCCTTGGGGCCAAAACGACCTCAACCTATTCCCAAACTTTAAATGGGTGAGAAGTCCGGCTTGCTTGACTCGAATCACAAAGTTGGCACTGCTCCTGCCTCCACGTGGCAGGGCCAGTAACCTGGAGGGGAAAAGGTCTCCCTTCCAGGGCAAAATGGAGCAAGAAGTCCGTAAATCCCAGAAAAACACTGGGTGCATAGAAGAAACCGTGACAAGGCAAGAACAAGGGGAGTCTAGTTCTGTCGCAGCAAAACGTCAAAACACTGACATAGGCAGAATCCGAACTCCAACCTTCTTGATTATTCATTCAACTGAAGAACAACCAGTTGGAAAGCTCCCTCCATTTCTAGTGTAGAAATGCCTAGAAAGCACAATAGGTACTCCAAAGACAGTTCGTCGTCTAAGATCAGGAGACCTACTAGTTGAAGTTGCCACTGCTCGACAGGCTGAGCAACTACAAAAACTGAAAACTTTTGGTGGAACTTCTATCACCGTTTCACCCCACGTTTCCCTGAACACGTCAAGAGGCGGCATCACCGAGTGGGACCTCATGAACGTGTCAGACGAAGAACTAAAACAAGAATTACACGACCAAGGAATCATTAATGTCAGAAGAATTATGACAAAGAAAGATGGCATACTAGTTCCTACACGGAACATAATACTTACTTTTGATAATCCCAAGCCACCAACAGTGATAAAAGCAGGCTACCTTAACTGCTGAGTTAAACCATACATCCCGAACCCATTACGCTGCTATAAGTGCCAGAAGTTTGGGCACTCACAGACAGTCTGCAGAGGAGTATCTGCCTGTGCCACATGTGGATCTACTGAAGACATTAGTACTGACTGCACAGCCACAAGACCAATCTGTCTGAACTGTAAAGAGGCACACCCAGCATATTCCAAAGAGTGTTCCCTTTGGCAGCGTGAAAAAAAGATACAGCGGTACAAAACCGAACATAACGTAACCTACCAAGAGGCCAAAAAATCCCTACCGGTTCCAAATACTAATAAGCCCACTTATGCACAAATAACCACAAAACACATATCAATTTCTACCCAAACGGAGGTAACTATACCACCAAGTAAATCACTAGCTGAATGGGCAAGGTCATTGTTGTCCCCAGTACCAACGCACCAAACGAAAAATAAACAAAGCAAAGTCATAAATACGCCATTCTAGCAGGGATAAGGAGGTGATTATTCCCTTGTATAAGGCAATGGTTAGGCCACATCTTGAGTACTGTATACAGGTCTGGAGGCCTCATTTCAAGAAGGATGTAGAGCTGCTGGAACAGGTACAGAGAAGGGCAACAAGATTAGTGAATGGAACAAAGGGTTGCTCTTACGAAGAAAGGCTTAAGTTTTGCAAATTACAGAGTCTGGAGACTAGGCACCGGCGAGGTGATCTGATAGAGGTGTATAAGGCTTTGAATGGTTTGAGCATGCTCAATGCCAATGGGATTCTTCATCTTGCTCAGAATAATCAGCTCAGAGGGCATAAATTCAAATTGAGGAAGGACGGATGTCGGATAGATGTGCGGAAATTTGCCTTTGGCCAGCGGGTGGTTGGTTGGTGGAACCGACTTCCATCACTTGTTGTTGAAGTTGATATCACTTGTTGTTGAAGTTGCAGCAGGGACAGATGGTATCCACTACATCATGATAGCAAAACTCACCGAACCGGCTCTCAAGACTCTGCTACTCCTCTACAATAGAATATTCAAAGAAAACACATTCCCCGACAAATGGTATCATGCGTACATTCTGGCTATTCCAAAACCAGGCAAAGACCCTACAAATCCACAACATTATCGACCCATTGCACTCACTAGCTGTATGAGCAAGGTCATGGAAAAAATGGTAAACGCCCGACTAACTTGGTTTCTAGCTCAAAATGATCTCCTAAATCCTGTGCAATGTGGTTTCCGGGAAGGTAGATCCACACTTTTGGTCAAGACAGAAATAAACATTTGTGATGCCTTCGTCCGAAAAGAAC
Source organism: Mastigoproctus giganteus (assembly GCF_048544385.1). Classification (NCBI taxonomy): domain Eukaryota; kingdom Metazoa; phylum Arthropoda; class Arachnida; order Uropygi; family Thelyphonidae; genus Mastigoproctus; species Mastigoproctus giganteus. The sequence continues at coordinate 201,694,975 of NC_143577.1, forward strand.
ATCTTGCAGTGGTCTTCTTTGACATCGAAAAAGCTTTTGACACTTCTTGGAGATATGGTATTATGCGAACCCTATACGATCTGGGATTTCGCGGACACCTACCACAGTTTATCAGAAACTTGCTGCATTGTCACTCATTTCAAGTTAAAGTTCACAACCACTTATCTTCAAAATCCATCCAAGAAGAAGGAGTACCACAAGGGTCAGTGCTAAGTGCCACTCTCTTTAGTATAATAATGAATTCAATGACACACGACCTACCACAAACAATATTACGCTGACGACTTCAGTATCGCATGCCATTCACCTGACATGCAAATGATAGAAAGGCAGTTGCAATGTGCCATCAACAAAATAGCTAAATGGTCCCAAAACAATGGATTTCGTCTCTCACACCAAAAAACAGTTGGGATACACTTCTGTAGGAATCGTAACCTACACCAACATCCTGAACTTAGACTAGAAAATAAAGTCATACCAGTGGTCCCTAGTGTCTGCTTTCTGGGTGTGATATTCGACCAAAAACTCACTTTCCTTGATCATATAAAAACACTCCGGACTAACTGTCTTAAAAAGCTTAACATTTTAAGAGTTCTATCGGGCACAACGTGGTGAGCTGACCGTTACACGCTGCTACATCTCTACCGTGCACTAATACGGTCACGTCTGGATTATGGTTCTGTCGTATATTGCTCTGCTAGACCAAGCGCTTTACATTGGCTTGATCCTGTACACCACAGTGCTCTTCGTCTTGCACTGGGGGTGTACCGTACATCACCGGTTCAGAGCCTATATACCGAAGCGCATGAAACACCCTTACAGCTACGCAGATAAATGCTTTTATTAAATTATGCCGCAAAACTCAAAGGGCATCCAAACCACCCCACTTGGAACGGTGTTTTCCACCCTAAATGGGAAAACCTTTATAGAGCTTACCCATCTATAAACCCACCAACCAGGATACGTCTTCGCTCACTACAAGCTGACTGGCAAATTGACCCGAGTAAGATACAGCCTACTGCCTCTCATGCAGCCCCACCATGGATGTATCATATACCGCCATGTGACTTTTCATTCACAGCCTGGGGAAAACACACCTTATCTCAACAGAACATACTGCAAATGTACGCCGCATTGAGAACCCAGCACGGCCAGTACACACCAATTTACACAGACGGGTCTAAAACAGACAATCATGTTGGTGCAGCAGCAGTATTTCCTAACATCACTTTGTCCAAAAAAACTCCCCACTGAATGTAGCAGCTATACTGCAGAACTCTGTGCTATCCACATAGCCTTAAACTACACGCTCGCCGACCAGGCTAGCCAGGTGGGTAAGGTGCCTGCCTGGCAACCCAAAGGTCATGGGTTCAAATCCTGCCTCGGGCTTGGATCAAAGTACTGCAAAAACCTTGGGAGGTGCACTATGGCCACAGAAGCTGATGCACCAACAACTACCAAAAAAAAAAAAAAAAAAAAAAAACTACACGCTCTTAAGAACTAGACTGCACAGCATTATTTATACTGACTCCATTAGTGCCATCCAAGCTATACAACACAATACAAAAAATGATAACCCCTTACTTAGACAGATCTGGAATACTCTGACTAAATTAAACCAGAAGAAACAACAAGTTCTGTTATGTTGGATCCCTGGTCACGCTGGCATTTCTGGAAACGAACAGGCCGACCTAGCTGCCAAAACTGCTACCGATCCTATAGACCAATCCTTCACTACACCTACATCTGACTATAAGTACATTATAAATAAACGATGCCTTGAACAATGGCAACATATCTGGAAGAATCAAGCCAACAATAAGCTACTTTGCATAAAAAAAGATCTGAAACCATGGAGATCTAGTATACGTGAAAACCAACATGAAGAAGTCGTATTAGCCTGATTAAGGATAGGTCACACACACCTGACACATCTTTATTTGCTTGCAGCCACTGACCCACCACTGTGTACAAACTGCAACACTCAGCTCACTGTCCACCATCTACTTATTGATTGTCCCAAGTACAGTACTGAGCGACAAGCTATGCTTATCTCATTTCCCACGATGAACACCTCTCTCAGTATTTCTGACTTACTAGCAGACACACCACATGTGACCAAAATTTTTGATTTCCTCAAACAGATAAAACTATACAACACGATATAAACTTGAATAACATCTATACAGATAGAACTATGTACTTGACATCACCATAGTTAGGCACATTATGGCCTTTGCTGTCCTTGCGCCGTAAAGCCCCTAAGCAACAACAACAACAGCTTGACTCGAAGTCCGGGATGAAAGGATGTGAGTGCCCTGTGGGCCACTTTTAGTAAGCACAACTGGCGCTGTAGGATGATCCAAAAGCCAAGTTACAGCGCCCAATGCAGATTGGAATTCTACTGTAACCTAACAGTGTTGTGGGAAGTGATATCATTTTGTATTGTATTTTGTATTTAAGACATATTTATATATTTTTTTTAATTGAACAGTCAGAACCTGCTTTGTAACACCTTTGGAAAGGGGCAAAAGGCTCCAGGCTTATGAAGCTGCTCAAAGAATTGAAGGAGCTGAACTTCCAGAGGTAAGAAAGTTAAATTTGGTGAAATTAAGTATAATTATGATAACAATACTTAATTTAGTTACAGTCATAGTATATCCTCATTAATTCGATACTCGATGATTTCAAATGTGATGTATTTCAAAATCACAGCTGTTCTCTGACTAACGATATAAAGTTTTATATCATTTTATTACTGATAATTCAAAATATGTCTGCAGTGAAATTCATAGCCTGAATTAGCTATTGTGATTTGTGAATAGTTTGTCTAATTCAAAAAGGCTGCAGAAAGCAGCTACCCTTAAATAAAAATTGAATGGAGCAATAACAAAAATTTTTGCTATTATACAGTTTATAGTTTTGTTATACATTATAATATATGTGCCAATCTTTTATGATGGTGGTTTTTAACTTTTCCTGTACTGACTGGAACTTGTGGGTTGATCACTCACACAGTTACAGAAATTTTCCATATTTATTGGATGACTGCTTTGTACACCATCATATTAGAGAGGCAACAAGAGAAAGAAATAATCTTAATTGCATTATGAGCTGTAGTAGTTCATGCATTGAGAGTTGACTACAGTGGTCTTACACAAATTCTCTTCATCTGGACTAATATATGTTAACAGCTGCAAATTCTAAATGAGAAATGTTGAGGGAAGTTATTGTAGAAGCTATTAAGCTTTCTATACCAACTGTGTTGAAGGTTACAGTATATTTAAATGGATGTCATTTAAACTGATGGGACTAGTAACAGAATAAAAATGTGTTATAAATTATCAGGGGACACAGAAATCTACAGTAAGTACAAACTAGTCTATAATCAAGACACTAATGGGGTTTAGCAAGCTAAGTAAGATTATGCGAAGTCTTTGGCTAAGAATATGAGGAAAGTAGCAAAGAATTCTTTGCTTACATTCACACCAGAGGAGGAGAGATGAACTACATTTGTCCACTAGCTATGAATGGCCTAACTGTTGATTCAGGTTGCTGACAGATAATAAATATTTTTCATCTATATTCATATGTGAAGAAGTTTTCAGGGATGGGGAGACAAGAAGTATGTCAAACTCTAACAGGGAGCTAAATGATTTTGTAATAACTGAGAGGCAAGTGAAAGAGAAATTGCTGAAATTAAAAATAAATAAGGCTTCTTGTGCCGATAGACCTTCCATTTATATTAAAGGAAGCAGCAAAAGAGATAAACAAACCTTAACTATAATTATAAGAGGTCCTTTGGTTCTCTCCTATTCACACAGGGAGATCAAAGGGATAAGTGAATAATTACAGACATGTAAGCTTGACTTCTGTTTCTGTTTCTGAGAAAATAATGGAATTGCTTGTTAAAGAAGTAATGCAGGATCATCTTGACAGAAACGTGGTTATATGGCAATCACAGCATGGATTTGTTAAGGGGTGTTCTAGTTACAAAGGAACTGGATACAAAAGAATTTTGACATCGTACACTTAAATTTCAGTAAAGCTTTTGACTTTTCTGCAGGCAAGACTGCTCTACAAATTTGAGCAATATGGTAATCTGGGAGGGTTGTTATTAAGTGGCACTGCTGTTCTTGGACTAATGTTATTTGTGGAATCCCTCAGGGTTCATTGCTGTACCCTTTGTTTTTAATACAGGAATCCATTGCCAACATGGGAGATATATTCATGAGAAGTACCATGTTATGGCAAAACCTTGATTGGGAGGACTAAGGCCCTATAGAAAATGGGGAAAGTGGGCCAATAAAATATATGAAAAAAAATAGTAAATTTCATTTTCTATTTACACAATGTAAATATGTTTTGAAAGATAAAATAAATGTTATGTTAATTAATATTATTGTATAACAAACTAACAAACATAGTAATCTTAAAAACATTTTTTTATTTTATAAATAAAAATATGTACAGACTTCTCACACACAGGGCACACAGACACTAAATAATGGTGAGAATGCTAAGAGTTACAGAAAATGCAAAACAGTAATAATCAATACAAAACTAGCATTAAAATATACAGTAATACCCCGACTTACACGAACTCGGAGTTACGCGGTTCTTGATTTTTTCATTTGGCAAACTGCTGCCCACTATCTTCAAGGTCGTTTTTCATATGTTATCGAGATATACAGTGCGACGGCGGAGAGCGAGAAGGAAAGATGAACAAAATTCAACTTTGCTGCGCATGAGCTGCACACAATACAAGAATTTGTATTCCAACTGTCATATTTATATGTGTGCATTCGAATTCGTGCTCAACTTTTGTCGGAAATTACATCGTTTTCGCGAGAGAAATGGATCGCGTCGGTCGAGCCGTATACAGTCAGTACTCGTATAACACGTGTTTACACTACACAAATTCGATCATACACTATTTATAAATATGGTAACGATATCTTATAAAATAACACGAACCGAATTGGCTTATGCACGATTCGTCTTTGTGTTTACAAGAAATGGCAGTCGAGCGCAGAATCATCCCAACCGAACGCAACAAGATAGGAATGAAGAAAAGATTCTGAAAATGTATTTATGTTTTTTATATCAGTGAAGGGGAAACACATTTCACCATAATAACGTAAAAACCAACACAATTCCAGCTATCGGTATGCAATTAGATTGAGTTTACTACCAGTTTATAACAGATTCCACTAGCAGAAACGCAACTGGATTTTTATTGTTTTATGGTAGTAACCCCTAGAAATGTGAGGTGTTAATAATGTATCTCTGCCTTTATGGTGTTGTTTATTCAGTTTCTACATGCGTGCAGCTTTGTTTATGCGTATCAAGCGTGCCTCCTCGTTTTGTAATTGTGCTTTATTCCCTAAAAATGAGTAAAATACTTAAAAGGTGTGAAAAGGAAGCATCCTGGTGAAGACACTGCAGATTCAGAGAGAAAAAGAAAAGCAATTATCGATAAACAGAGGCGGACTGGGTCAAAAATTCTTACCCGGGAAAATTTATAGTGGCCTCATACTATGGTTTATGGCCAAAATTACACCGGCCCACCGGGGTTTCCCCAGTAAGGCTTATGGCTAGTCCGCCTCTGTCGATAGAGAAAAAATATGAAATTGTGAAACGCTTTGAGCGAAATGAAAGACCATGTGATATTGCAAGTGCTACAGGCCTAAATGAGTCAATGGCGAAAAGCACATGATAATTGCAAACTTGACAGAAGGTCTGAGCTCAATTGAAAAGGGCTTAAAAATTTTAGAAAACAGACTCCAACGAAGAACGCGTTATAGCTACAAAGCAAGGAATAAAAAAATTATTAGCTTGCTACGAAGAAATCCTGCGGGAAAAAAAGAGGCGCTGTGTCGTCAGACGAATTTGTTAGATTTTATGAAGCCATCGACATTGAAATAACTTTTTTACGTAAGTCATTTATTTTTTTAATACATATTTTGTATTAATATGTATAAAGAACTACAATTTTATTAATATTTTTCTTCTAAACTAGTGTTTTTGTTAGTCCTTGGTCCCAATTAAACAAAATTTATATGTATTTATATGCAAAGTTGTACCCCGACTTACGTGAATTCGACTTAAGCGATTTTCGTCGGACCCGCCTATCGCATAACTTCGGGGTATTACTGTATACAAAATTTAGATTAAGAAAACAGAGTAAGGAGCAAATTCTTATACATAGATGGATTAAGTGTAAAATCAATGTTGTAATTATTCAATACCTGAAGGAAACGAAACAGAGGACTACCAAGTAAGTGATGAGTATGAGGAACAGGCAGTGAGAAATTAATTTTACAAAGAGAATTCAAACGAGAATTTTGAAAACAAATACAAAATATGTAAATATCTCATGTCAGTGTTTACCATCAAAAGTCTTTCGTGGATCAAAAAGAAATCAGCGTAAGTGAATATTTTTTTTCCACATAAAATAATTATTTAGTTATGCATTTTTTTGTCAGATTCCCTTAATTTGACATGTTGTAGTTAAAAAACTGATTATACATTACATTAAATACAACTTTCTTCTTCTGCAATAAAAGGAAACAGAGGTAATTATGCAGTTTTATGTGACGTTCTCTGATCAGTGCAGATAGGTTGCTAGGACAGCTCATCAATGATATACAGAAATTTTGCTAACCAGAACAAGGGTCAGTTATCCTGTTGTCTAAGCATCTTGAGTGCTGTATACAGTTTTAGAAGCTCTTTTTTAAGAAGGATATAGATCTGTTGGAATTGGTGAAGAGAAGAACAAATCTCAAGCTTAGTTATGGACACAAAAGTGTATCACTGCCATAGAAGACTTCAGTTCTGCAAATTACAGCACCTGTAAACTAGGGATTTGCAAGACCTGAGATGGATTGAGTAAACTAAATGCTGATAGCATCCTTAGTCATTCTTAGACAATACACATAAAGCAACATAAATTGAAATTGAAAAGGATGGTTGTAGAATTGATTTGAAAAAATTTGCATTCAGCCAGATGGTGGTTAATTTTTGGAAGAAACGTCCATCTGATGTCGTGGAAGTGGATAGTTTGAATAAATTTAAGGAAGAAGCCAACAAATTAAATGGGATGTAGATGAATTGGGTAGAGTGGGGTTTTTTTATTTATTTTTTATTTTTTGCATCATTTGCCACTAATACTAAAAATATATGATATTTTATTTACCGTATTTTCCGGCTTATAAGATGCACAGGCATACTAGCACGGGCTAGTTTTGCCCTCATATTTTGGAAAAAATAATAACCCTTCTATTATCCTTCGATACTGTTTACGGCGAAACTAAGAAGCGATCTTTTACCGACTGATGTAAATAAAAATTTATAAAAAAATTATTGATAAAGAAAATAATAATAATAAAATTAAATACAGTAATATATTTTTCTCAAAATTATGGTATACGCTTGGGTAAATGTTCAACCAATAATGAAATGTTTGCTTCTGAAAAAAGCTGACAGAAGTAACGTAACAGAAATTCTTACTCACCCTAAGACAAATACGGGCGTCACTTTCTCTTTGTAAAAGGCGGATGGAATTTGAAAAATCCCGATCCAGTCTGATTAGCCCGCCATACCATAAAAGCGTGAGATCATATTATAGAGGAAGCAAACACATGGGAAAATTAAACAAGTTTTTACTAACGTCTGATTGTGAGAATCATATCTCGCAGATTTCAACAAATTTTCCACGAAAAAAAGATTACTGGTATGTATTGTTGCCATAGATTGTAACCACTGATAATTGTTAAAAATATATTTCAACAGATAAATCTTAAGTAAAATTCGTGTGAATTTGAAAGGGAGGTTTTCAGAACTCAGTTTACCGGCACTGCGTCATTTAAGATGCATTGCAGTAGTCGTTAGGCCTAATCTGACATTGACCATATAAGACGCAGGGTAATTTTCTGGCTATTTCTTCGCGAAAAAAACAGCGTCTTATAAACCGGAAAATACGGTACTTAATTTTATTAATTTTAGGCCAAAAAATCCGGAGGTACAATTTTACTAATATGAAGCAAAAAGAAAATTAATTGATTACCTCTGGTATTTAAGTGTCTGACAAGTGTGTCACTGAAAGGGCAGAATGTAAACAAATGCTTTCCCTGTGCTCTATGCAATAGCAGGTGGATTTACTGAGGTGCAGTGGCACAGTTGTACCAAAGTCCAACTCCTACAGGGAACCTTGAAACAACAACTTTTGGTCTTGGACTCCTTTTGACTGATTTTCAGGGCCTCTAAAAATATGTGCAGTAGAATCCCCAAGCTACCAAAATCTGGCATTACCTACTGGGTAATGCCAGATTTTGGTAGTATAGTTGTTATAAACACTGTCTTCCCACACCTAGTGGAAATGGCTTGAGTTCAAATTGCATCAACAACATGAGTAATTTTTATGGATTTTCATTGCAATGTACAGTTTTTTCCCTTAATGGAAATTTGGGGTTTCATTCATCAAACAGCAAACTGATCAAAGAATACCCACAATTAGAGATAATATACTGATGCCTCGTATCCTTAGTTGCTTTATAGCTTAACACACAACTTATCTCCCATTAGACCTGCCAATGTGAGCTACAAGAGGTGGGAGCAATAATTATCATGTTATTTGGAGCCAGCTGAAATTTGTATACATAAAAAATTATGGATTGTAAAATTTTGATCATCAAATATAAAACTGTGTTATCTCAAATCCACATTTGGCAAACCCACAATTCGGAGAGATTTGTATATATGTCAGTGTTCAGCTTAATGTCTAAGTTTACAGATGATACAAGATTGGTAAGGTAATTAATGACAGGAATCAGGATACATTGCTGCAACAAGACCTAGTGAAACTAGGCAGATGGGATGAAAAGTAGCAATTGAGATTTAGCATTTATAAATGTAAGGTATTGCATTTGGATAGCACCAATTCCAGAATAACATACTGATTGGGTGCTATCACACTCAAGGTAGTGGAGAACAAAAAAAAAAAAAAAAAAAAAACCCTAGGGTACAGTCAAACATGGTTTTCTGAGCAGTGGAGTGACTGCTAGGACAACATATAGGTTGATGATATATAAGAATTTTTTCAGCAGGAATAAGGAGATGATTATCCTATTGTATAAGGCAGTGGTTAGACATCTTCTTGTGTACTACATACAAGTCTGGAAGCTTCATTTTAGGTAGGATGTGAATCTGCTGTAACAGGTGTAGAAAAAAACAAGGTTAGGCAGGAGCACAAAAGGATCTCTTACCGAGCAAAACTTCTGCAAATAACAGTACCTGTGTGGAGACTTGATTGAAGTGTTTAAGATTTTTAAATGAATTGATAAACTAAATACTGATGGACTCCTTATGCTTTCTCAGACAACATATATAAGAGGATATATATAAATTTAAATTGAAAAAGGATGGTTGCACTGTAGATGTGCGACAATTTTATTTCAACCTTAGCCGTTTGTGTGTTGATAATGCTGTTTAAGCTTGCATCGTATGCTGCTACTAATACTAGAGATGCAGCATTCCTGTTTACAAGTTCAGGAAATGAAGTATTGCATTTGTTTTTTTTTTCTTTTGTAAATACAAATGTATGGTATATCATTAAAAAGTCATTGTTTTTTTTTTCATTATTATTATTATAGCGGCCATCTCCTCCATTTGATGTCACCTATCCTCTAGATGGCGAACAAATTATGACAATTCCTGGACATGTCAGGTAGTTATTTTTTTTATTATTAGTGAAATGAAGCGGTTTTTTTTTTTTTTTCTATAAATAGATAAATTAATGAAAATAACTTTCACCAAAAAATTGTATTTTAGGGAGAAAAAAAAATTTACTTTTTCATAATTTAAAATTTTAGGGAATGGGCACCAGAGGCGTTGTTTGAACGAGATGGAGATGAGCAGTCTGTAACTACCATGCTATTAGATTCCTTACTTAAGGTAATTTTTATCCTTCAATTTCTTGATAGGTATTAATTATTTTTAACTAGAAAATAATGAATTTTTTTGCTTAGAACTATTTTAATTGTGTTTTGCTACATTTTGAGCAGATTTAAATAAAACAGCAAATTGGCAATTTGATTGTAGCACCAGCCTATCAATATAGAAAAACTATAATATAACCTCAGTATACCGCATCTCTTTGTACCATGGTTTTGGATGCCCTATGGGTATGATCATGTCCCCTAAGATGAATATATACACACTGAGCTGCCACTTTATTAGGTACACTCATGCTGTGCACACAAATGGTTTGTCCCATAACGTTGCAAGTCACATGACCACAGTTGTGGATATAAATGCAGCAGAACAGCCTTTCTAGTATCAGCATTAAGTACCAGTTAAGTGTACGAACCATAGCAAGAATAGGGAAAAGGAATGATCTAATGGACTTCGAACATGGCATGGTAGTAGGTGCAAGACATGTTGGACAAAGCATCTCTGAAATGGCAGTTCTCCTGAACTTTTCACACACCACAGTTTCAAGGGTGTATCGAGAATGGTGCAACGAACAGAAAACATCCTCTCAACGGCACTCCTGTGGAAGAAAATCGCTTGTTGATGAGAGAGGTCAGAGGAGGATGGCTAGAATTGTGCAAGCAAACAGATGGGCCACAATGTCGCACATCCCTTCAGAATACACCTTGGGGCGCAGAACAAAATATCGCAATGGACCACTAGTTGCACTTTGTCGCGAATGAGGTACAACAGCCGACGGCCACATCGCATACCTTTGTTATCAATGAAGAACAAGAGAGCACGCCTCCTGTGGGCACAGCAAAACCAGCACTGGACTATCGAGGATTGGAAAACAGTTGCTTGGTCTGACGAGTTGAAGTTCCTGGTGCATCATGTTGATGGAAGGGTCAGAATTTGGTGAAAACAACATGAATCCATGGATCTGTCATGTTTGACGACTACTGTGCAAGGTGGTGGGGGCAGTGTTATGGTGTGGGGAATGTTTTCTTGGCACACATTGGGTCCATTGATACCCATAGATTCATGTCTGAATGCCACATCGTACCTAAACATCATTGCTGACCAAGTGCATCCGTTCATGTTGACAGTTTATCCTCAGTTAGATGGTTACTTCCAGCAGGATAATGCGCCTGAATCACTATGGAATGGTTCCAGGAACATGACAATGACTTTTCTTTGCTGCAGTGGCCCGCTCAGTCCGTGGATCTCGATCCTATTGAACATCATTGGGATGAGTTGGAAAGGGCTTTTTGCTGCATGCCTACACCTCTGTCAAATCTCAAGGAACTACATGACACACTCATGTCTGCATGGTATTCCATTCCTGCACAATGTTTTCAGCATCTTGTTCAATCCATGCCTAGACGAATTCAGGCTGTTTTGAAGGCTAAAGGAGGCTCAACACGCTACTAGGTAGGTGTACATAATAAAGTGGCAGCACAGTGTGTGTGTATATATATATAAAATATGTTATATAATATTGAAGATAATTCAAGCAGACAGTACTGAGATGGATTTAAAGAAACGCAAGAGATATAAATATATTTAAAAAAAAAATATATATATATATATATATATATATATACATATAATTTATCGTTGTCTACCCACAATCTAGGTGACTTCAACTGGGGCCGACCACCCAGACTGACGGCAAAAAACGATAAGGAGTTCTCTGTTTTTGCAATGATCAATATCTGCTAAGATATATAAATTCAAAGATTAAGTAATTTGAATCTAAACCAATTAAAGGTAGTTAAAATTTTTTAGAATCAAAAGAAAGATAGTATAAATGTAAGCATATATTAAACATCGTTGACCCGACAGAGAACATAATTTAATAATTAAAATAAGAATAAATGTAAAGTATAAGCCATATCTATAAGGCATATCTACCGTATCCAGGACATAATGTAGTAACAACAATAGTCATCATGAAATAATAATAATAATCCTTCTAGTGAGTATATATGTGGTGACCCCTATGTGATGGATATGGTAAAAATAATTTTTTACAAACTTTTCATCCTTTAGATGATTCAGAATTTACATTACATTTTATACTTTTCAGCCATGTACCTGAATAAGGCTTTTACATTACATTTTATACTTTTAAGCCATGTAGATGAAAATAAGGCTTTTACACTTTAATTTGCTTTAATTTACTTTAATTACATACACTGCGTTGGGGCTACCTTACTTATGTTTTTGGAGGTTTTATCTTTCACCCCCCCCCCCTTTTTTGTTATATTTTAATCTTTTCTCTATCAACATAAGTTTGCATAGAAACACTGTGTTTTGGTACATGATCAGGTGTAGTCCCCTGATGAAATACCTGATCTATGTACCAATTTTATTTAGTTTGCATCAAAAGGATTTTTTTTTTCCTTCTCCTATTTACCTTTCCTACCACCCTCATTTTGATGCTCTCTATTATTTAACATTGATTAATTTCTTCTTTCCCTTTCGGCTCATGTACATATAATTGGCTTCTCAATTCAGCCTTTAATTCTATATTTTTTTTATTTTTAGGTTCTTAACATTCTTTTTTTTTTTTTTTAATTTCTCATTCTCTTCTCTTTCCCCCTATTAGGGAGAAAGGCACCTTGTGTTATTTACTTCTCCATCTTTTTGTATTTTTTATTAATTACTTCTAATTTTATCATTATATATATATATATATATATATATATATATATATATATATATATATATATATATATAGGGTGTCTCGAAAATACACGGCATAACTTCAGGAATGAGTTCCTCATATTTCCGGAACTATGTTGATATAAAATATTTTTATTGTTTACATATGAGGAACTCATTCCTGAAGTTATGCCGTGTATTTTTGAGACACTCATATATATATATATATATATATATATATACACACAATCTGTATTAGGCAAAGAATTTATTTGTAAATATTATTTCTAAATTTTAATATTCTGCTGGATTCCTAGCCACATTGGGATAAAGGGAAATGATTTGGCCGACACTGCAGCCAAATCAGCAGCTCCCACTAATAATCGTTGCCTGTCAGTCCCCTATACAGACTACAGGCAAATAATACGAGAAAATATATATTCCCAATGGCAAGAACTATGGCATAGAGAGAGAACAAATAAATTATATCAAATAAAGCCTGTAATTGAAACATGGCAGTCCGGTCTGCACAGGAATCGGAGCAAGGAAGTTGTTCTTGCCCGACTCCGCATAGGACACACTCATCTGACATATTGTTTTCTGCTGAGGGCGGATGACCCTCCTATGTGCGAGTCTTGCGACACCATTTTAACTGTAAAGCATGTTTTAATAGATTGCGTTAATTTTACCGATATTCGCAATATATATTTTACCGCTTTTACTCATCCGACTGAGCCATATACACTCAGTCAGATTTTATCAGACAACGACCACGTGTCAGCAGTTTTTAAGTTTTTACAAGCCATTAATATATACAAACATATATAAATTGGATCATTTACTTTTAAACTTATACTGCTCTATATATAGAAATAACAATTTGACGAGGTAACCTTTTTAAAGGTTACCAGAATTTATATTTGTTGATCTTTTAATTGATACTTGGCGCAGTATAATCTTAGTCGTTTTTGCGCCAATAAAACTAAACTCACTCACTCACTCACTAAATTTTAATATAGATCAGCACCGATTAATGCCATCTAAGTGACAGATTATGCATTACATCGGTCTGTATTGATATGTTCTAGATATGATAGAAAAATAAAAAATTTATCGGATTGGCAATGAGGTAGCAAGTTAAGTAAGATTAGGTACAGTCTGCGGAAAACCTGTGCGTCAAAAACGCCCAAGTAACATGCAAAGTCCCAGCACCAGCACAGTAGCAAAAACCTAGAAGTAAAGTGAGAGTAAAACAAAATGAGATAGAACGTAAAGTAAAACGGTAAAGCAGAAGGCGAAAAAAGTAGTGGTGGTAGTGACAAAAATAGAAATGTGGTAGAGCAAAATATGATAGAGCAAAAAATATAAAATAAAATATAATATAAAAATAACATAATAAAGCAAAATTATAAAAATTATAAAATGTGTTAATTATGGGTTAGTAGATATATTGAAAGGGACTTTATCTAGGGCTAACCCTCTCAATATATCAGCCCATAATTAACGTAACTATCTGTTTCTGTTGTCAGCCGCCTGTAAAATTAGTTTCGAATATATATAAAAGGTAATAAAGTAATACCATGGAGAATAAAGAATTTTAGCCGTATTATAAAAATAAGATAGTAAGATAATAATACAGTAGTATCATAGTGAATCAAGAAATTTGGCAGTATTATGAAATAAAGGCCGAAAGTTGATAATAAGCCAAAATGAAGTAAGTAAAGTCGTTTAGAAATGTTAAGATATCATGGCCTAATGCTGGTAATGAGCAGATTTTGATTTGTAGTTTACGGGCGAGATGACTATTAGCCCGACAGATAGCAAAGTAGCATAAAGCAAATAATAGTATATATATATATATATGAGTAATAATGAAAGAAAGTTAATAATTGTAACAAACTGTAAATAATATTTATAGGTCAATGCAGTTGCGGAGCAATTATGCATTCCAACCATAATGTATATAAAATGTGTAAAATTAATGTTAAAAATAATAATATAGAAGGCAAATCAGTCAAATAATACCAAGCAGGAAACTAGGAAAACACAAAAAAAAAAAAAAAAAAAAAACTTATCGCTGTTTACCCACAATCCAGATGACGTCAACTGGGGCCAAACACCCAGACTGAAGGCAAAAAATGACAAAAGTTCTCTGTTTCTGTAATGATCAATATATGCTAATATATAAAGTAATTTGAATCTAAACCAAATAAGAAATTTTAAATGTAAGCATATATTCATCATCGTTGACCCAACAGAGAACATAATTTAATAATTAAAAATTAAAATAAGATTAGATATATAGTATATAATGCATATCTACCGTATCCAGGACATAATGTAATAACAACAATAGTCGTCAAAATAACTATCCCCCTAGTGAGTTAATATGTGGTGCCCTCTATGTGATGGATATGGTAAAAATATAAATCAAAATAAATAAAAATAATTAATTAATCAATCAATTAATTAATTAAATAAATTTAAGTTAATGCAAAGAGAAAAACATGCAGATAGTAAGAATAAAAACTAATAGAGTAGGAATAATAGAACCTGAACTCCATAAAGGCGAAAAAATAGTAGTATAGGTAAGAAATAGTTTCTCCTAAATCCTTGGATTACCCTAATAATTTCGGAGAAATAAGAACAAAGAATGTAGGACAGCTTAAAGACAGTACAAGATATAAGTTGTAGCTCGGGTATGCCTGGGATCACAAACCCATTCCTATAGTAGGACCCTGAGCTGAATTTGCATGGTTTTTTTTTTTTTTTTTTTCGTTTTCTTAGTTTCCTGCTTGGTATTATTTGACTGATTTGCCTTCTATATTATTATCTTTAATATTAATTTTACACATTTTATATATATAATATTGATAAAAATAATCAGGTTACTGAATGACAAAGTAATCAAGCAAAGTATTAAAACAAAATTATTAAACTGTGTCATGGATCCTGGATACTACTAGTTACAGTAGAGAAACTCTGGCAACCTTAATGAAATATAGACAAATGTTTATATTCAGTGTATAGGGAAGGGATGCTGACCTATCAATTGTAATTACCATGGAAAAATTGAGGAGGTCTGTAAGGTGAATGAGATAACCTGAAATAAATTGATTAACATAAAAATAATAACAATGTTAACTAAAGTAGTAGGTCCTGGTGCTTTAACTACTTCTTCAAAGGGTCGGCAGCCAAAACTGTAGGAGCCACCACAATAAGCAGGGTCTCTGTTTCTGTTATGATGTATATGTGCGAAATGTATAAATCATAGCCAACCCGACAGAGACCAAAAAGAAAGAAATAAAATTTAAACTTTCAAAAATAAAAAAAATAAAAATAATGCCAATAAAACTTTATTAAAGCAAAAAGAAGAATAAAATTTTTTTGAAATCAAAAAGACCAATACATTACAAAAATTAAAAAAGTAACTGTGGATTACAGGATAAAGCCAACTTACTGTGTGTTTGGACTGGAATCGGTGAAATAGCTGTGTGTGCTGTTTACAGAGAAACATTGGAGACCCAAGGAAGAAAAGGGAGATCAATCGACTTTCTTCCTTGAGTCTCCAATGTTTCTCTATAAACACTGCATGCAGCTATTTCACCGATTCCAGAACAAACACACAGTAAGTTGGCTTTATCCTGTAAGCTACAGTTACTTTTTTAATTTTTGTAATGTAGTGGTCTTTTTGATTTCAAAAAATTTTTATTCTTCTTTTTGTTTTAATAAAGTTTTATTGGCATTATTTTTATTTATTATTTATTTTTTTTGAAGTTTAAATTTTATTCCTTTCTTTTTTGTCTGTCGGGTCAGCTATGATTTATACATTTCGCACGTATACATCATAACAAAAACAGAGACCCTGCTTATTGTGGTGGCTCCTACAGTTTTGGCTGCCGACCCTTTGAAGAAGTAGTTAAAGCCCTAGGACCCACTACTTTAGATATCATCGTTATTATTTTTATTTTTATGGTAATCAATTTATTTCAGGTTATCTCCTTCACCTTACAGGCCTTCTCAATTTTTTCACAGTAATTACAATTGATAGGTCAGCATCCCTTCCCTATACACTGAATATATAAACATTTGTCTATATATATAGCCTTAAATTCCATACTACTAAATAACCACCATGCATAGAACAAAGACAAGTAGCAAAACACTGTACAAATAGTAGTACTAGTGGCATGTGATGCAAGAAAGCAAGTGTATGAGCTTATGCAGCATCAGCCAAAAAAAAAAAAAAAAAAATCACACCATTCCCTCCAAATGCCGGTCCAGTTCCTCCTTAAATTTATTTAACCTATCAACTTCCACAATGACAGATGGAAGCTTGTTCCAGCAATTAACCACCCACTGGCTAAAGGCAAATTTCCACACATCTATTCTACATCTGTCTTTTCTTAATTTGAATTTATGCCCCTTTAGGTTCGTAATCTGAATAAGTGAAAGGATCCCATCAGAATTCAGCGCAACCCATTCAAGGCCTTATATACCTCAATCAGATCACCGCGCAGGTGCCTAACCAGCCACTGCAATTTGCAGAACTTAAGCCTCTCTTGGTAAGAAGATCCCTTCATTCCCCTCACCAATCTTGTTACCCTTCTCTGTATATGCTCAAGTAAATCTACATCCTTCCTAAAATGAGGCCTCCAGACCTGTACGTAGTACTCAAGGTGTGGCCTGACCATTGCCTTATACAGAGGGACAATCACCTCCTTTTCCTGCTAGCAAAATTCCTATATATCATTGACAAAACCCCATGACCTGCCCTGGCAGCCTGTCTGCATTGCTCAGAAAACTTTATATCTGACTGCACAATTACTCCCAGGTCTTTTTCATTTTCTACCACCTTAAGTGTAGTACCACACAGTTGGTACGTTTCTCTGGGGTTACTTCTACCCGTATGCAGTACTTTGCATTTGTCAAGGTTAAACTTCAGTTGCCACTTCTTAGCCCATCTGCCCAAATTATCTAGATCCTGTTGCAGTGGCACACTGCCATTACTGTCATTAACAACCTTGCCAACCTTTGTATCATCTGCAAACTTTGATACTAAACCTGATATACTTTCATCAATATCACTGATAATATACAAAGTATCACAGTAAAAATTGCACCCCGGGCCTAGACAAGACTGCAAAGGACCAGTTAATTCTTGTAAACAGTCAAATAGCATTCAATGCAGTCCACCTACCGGTGATTAAAAAGAAACCGGAAGGTCCCTATTGAAATAGATTTTTCCCATACATTGAAGCTTATATAGATAGTTTACTCCTGCAGAACCAACTAAAATTTAAGGAACGCTCTAGTAAATTATGTAAGATGTGTCCATACATGCACAACAAGCACAGCCCCACAACAGAAAATTTCCCAGTATTTTGCCACATCCAAAACATCATTTACTTTATTACATAATATGGCCTTCGTTGCTAATGCTCCTAAAAACCGAATAACAACAACAACAAACAACAAACCTTATTACATGCAAAGAATGCGGGATACAATACGTCGGACAAACCAGTACAGAATTGCATATAAGACTGAACCTGCACAGATCACAAATTAAGAAATTTTGAGAAAGACCCACCAAAGTTCGTATACAATGCAAAACCACTATAACTTTAGATAAATACACCGAGGAGTTAGAACTAAAACACTTCCAAAAGCACCAGTTCACCAATATATCTGTAGTTATACTAGCTATAGAAGAAAACATAAAAAAAAGGGGAAATATTGGAAGAACTCTACATATTACAATACAAATCTCTATATCCATAAGGATTGAACAACAGGTTCAATGGCAGAAACTTCACCTACCCTGGGGTGAAACAATGCACATACACAGTATTCCAACTAGCTAAAAATATACACAGAAGTGCTCTAAGAAACAATAAAGTTCAGCAAGAATACAGTCACTACAACTTTACCAGTGCACAAAAACTTAACAATTTTGAATTGCTGCTCACCGAATGGGATAATGATCCCATTAACATTAAACTGTCTACAACACTGTTTGCACTAAAGCACAGCAAAATAAAACCCCTAAATAAGATTTGCCTGCGATACGTCTTCAAAAACATACATCTCAAAAACACAAATTCTAAGTGGGAAGCATTCAAGGAATTAATCTTGCAAGCTACTAAAAGTTTCATACCTATTAAGAAATATTGTTCAAGGTTTAGGATTAATGATTATCAAATGAACTAATGAGACTCGTGACAGAGAAGAAAATGCATGGGATGCATATAAATTATCAGGAGACACAGAAGCTTATGGCAGATATAAGCTAGTCTGTAATCGAGTCACAAAGGAGGTTGGGCAGGCGAAGGCAGATTACAAGAAATCTTTCGCAAAGGATGCTAAGAAAAACAGCAAGGATTTCTTTTCTTATATAAACTCTAAAAGGAAGGGGATGATTCTGATTGGTCCACTTGATATCGATGGTTCTACTGTTGATGATCCTGCTCAGGTAGCAAACAAACTTAATAAGTATTTTGCATCTACATTCACACATGAGGTGTTATTAAGGTTTGAAAATGCCAAAAGGTTATCAAATTGTAGCAGGGTGCTTAATGATTTTGTAATAACTGAGAGCAAAGTGGAGAAAGGCACCTGGGGTGGATGAAATCTATCCAGTTATATTAAAGGAGGTGGGTGGCAAAGGAAGTAAGCAAACCCTTAGTCATAATTATGAGCGTATCCATGGACTCAGGGAAGGTCCCCACGGCTTGGAGATGTGCAAATGTATCCCCAATTCACAAAGGGGGATCGAAGGGTGACACGAGTAATTACCGACCAGTTAGTTTAACTTCTGTTCCGGGTAAAATAATGGAGTCACTGGTTAAAGATGCATTGCAGAATCATCTAGACAAGACTTCAGATTTCCATTTGTTCATTCTGTAGATTTCCATTTGTTTATTGGATACCAAAGTTTCTATAAAGTCCCTGTAGGCTGCAGATTCATTACCACATGCAGGAAGAGCTACATTAAAAACCCCGGTACAAAACTGGAGGCCAAACTAAACAATATCTACCAACTCACCAATGCCAAGTTCATTTTGGACAATAGAAAATACATAGAATATATCAAAAATAATAATATCAGTAAAGTGTACACCTACGATTTTAAAAATCTATTTACTAGCATTTCACACGATAATTTAAAAAAAGTGCTGGTAGACTACTACGAAGAAAATTAGGAAATTCTAGGCTGTAATAAACAGTACTGGCTAGATAGACCTAATAAATTTATGCGTAATTAGTAACTACATACTTATGGGAGACAGCATCTACGTGTAAAGTAAGGGGGTGGCAATGGGAGCAAGCAGCTCGAATTCCATTGCCAACTTTTACTTGCACTACTACAAAAACAAAATTAAAGATGACATAATTTTTTCAGATAATTGACGATGTCTTAGTTGTCAATTGTGATAAATTCAACAGATTAGCACTGGAAATATATCTCATAGACCTGACCATCGAACACACCAACCCTAAAAGCCACCTACAAGCCATATACCTTGACAGTGAAATAACTATCAAAGAAAATAGTCTACATAGGACACATTGACAAAAGAGACCATTTCAACTTCCAAGCCATTACACTCACAAACTGGGAGATCAGTTTAATAAAACAAATACATGGTAATGTAATCAGAAATCAAACTAACAGAATAATACACATCTGTAGTAACCAGGAAAACATACTGGATACATTACAAAAACTGAAAACTAATTTAATCCAGAACAAAATGCCTGTTAAGTTCATCTGATACCATATTAAAGCAGCCATCCAAGCCAATTTAACCCTAAATCACCCCAATACTAATCCTACATCACCCCAATACTAATCCTAATAGGATCACAGAGCAACTGTTTGGACCCCTATTAGACCCCTGGGTTCATTGTGCTCAGACAAGGCTCATTGTCTGACTGCACTGCAACCCGGATGTCCAAATTCAACTCCTAATACTACAACAATAACTATAATAGGAGTTCTCTTGCTGACCCTGGCTACATTAAACCCCATAGCAATCCCAACCCTTTATAGTACTAACTTCACTGGATATTATAAAATTGACAGCAAAGTGATATAAACAGCAACAAACGCAAACACGCTACACCACTCCTTCAGATTATAGTAAAGTCCAAAGCACTGCAAGGTTAAAATCACCGATGGGGGGTATGTAAATATGTATATAGTTATCCCACTGGGCATACATGAACTGTTATGCTGTAGAAAGATTATACCAGTGCTTGTCCAGTGGATAACATTACCAATTTGATTTTAAAAAAATGTAATCTTAAAATGTATTAACTCAAACATCTATATAGGCACCGTAATCCCTAACCATCGATTACAAATTTAATACAGGTCGCATAATCACTAACAAACAAATTAACCCATCCCTTATACATATATAATTATTAATGACAGACTAACCAACAAGTCAGACCAGATGGCACCCCGGCGTCCTATAAAGCTGCTCCTGGGCAGATTGCAAGTGTTTTTTCGTACCAACCACCAGCTATAGTGATCGCAGGTAAATACCTATACATGTACTTTTTTATATTTATTCTGAAGCATACACGTAGGGCTTTGGGTCTCAATCACAGTTTGAAAATAATAATCCAAAATCAAAACTAAAATTACTGTAACACAGTAATTTTAGTTTTGTCAACCTTCCTCAGTTAAACTGAGGAAGGTTGACAAAACAACCGAAAGCTTTTCGTTTGTATGAATCTAATCTAATATATGTATATTTCCTATTATTAAACTTGTCACAATCTATTTTTGTATCCGTTTTCGCTCTGTGTTACAGTAATTTTAGTTTTGATAATGAATCCAGAGTGCACAGGCCTCTTTAATCATAATAATAATAATCCAAAAATTTAAAACTAAATTAATTAAAAATAAATTAACAATTAAATTTTATTTGCCTTATTACTTTAGGACATCCATAACTAAATGTGAATACTTACTAAGCAAAACTGTTATTAAGACTACAGAAATGGGTATGCATGAGACATTCTTTTAGTATAGCTATCTGTTTGCTCAAAACCCCTGAGGAAGTAGCTGAGAGACGGCCATGTGAAGGAATGTTACCTTCCTAATTCTTCCTAGCTATATTCCTAATATTTATTGACTCAATCTTTAATAATTACAAATTTAAAGAGGTTGCATATTTCCTCTCTCCTCTTACTTTAAATCTTTCCAAACTTTACATTTATATATTTGTTAACTTGATTCCATGTTAATTGTTAACATGGAACTGTAGGTGAACCAACAACTGCTAGAACAACTCTGGCTAGCCAGTTAGTTAGGCCTTAATTAAATGGATCATTTTTTATTGCTTCCCGCTCAATAACAATAAAAAATTTCACCACCACTCGCAAAACAAAAATCATTTGCGACTTTGACCTAATATATCAATGCGTGTATAATGTCTAATTGTTTAATTCTACAATTGCATTAACGCTGCATAACTGCAGCATTGTCACAACTGAAAATTTAATAAAAATAGAACATAGGCTTAAAAGTAGTATTCATGAGTATATATATATATATATATATATATACGAATGTCAAAGGGTCACTAATTTTGTCCTGAAATTGGTAGAAGTAAATATCTTCTATTGTTATTGGGTTTTGGACACATCAACAACTTAGATCATGTTATACCATGTTTATTATGTCTGTATTAGTGTGTTCAGACATAATACACATTATGGTAGAAAACCCAGAATAACTTGCTGGTTAAAAACCTACTCCTACCTAAGATTGGCTAACTACAGCCTTCATTGAAGAAGCCTTTAGAAAATCATTCAGTCTGTGATTGAACTTGAATCCAGATCTATCCAAACAAGTAACAAGGGTTTACACCACTGTACTATCACAGAGGACACTGTACTTGTTGGTGAGAAACTAGCCAGAAGCAACACCTTTAATGTTGCAATTCAAATTGTTCAGATCCAAGGGATGCTCTGCTTGCAGTGTTTTCAATTTAAAATCAACAGCAGCATTAGCAACATTAACTATAAAATTAGTCTGTTCTTATCTACTTTAAAATTAGGTTCTTTGGTTGTATAGGTCTCTGAATACTTTTTTTTTTTTTTTTTTTTCTCTCAGTACAATCCTGTTTCATCCACATTGAATACAGTTGTCCTCTTTCTTAATAATTTTGCCAATTGGGCTACTGGAATTTTACTAGCTACCTTCTCATTAGTCTAGCAGCGTCATCTGTCAGGTAGTTAATATTGTGAAAGTCTGTTCTCACCTTAAAATGCATGAACAACTTATTTTAGCACTAAACAATTGATCCTTGGAGCCCTCACCATGTTTTTTAAGGTCCTCACAAAGACTTAACCCTGGATTGCATACATGATGCTGGGATTTGGTCCTCTCTCCAAATTATGAAAGGTTTTCCCTTTCTGCAATAAGTCCGTCATGGGTCTGAGACCTTAACTTAGGGAGACTAGATTTTTAAAAATAAAACGGGACATACCTGACAATTCAACATCCAGGACTGCAGTAACATGCAAATTGTGAACACATGACTGCCATGTAAGATATTCTAGAAATGTAGTGTCTATCGCAGATGACTTTATGCTTTGACTTGAATTGCCCTTGGGAAGATCATCTCTATTGGAAATAGATGTTGAATTAGTAAATGCCATAACTACAGTGCGATGAGCACTGGCATTCCTTACGCATGCATAATACTGCATTACCAGCACCGGAGTTGTGATTTACGATCATGCCCAGTCGTCTTGTTATTTTACATTATGCTGATGAAGGGACACCTTGCCTCAAAAGCTTCTCTATTTTATTGCTTTTTATATATTTTTTTAATGCTTTTATGTATTTATTTATATATATATCTATTTATTTATTTATTTTAATAAAGTTAAGTTTAACTTAAACCAGTTTGTTGGTAATTACTAGAAATTTTATAGTGATGCAGCCCAACACTCAAGGCCTGTTTTCTAATGTCAGCAAGTTATAAATTACTTATTCCAGTAATCTATAACTTGCTGGCTAAAATAAAACTTCCTGCAATCCAGTCTAAACTTCTCTTTTCCCCCATAGCTTGAATTTATGGCCCCTAGTTCTAGAATCATTTATAACCGTGAAAATTTTGGTTATAAATGATTCTAGGTCACTCTGAAGAAGCTCTGCTTGGCAGTGATCATTAACTACTTTACTGAATTTTTACATCATCTGCAAATTTAGACATCACTCCCTCTATCCCTTCATCAATGTCATTTAAGAAAATTAAAAACAACAGTGCCCAGTACAGATCCTTGGGGAACCCCACTTCTTACATCAACCCAAGACACTTTGGTAGCCAGATGGGAAGGAGCAGCAGTGCGTAGCACACGCTTCTTGATTAGACCGGGGTTCGAGCCCGTCACCACCTAATACGGAGGATGCAGAAAGGTTAGGGAATGACCACCGCATATTCCGGAGCAATATGGCCTTTGTTGCTAATGCTCCTAAAATCCAAAAAACAAACAAACAAACAAACTTCAACCCAATCTGAGAAATAACCATTTATCACAATCCTCTGCCTTCCTGCCCTGAAGACATCCTGCTGTCTAAGGATTTTCCTTGTGATTCCAACCTGTTCCATATAAAGTAACTTATATGTAACTTATAAAGTAACTGCTCATGTGGGACTGAGTCGAATGTTTTGTGGAATCTAAATAAACAACATCAAAATTATTTCCTAAATCCAGCTCATGAGTGACCCTGTCAAAATAGCTAACCAGATTTGTTAAACATGATTTTCCCTTTACAAAACCATGCTGTGTATTCTTCAGAATTCCATTTCTATCTAAATGATCCTGAATTCCACCCTTGATCATTGCCTCCATGATTTTCCCTAATACTGAAGTTAGACTAACTGGTCTGTAATTTACCACTGCAATCTTAGAACCTCCTTTATGTATTGGCAATATGTGGCATTAAAAAGTCCTTGCTTTTTTCATTATTATTATTATAGCGGAACATCTTTTCCAATTCATTTATTCCATTTATGGTGAACATGTTTTAAATATCTCTCATAATTAGCCTTAATGGTTCAGTGCACTCACTTGCCACCTCCCTTAAAATTATAATGTATATGCCATCAACCCCAGGAATCTTACTCATCTGTAGGCTCAAAAGTTTTTTCATTAAATAATTATGTGAAATTTTCAATATCATTAATTACATATTTTTCAACTTCACTCCCATAATTTCTCATTGACATATAGGGATTTTCTTATGCCCACTCTTAAAAAGTTTATATTCTGTAAATGTGGTCAATAAATATAAAGGGACCAGGATGTGTCTGCCAGAGGTAAAAGTTGATGATGTAGAGCAAATATCATCTTTTAAGGGCACAAAAGGTGATATTGTTAAGGACACAAAAGGTGTTACACATTTACACTAATGACATTTAAGAGTTCATCTGAGGATTTAACAAATACAGGGCATTGCTAAGAAAAAGTTGTGAGTTAGGGTTAAATTTGAAAGTCTGCAATTCTGCCCAGACATGATAAGAGGGAGTATATCATGAGATCCTTTTCACTTTGTTTAACCCTGGAGAGAATATGCAAGACTCATGGGGTAGAATTTTTAAAAGCGTGGTTTGTGCTTATTAACAGGAGAGACTGCCTTTACAGGGATGGAATACACTTAAATAGAAAGGGTTCAAAAATATTTGCTGATGCTATTAAGGCAGTGCTAGGTAGGTCGGAAAATTACTAGCTTTGGGGGATACACAGAAAGATTGACATAGCTGCATGCAGTGGTGAAAGTGATTCTTGCACTGCCACTGCTTGTATCGGAAGAATCAGTGCAAATTGCAGCAGCCCAGAAAGCAAGCTATCTGGGATTTCAAGAACTGCTGTGGGTCATCATGGAATAAGGAAATACATGAGCTGTGTTAGGGTAACTAAGGGTAAGAAGAAGTGCATGTATACTTACACGTACACCATTGCTAGGAACATAGCAAATAAATTTGATGAATTTGAAGTGCTGGTGAAGTAATCAAATGCAGAAATTGTAGGGATATCAAAAATATCTTGTTACTCAGATATAAGGGATTCAGAATTTTAACATGGGGAGTGCACAATATGTACAAGAAGGTCAGACAGGACAGTGCAGGAGTGGGGAAGGGGGTATGTGCTTAGTTAATAATCGCATAAAATCTAAGGCAGTGGATCCAGCCAACATGGGTGGCCAGTGCAATGGCGAGTGAGTTTGGTGTGACATAAGCACTGGGAAAACAAAAATGAGAGTATGAATGCGTTATAGGCTTAAATTGTCATGAGTACAACAAATAACTACACAGAGAAATAGTGGGCCAGTAACAGAATGTCTCTTAATGAGGATTTTAACTTTCCAGATATTGATTTGAACTGGTGGGTTGGTTACTGAAAAAGTGTTATGAGTAATTATAGACATCTTAGCTTAACTTTTGTTAAAGGGATAATAATGGAGTCACTGTTTAAAAAAAAAAAAAAAAAAAAAAAAGTAATGCAAAGCCGTCTAGACAGAATTGCAGTTATTCTTCAGTCATAGCATGGGTCTATTAAGGGAAGATCTTGTCTGACCAATTTGATTAGATAAAATTATGCAGTAACAAAGGAACTGAATGGAAAAAATTTTTATGTCATATATTTGGATTTCGGGAAAGCTTTTTATACTGTTGCACATAAAACACTGCTGTTCAAATTGAAGCATTGTGTGGCATTAAAGGCAAGTTACTGCTATGGATATAAGGATAGTTGAGTGGGAGGAAACAGAGAGTGGTTATCAATGGACACTGCTCTTTGTGGAATAATGTTATTAGTGGAGTCTCTGAGGGTTCAGTACTGGGCCCATTGTTTTCTGTATTTATAAATAATACTTATGAAAGTATATCAGGCTTAATGTCTAAGTTTACAGATGATACAAAGGTTGGCAGGGTGGTTAATGACAGCAATGAAAGTATGCTGCTGCTGACGATCTGTTGATTGCTGGAACAAGCTTCCATCCATTTTTGTGGAAGTGAATAGTTTGAATAAATTCAAGGAAGAACTAGACAACCTATTTGACGGGATGGATAGGTGAAGTGGAAATTTTTTTCTCCCACTGTATAAGTTTGTTTTCTTATATCATTTGCCACTACTAATACTGTTCAGTTGTCCTAGATTCAGCTTACTAGATTCACTACTGTTTTTTTTTTTTTTTAAAGTTTAAGATTCTGTCGGGCTAGAGGAATTCTTAGGCCTGTTCTGTTGAGGCTGTTGTTAGTTAATATGCAGTAGAGATATTGATCCCCTCCACCTCCCAGTGAGGGTTGGTTTTTTATTTTGCACAACATTCAAATTCTCCCTCAAGCAAGTATGCGATTGTTAATTTAAAAAAAAAAAAAAAAAGCCACTGTCCTATCCAGTGTGTAAAATTAGCCACATCATCAGTAGTGTTCTGTTTAACTATAGTAATATAGTTCACCGTAACTAAAAGTACTTGCTAAAATATATAGATCAGACTGTGTTCAAGGAACAATGTACTCTTAAATTTGATTTTACTTGCCTTAAAAATATTTTCAGAAGAATTCAGATTTGATAATTCATGAGTAATATGTAGCCATCATCAATCCACTGCAGGATGGAAGCCTCCTCAACAATTCGTGTTAAGGGAAATAGACCATAATCTGCCACACTGGTCCAGTACAGGTTGGCAGATCGACCGTATTTAGCAGTCAGAGGCTTGAACCCAGTCTACTCGTAAAGAGCGTGTGCTATTGCATTCCCACTCCTGACCACTTGATTATGGAGGCCCCTTTTTTTTTATGTAATATGTTGATCTTTTTGTAGTGAACAAAAATTGGATAATATAAAATAGATGATATTGAACCAGGTTCATTAGTAAATGATTTTTACTGATCTAAAAATTTATTAATAATAGTGTACTATTGGATAATAAGAACAGATAATATCTTTAGTAACATCAGTTTTGTTATAATCCACAGAGCAAGAGAAATCATTGCAGTTGATATGAAGATTGGAAGAGTTGAATGCTATTCCTTCAGGATGATTTAGATAAGTTTTAGGGATGCTCAGATAAATGGCAGCTACATTTTAATGCTACAAATTGCAAAGTTTTACACTGAGCAATAACATTCCCAAATAACTTATGCACTTGGAGTGTTTGAATTAAAACAGTATTAGAAATAATGGATTTGGGGGATCACTACTTGAGCAAACATGAAAGTTCTCTGTGCAGTGCAGACAAACAGTAAGGAGAACCAAGGAGATTGTTGCTTGTAGAGATAGGGAAGTTATAATTCCATTCTGTCTGGCATTTATGAGACTGCACTTGGAATACTCTAATTGCCTTATTTTTTTTATTTTTTTTTTTTATGCAGGATCTTTTAGGTGTTAGATCTCCAGGTGTAGATTTAAAAAACATCCCCAAGGCAATTTTTTAGATCTACACTTGGATTTAAAAAGAAGACACAAAGCTTCGTGGAAAGGTCCGAAAACAGGTGGGATTAGTATTATAACACCTATTTGGGAGGGAGAATTTTAGGTTTTTTGGCAAGTTGACAAGTATTTGGCAAGTTGAGAGAAAAAATTAAACGTGAGAATTTGATCTCTTAAAATACATTTTTTTTGACAGTGTCCTATAGATACCCGCAAGACACTAGTTTCCAATTTGATTCTTATTGGAGGTACAACAATGCTACCAGGTTTCAAACATCGTTTTCTTGCTGAAGTCAGGTCGCTTCTTGCTGACTCTTATTATAATAGTCGGTTACCAATAAAGGATGTAAAAATCCATCATCCTCCTGCTAAAGAGAACTACGTTGGATGGCTTGGAGGTAAGTAGATAACTTATATAAACAATAGTTAAACCAGAGTTTAGTGATACCTTCTTTCTAACAAAATAAATTTTTGATGTGAAAACATTTTTGGCGACACCTATTGAATTAATAAATTTTTCGGACTGAAGTAAAACTGATTGGTAATGAAAATGTGAGACGGAAATTATGCAAATCACATCACATTCTTAATGACACTAACTCAGTCACTAATGTTGATTCAGTAGAGTAAGTAGCAGGCATGAGCATAAATCATTACATCGTTCATACTAAATATTTCAGACTGAAGTAAAACCGATTGGTAGCGGAATTGCAAGATGGAAATGATGCTAATGACGTCACTTCCTGAATGATGCTAACTCAGTCACTAACGTTGATTTAGTAGAGTAAGTTGTGAGTGTGAGCATAAAACATAACTTTGACAAAACATAAAACATTACATCGTTCATAACTTTGGTTCTAGCTGTTCCAAGTTATGAACAAAGCTTATCTACATATTTAGTAGGTAAATTACTTATAATGGGTTTATGATAACTAAAATAGGAAATGTACACTTGAAATTGTAAAGAGTCTAAATGTCTTTGAAACACAGCATCAACAGTAAATTGTTAAAAAAGGATAAATGCTTTAAAATGTTAAACATGTTCGGATTCTTTAACTTCTTCCAAGCCAAGGATGTTTTCACATAAAATGAAACATCTTTTGTGTGTACAGGGTACACACGCTGTTTTTTTTTATCCTTGAAACAAATATATTATTTGTGTAGCTTTACATTTCACTTTGTTCAAAGATTATAATCATTTACATTTTTGAAATGATTTTTTTTTTTTTTAAATGAAAACAGAACAGGTATTACCTCCAACATGACCTATTAAAACCTATAGTATATCATATGTACATGAGTTTAAGATATATAATGCAGATGATACTTATTAACATTATATTTGAATTTCTGTAGGATGTAATTTTCAGGAAATACATTGTTTCAGGAAAAAAATTGTTCTGATAAACAGAACTTATAAATGAGGAAGGGAAAAAAATTAATTCTGTGAGTTTGGAGTTTGACAATGAATGGATATTGAGTGGTTAAGGCACATGTTTGGACTGGTTTGGAAGAAAGTTATGGAATCATAAATGCCAGTTCAGAGGAACACAACCCATGAAAGTATCTGCAGAAAAGGCATGCAGCAGAAACTGAATGTTTGTGACAGAGTAGAGAGACTTTATAAGAGATGGATCATTAATTAACCTGAGTGCCCTCTTTTGAATGGAGTCTAGCAGCTTGAGAGAGAGGTTTTAGTAGTATCCTGGATGGTAGTGTAGATTTCAGGTATTTTAAAGAGTAGCTGTTGAGAAGAAAAGTAATGCCAAGAGCAAAAAAATAAAACCTCCAGTTTTTTTGATGCAGTGAGTGAGCAGTATTTGTGATGTGTTTACTCAGACAGAGTAAATGTCAGGGTGATCCTAATAAAGATGTGATATGTCTAGAAATCTGACTATCATTGAATAATCACATACTCTTTTTGCAAGAAATAAGAAACACTGGAAAGTGGAATGTTGTGTGCTATCATAAAAAATAAAAAATAAAAAATTTAAGGATAGAATTCCCATTTACTGGAAGAAAGTCATATATAAGAGGAAAAGAGTGAGAGAAAGAACTGAACCTTGGGGAATACCAGCATTAGTTGAGAAATTAGAAGACAAAGGGCCATCTTCTATCACCCACAGTGAACAAACTGGCTACCGAATAGCAAAGAACATTTGGAAAGCCATGAGATGGAGCTTATTTAGAAGACCTTTATCTTCTAAATAAGCTCCCTCTTTATGATAAAAAGCCTTAGGAATGTCAGGAACAACTGCTTGAGTTTCTCTTGATATTTCCATTTAATTTGTCCAAAGATGAGTAACATAAGCTAATATATCACCATTAAGTTGATCCTTTTGGAATTTGTATATTGGTGATCATTAATGAGATGAAAGGTTTCGAGATGGTTTAGGAGGTAGCAATTAATGGATTTCTCCATTACATTAGAAATAGTATAGTATAAGTGAGTTCAATGGGACGATAATTGGATGGGGGAGATTTGTCCCCATTTTAGGAACTGGCTGGATGTGAGCAAATTTCCAAGCAGAAGTAAAAACACCAGTGGAATGAGAAAATATAAAAAAGCAATACGGAATAGGATCAAGCTTAGGAGCAGGTTTTGAGAACAAGTGGAGAAGTGCCATCAGGACTTGGAGCTTTCTTGATATCAAGATTATTCAGAATTCTAACATCCTTCTGTTGGAAAACCATAAGGAGGAATTGAGTGGATGTATCAGGTATGACAGTAGGTTTTTACCAAGATTGTTGGTACAAGAATTAGAAAAAAAATAAGATGCTAGTAAGTCAGCTTTGTGTTTAGCTGAGGATACAACAGGACCATTAGATTGTAACAGAAGTGGAATTATAGAAGATGGACAGATGGTGCAGCTATTAATTTTAGCAAGAAATGAGAAGGCTTGACTACCATTCAGACAAGAAGCAGTTTTCTACTCTTAGCCTGTTCAAAATCAAGTTTGGATTGTTTAATAATTGTTTTACAATTGTTGCCAGCTTTAGTGTAGGCAGAAAATGCAGCTGGAAATTTGGATACAAACCAGTTGTGATATGCTACTAGGGCTTACAGTACCAGTCAAAATCTTAATACTGGTATTCCAAAAACAAACGTTTTTCCTCAATAAATTTTGATGACAGTTAATAAAGTAAGGAAAAAACAAGTACTTGAATTCAAGTTTTAAATAAACATTTATTGCGATAATAAATATTCTGAAAAAAAATCATTAAAAATACAGTTATTCTAAAAACAAAAAAACACATTGTTACTGCAAAGTTTAGTTATGTTTAAGCATCCACACTACCTGTCCGAATAAAGTGAGCTCTTAAGAAACATTAGCAATCAATAGTATTATCGTTTAAAATGGATCTAATTTTGGTACATACAGTATTTGATTAGCGGCATAAAACGCCCTTTCGGATTCTATTCTGGTACTATTATGCTGAGATAATCGTAGATGATCTCAGTCCATATTTTCTAGGCTTTGAACTTTTTTAGCAAAATTAGTTAAGTATTTCATTAATTTCTGACTCAAGTCCATCTTTTAAAATCTCATTGGAGTCAGGCAATTTCTTATTTTGGAAAGAATTTGCAGAACACTGATGTTCTGTTCCATGTTGGTCTTCCATGTTTGAATTATGTTCATCATTTTCTGAAGGAGAAACGTTTTATTAAGCAAAGTATAATTTTCACTATAGTATCTTTACTGAGTCTGGGAGAGAGCAAAGAGTGCAGTTAAGGAATTCTTCACATGTATAAATGCAAAGAAGAGAAGGACAAATCAGATCGGATGCATATGTATTTGCGTGGGATAGTATTAGATACCCCAACTGATGTTGCAGATGAACTCAACAGTTACTTTGCATCGATAGTTACAGAAGAAAAGGCCTTCACGTCAATGAGAAATTATGGGGGTGAAGTTGAAAAAAATTTAATTAATGATGTTGAAATTTCACATGTTGATTTAATGAGAAAACGTTTGCGCCACACAGGTGAGTAAGGCCCCTGTGGATGATGGCACATACCCTATAATCTTAAAGGAGGCGGTAAGTGAGTGTATTGAACCATTAAGGCTAGTTATGAGAGCATCGCTGGACTCAGGAGAGATTCCGTTGGATTGGTGTAAATTGGAACATAAAGGCGGTTCTAAGAGTGTAACGGGAAATTACCGACCGGCCAGTCTAGCTTCAGTAGTAGGAAAAATCATGGAGGCAATGATCAAGGGTGGAATTCAGGATCATTTAGATGGAAATGGATTCAGCATGGCTTTGTAAAGGGAAAATAATGTTTAACAAATCTGGTTAGCCATTTTGACAGGTCACTTGTGAGCTGGATTTAGAGAATAATTTCGAAATTGTTTATTTAGATATCAGAAAAGCATTTGACTCAGTCCCACATGAGCAGTTACTTTATAAGTTGGAGCAGGCTGGAATCATAGGGAAAATCCTTAGGTGGATAGCACAATGGCTTAAGGGCACTAGGCAGGGAATTGTGATAAATGGTTATTCCTCAGATTGGGTTAATATAAGAACCGGGGTTCCATGAGGATGAGTATTAGGACCACTGTTGTTTATGATTTTCATAAATGACATCGATGAAGGGATATAGGGTAATGTCTAAACTTGCAGATGATGAAAAGATCAGTAGAGTAGTTAATGATCGCCACCAAGCAGAGGTTGCAGAAAAGTGGCAGCTATATGCTTTAATTCAGCAAACTGCAAGGTCTTACACCTGGGGAACAGCAACCCCAAAATAACTTATATATTTGGTGGTGGAGTTGAACTAAAGTCAGTAGTGGAGGAACGGGACTTGGGAGTTACAATGCGGTCAGGCATGAAGTTGTCCGAGAATTGTGGACAGGTTGCAATGTTGCATGGTGTCCTATCGATGATTTATCGAACATTTGCTAGTAGAGATAAGGATGTCGTAATCACATAAAAGTGATTTTATAACCTTTATGTGATTAAATTATAAACTTTTTTTTTTTTTTTAATTAGTACCGAAAAACCGGTATTTTTGAATCAATATCTGTATTTGAATACCTGAAAAAAATTGTAAGCCCTGTATGCTACATTTTTATCTTGAACAGCTTAACACATTTATTGGATAACAAAAGTTTAGAAAAAAGGATAAGATTTTAAGGTGAAATGAAGAATATAGAATTTATTCCCTACAAGAATAATTTCATGATTTAGCATTAGCATTAGTAGAGGCATATGATGCAAGAAAGCAAGCTTATGCAGCATCAGCCAAAAAAAACCCTCCCATTTCACCCCTCTAGACCTGTACACAGTAATCTAGGTGTGGCCTGACCATTGCCTTGTATAATGGGATAATCACTTCCATCTCCCTGCTAGCAAAATTCCTATATATCATTGACAAGACTCCAGGACCTGCCATGGCAGTCCATCTGCACTGCTCAGCGAACTTCATATTTGAATGCACAATTACCCCCAGGTCTTTTCCATTCTCCACTTCCCTGAGTGTAGTACCACACGGTACATTTCTCTTGGGTTACTACTACCCGTATGCAGTAATTTACATTTATCACTGTTAAACTTCAGTTGCCACTTCTCAGCCCATTTGCCCAACTTATCTAGATCCAGTTGGAGTAGCATACTGCCTTTACTGTCGTTAACAACCCTGCCAACATTTGTATCATCTGCAAATTTGGACATTAAACCTGATCAATATCATTGATAAATAAACAAAACAATAATGGGCCCAACCCTGGGGAACTCCACTAATAACATTTGTCCACGAACAGCAGTATCCATTGGTTACCACTCTCTGTCGTCTCTCACTCAACCATCCCTTTATCCATTGTAGCAACTTACCCTTAATGCCATGCCTCTCCGAATTTTACAGCAGCCTACCATGTGCAACAGTATCAAAAGCTTTCCTGAAATCCAAGTATATGATATCAAAATTATTTTTGGCATTCAGTTCCTTTATGACCACATCATAGTATCCAATCAAATTGGTCAGACAAGACCTCCATTTAACAAACTAGTTAATGACACAAAATAGTTAATGTGTCTTAACTATTACAGCATTCTTGTCTAGATGATCCTGCAATTGCTTCTTTAACCAGTGATTCCATTATTTTCTCTGGAACACAAGTTAAACTAACAGGTCTATAGATATCTGTGTCACCTTTTGAACCCCCTTTGTGAATTGGTAATACGTTCGCACACCTCCAGTCCATGGGAACCTCCCCAAAGTCCAAGGAAGCTCTCATAATTATGGCTAAGAATTTGCTTACTTCCTTTGCTGCCTCCTGTAATATAACTGGATAGATCCCATCCACCCCAGGTGCCTTTTTTATGTTTAACTTCAACAATTTCTCCTCCACTTTGCTCCCAGTAATTACAAAATCACTTATCTCCCTGTTAGGGTTTGATGAACTTCTGGCACTCCATTCATTGAATAACTCCTTATGTATGAAGGTAGATGCAAAATACTCATTCACTTTATCAGCTACCTGAGCATTAGTAGAGGCATATGATGCAAGAAAGCAAGCTTTTGCAGCATCAGCCAAAAAAAAAAAAAAAAAAACCGTTCCACTTCACCCCTCCATTCGTTCAAAATACCTGTCCAGCTGAGCCTTAAATTTATTTAGCCTATCAACTTCCACAACAAGGGATGGAAGTCTGTTCCACCAACCAACTACCCGCTGGCTAAAGGCAAATTTCCACACATCTATCCTACATCTGTCTTTCCTCAATTTGAATTTATGCCCTCTCAGGTGATTATTCTGAGAAAGAGTCAGTATCCCATCGGCATTGAGCATGCTCAAACCATTCAAGACTTTATACACCTCTATCAGATCACCTCGCCAGTGTCTAGTCCCCAGACACTGTAATTTGCAAAATTTAAGCCTTTCTTCGTAAGAGCAATCCTTCGTTCCATTCACTAACCTTGTTGCCCTTCTCTGTACTTGTTCGAGCAGCTTTACATCCTTCTTGAAATGAGGCCTCCAGACCTGTATACAGTACTCAAGGTGCGGCCTGACCATTGCCTTATACAAGGGAATAATCACCTCCCTATCCCTGCAAGAAAAATTCCTGTATATCATTGATAAGACACCATGAGCTACTCTTCCAGCCCGTCTGCAGAGAACTTCATATCTGCCTGCACAATTACCCCCAGGTCCTTTTCATTCTCTACCACTGTCAGTGTAGTACCACTGAGTTGATACGTTACTCGAGGGTTGCTGTTTCCTATATTTAGTACTTTACATTTGTCAATGTTAAACTTCATTTGCCACCTCTCAGCCCATCTGCTCAACCTTTCCAGATCCTGTTGCAGCAGCATAGAGTCAGTAGCATCCTTAACAACCCTGCCAACCTTTGTATCATCTGCAAACTTGGACATTAAGCTTGATATACCATCATCAATATTATTTATAAATACAGAAAACAACAATGGACCCAACACTGAACCCTGAGGGACTCCACTAATAACATTAGTTCACGATGAGCAGTGTCCATTAATTACCACTCTCTGTCTTCTGCCACTCAACCATCCCTTTATCCATAGCAACAATTTGCCACCAATGCCACACTGCTCCAATTTGTGCAGCAGTCTTCCATGTGCAACAGTATCAAAAGCCTTTCAAAGATCCAAATATATAATATCAAAGTTATTTGGCCAAACATTAATTTGGAAGATTTAAAACAGTAATAAAACTAATGAAAAGAAGAATAGAAAGATTGCAGATCATCCAATTTTACATTGTGGCTAAGACCGGCAACAGGAAAGAGTGGCTCCATTGGAGAAGAGTCTATCACCAAGTCCATGCACCTCCAATCACAACCAGTTGTGATTGGAGGTGCATGGAGGACCATTAACCTTGATTGTGCATTTTGAAGGGTTGTTTGCAAGCAGAAGATTAAGAGTGGAAGTGTGTGATTTGGGGTGTCTAGTATCTTCATAGGTAAATGAACAGGTTGTGTAAAGTTATTAATAATTGCAAATGCCTCAGCATCTCAACCATTTGGATCTGGGTAACTAGAAAATTTAAGCTTGCTGCAGTTGTGAACTTTAAAATTGCCAAGGAAAACTACTTTGTGGAAACTATATTAGGAAATGTGGATTGGAGAAAATGGAATTTCTAAGAAAGGAAGTAAAAAAGCTCTCAGTGATTTGCAGAATTGAGAAAATGTTAGAGGAAACGAATATGACAAAGTGGGGTAAGCCAGAGATCAAAAAGAGGAGAATCCAGATTAGGAAGTCATTGAAAAGGAATATCAGAGCAGACATATGCACAAGTACTACCTTTGAAGTGAAAAGAATCTTAGGACAAATAATTAGGGCAGCTGAGGTGAGTGGTGGTTTATGCAACTGGTGATTGGTATTTTGTCAGAAAATGTAAGTGTGAGGCTTTGACAAATTGTAAGTGGAAATGGACAACATTGAGATAGGACCTGGGATCGTGTATATTTGTGAAATGAATGAGGAAGTTTTGGGGCAGTTTTGATCTTTTTTTCAGATAAGTTCTGTTCAGTTTAAATGTTCTTCATGCATTCAGAAAAAAATTATTGGGAGCAAAAATATACTCAGCTCCTTGACAGTGTACCCTCACATACACACTACTCTGACTCCCTCCAGTTTGTAGCTGGCAGAGTAGAGGTAATAAGATCATGCATTGGCTGATCAGATACCTCCTAGAGAATCAGCAATAGATTTTATCCAGTGGACTGTCTAGTGGCCGGCCTGCAAAAAAAAACCATTTTAGCTATACGCTTGAAATGTAATAAATACTGGATCTCTCCATGATGCCCATGACAACCTTTAAAGATATGACCCATTCTGAATGGCAGAGGAAATGGAGGGAGCTTTGTTTTTGTGTCTGTATGAATTTTGCCACTTTGGACTTCCATTAAGCAAACTAGTGGTATTGCATCTAGTATTGAGAGTCATCTACTACTTTATAATTGCCTGATGATGCAGAGAATTGACCATTCATTTGTGTGATGCACTTGTCACATCTCAGCCCTTGCATATGCTGGTTCACACCTAGGTGGTCACCTCCAGTATACCCAAGTACAGTTTTCCTGAAATTGCAGATGGTTATATTGCGATGTTTACTAACAGTCCCACCATTGTGAAGGTACAAGGAGAGGATTGGTTGTTGTAGAAAAAACAATATTTTGCTGAAATTCAGTCCACTTGGCTCAAAAGTGGGATCTGAATATCAGATCTATCTGTTTTTGATGCATATCTAGATATGATGCATATCTAGATATGCAGAGATAGCATATCTAGATGTATACATGGTAGAATGTCTGTGAATTAATATTGTTGATTCTCTATATATTAAACAAAGCCTGTACATTAAACAAAAAATAAATAAATAAAAATCTATTCTTAAGGGTTCTTTTGGACTGAGCAACACTTCATCGGCTAAGTTGTTTTCTGTTTTTATTTTGCAAGTTGTTTTAAAAACTTTGTTTTTTTTTAAACAGTTTACATTCTTTGATTTAATTATCTTACTCAAAATGCACATTTTTTTTTTTTAAACATTTCATATCACCTCAATTATTTATGCTTACTATTAAGCACAACTTAAAAAAATGAGGTTGCCAGTTACAGGTATGTGAAATTTGCTGGTAGTTGTGATTTGAAATAGTGCTCTTTCCCTCTTTTTTCAAATAACAATAATGGAGATTTTCACACTTACATGATTGGTAAATATGTATATAAATAATAGCATGATGGCTGTTCTGGGTACCTGACAGGTGCCTTTCCAAAATAAATCCCATGTTAATAAGATTTGTTATTGTTTTCACATAATAAAGATAAGAACACAAAACCATGTTCTATCAAAATGAATGCTACTCTGCAGGAAGTAACATAAGTAATATCAAATTTCTCACACTGTGAAGTGTTCAAAATTTTAAATAAATCTTAAAATAGAAGAAACTAATAGTATCAAATGTGTGCTTTTTTTTTTTTTTTTTATATTTGTAGAAGTAATAAGCAACAGTATGTGCTCTTGCACACATTGGAAAGTTCATATTTGTAACAGTCTTTTGTACTGGAAGGCAGAAGAGACTAAAAATATATGTTTATAT
This sequence comes from Mastigoproctus giganteus, assembly GCF_048544385.1. Lineage (NCBI taxonomy): Eukaryota > Metazoa > Arthropoda > Arachnida > Uropygi > Thelyphonidae > Mastigoproctus > Mastigoproctus giganteus. The sequence continues at coordinate 201,733,156 of NC_143577.1, forward strand.
TTTATTTAAAACATTTTTTTTATTTTCAGCACAATAATATTTTTTTTAAATGTAGCAGACACGGCATATTTTAAATATTTAAGTAGAATTTAAAAAAAGTAACTTTTCCTAGAAATTAAAAAGAAAGTTGGCTGCCTGTCAGGTGACCTTACAAATATATCACATGCACACTTTCAAACTTTTGCACACTACTCTTTTAAATTAAACATGTTTACATATCACTGGAAAAGAACATAACCGAAAAAAAAAATTTTTTTTAGAAAGTTACAAACGATGAAACATTGCTTCAATGGTTCACTACATAAAGAAGTGCTGGAATAAGTCCTTGAGGTTGTCACAGACATAGATAGGCGAGACAAGCTGTACTTGCTACCTGGGAGTCTAAAACGGTGATGGAACTGATATTCTGGTGATACTCAAGTCAAGTGAACCCAATTTCGGTGAAGTCCGGATGGTCTCTGACAGCTAAATCCTCTGCTTGCACCTTCATGATGGTGGGACTGTTAGTAATCCTGGGTATAACCCCCATGTGCAAGCACGCTGTGGGTGACCACCCAGGTGTGAACCAACATAAGCAGGGGTCGAGGTGTGGCGCCCACACCACATGGAGGAATGCTGCCACTCTGTGTTACTAGGCAGTACTAGGTAGTAGATGACTCTCATCAACCAGTGCAATACCGCCACTTTGCTTATTGGAGGCTTGAAGTGGTGGAACCCATGTTTAGTCTCCAGGGCTAAGTTCCGGTCAACCCTTGCCCATCTCTTCCATCCTGTAGTATGACTGATGACTTTTGAGGTTATGATGAACACCATGGCGAGATCCAATCTTCCTTACATTTCGAGGGTACAGCTCTAAAACGGTGTTTGCAGGCCGGCCACTAGTTAGTACACCAGACCGAACCTATTGGTAAGTCTTTAGGAGGCTTCCAGATCACCTAGTGTATAATCTTGCTGCCTCTTAATACCAGATAGTGACTGGAGGAAGTCCAAGTAGCGTGTATGTGGGAGGGTATTGTCGAGGCCACATTATGTCAAGGATCTGGGTATATTCTTACCATGTGTACGCTATACCAAAAAATTTAATTACTTCATACAGCATTTCCCCCCCCCCCAACTTTTTCTTATTATTGAATACATCATGAATTGTCAAACTAGTAGAGTTAGCTTATCTGCGAAACGATCTAAACCTCCCAAACACTTCCTAGTTCATTTCTAATCTCAACGGTCTCAATTCTAATCTCAATGATGTCCATTTCCACATGTAGTCTGCCAAACCACATGTACATTTTCTGACAGAATCTCAGTTATCGGTTGATTCAACTACTGCTCATCTCAGTTGCCCAAGTTATTCGCATATGATTCCTTTCACCTCAAAGATGGTACTTGTGCTTATGTCCGTTCCGATATTCCCTGTCAGAGACTTGGAATCTCCTCTTTTTGATCTTCTCTGGCTTAAAATCTCTCTTCCTAATTCTGTCAAATTCATCTGTTGTCTCTACTGTTCTTCCAAATCCACTAGTCTCTCGGAGTTCTTTGATTTCCTCTCTTCGCAACTTGACTTTCTCCAGTCCAACTTTCTTAACAGTGAGGTAATTTTCCTTGGTGATTTTAATGTTTACAATGCAAACAGGCTGCCAGGGCAGGTCATGGGGTCATGTCAATGATATATAGGAATTTTCCTAGCAGGGAAAAGGAAAAGGAGGTGATTATCTCTCTGTATAAGGCAATGGTCAGGCCACGCCTTGAATACTGCATACAGGTCTGGAGGCCTCATTTTAGGAAGGATGTAGATTTACTTTAACGTGTACAGAGAAGGGCAACAAGATTGGTGAGGCGAATGAAGGGATCCTCTTACCAAGAGAGGCTTAAGTTCTGCAAATTGCAGTGGCTGGAGACTAGGTACCTGCACGGTGATCTGATTGAGGTGTATAAGGCCTTGAATGGGTTGAGCACGCTGAATTCTGATGGCATCCTTCCACTTGTTCAGATTACAAACCTAAGGGAGCATAAATTCAAATTAAGGAAAGACAGATGTAGAATAGATGTGCGGAAATTTGCCTTTAGCCAGCGGGTGGTTAATTGCTGGAACAAACTTCCATCTGTCGTTGTGGAAGTTGATAGGTTGAATAAATTTAAGGAAGAACTGGACAGGCATTTGGAGGGAATGGTGTGATTTTTTTTTTTTTTTTTTTTTTGGGCTGATGCTGCATAAGCGCATACACATGCTTTCTTGCATCACATGCCACTACTACTCCAGCTGGCTTCCGTTTTCTAGTCACACCGACCCAGTTGGTCGAGATACTGAGGCTTTTGCAATTACTAATGACCTTGCTTGTTCATTTACTTACAAGAATATTGTTCATTTACTTACAAGAATACCGGACAATCCTAACCATAGAGCCAACACGCTTGATCTTTTTCTCACAAACAACCCTTCTAAGTACATGCTCAAAGTGAGTGGTCCTTTAGGCACCTCAGATCACAACTTGGTGATTGTCTCTTCCCCAATGGAGCCTTTATCTCATGGCTATTCCTAACCTCATTGTTTGGCATTACAAGAATGCAAAATGGGATGAGATGTGAGATTTCTTTTCCTTGGTCGGATTACTGTTTCAAAACTTTTGATGTCAACGTTTGCTCAGATTGTGTCAGTGAAATTATTCTTATGGGAATGGAATCCTTTATTCCACTTTAAAATCTCGTCCTTTAACTAAACCTTGGTTTTCCATTAAATGTGCTAAGGCTGTTCAAGAGAAGAACGTTGCATATTGTAATTGGCTTGTTTCCAATTCTTCAGTTTCATTTTCTGCCTACAGCAAAGCTCTCAACAATTCTAAAGCAGTTATTAATCAGTCTAAACTAGATTTTGAACAGGCTAAGAGTAGAAAACTTGCTTCTTGCCCTAATGCTAGCCGAGCATTCTGGTCTCTTGCCAAAGCTATTGGCTGCAACTTTTTCCCATCTGCTCCCTCCTCTGTCAAAACCAGATGGTTATGTTGTCACTTTTTTCTCCCAACTCATGTATTAATCCCATTACATTTTTCTCCCAACTTATGTATTAATGATCTTGGTAAAACACCTCTCACCATTCCCAACACACTCCATTCAATGCCTCCTGTGGTCTTCCGTCAAAAGGAAGTCAGAAGGATTTTGACGAATCTTGTTGGTAATAAAGCTCCAGGTCCTGATGGTATTTCTCCACTTGTTCTCAAAACCTGTCCTCCTGAACTTACTCCTGTTCTTTGCTGCCTTTTTTCACTTTCTTATTCCAAATGTGTTTTTCCTTCTGCTTGGAAATTTGCTCATATCCAACCAGGTCATAAAAAGGGTAACAAATCCCTCCCATCCAATTATCGTCCCATTTGCAATTAATTAACTGCCAACTCTTAAACTACCTAGAAACCTTTCGTCTGATCACCGATTGCCAGTATGGATTCGGTCAGTGTTGATCCACTGCTGATATTCTGGCTTATGTTACCCATTTATGGACAAATTCAATGGAAAATCTCGGTGAAACACAAGCAGTTGCCCTTGACATCTCAAAGACTTTCAATCGTGTTTGGCATAAAGGTCTTCTAAACAAGCTTCCATCTTATTGTTTGCTGACTGTTTTTTATAATTGGTTATCCAGTTTTCTCTCTGATCACTCACTGAGGATGATGGTAGATGGCTCTCTGTCTTCTAACTTCTCCACTAATGCTGGCATCCCCCAAGGTTCAGGTCTTTCCCCCACGCCTTTCCTCTTCTATATTAATGACCTTCTTCCATTAACTGGAACTCCTATCCATAGTTTTGCCAATGATAGTACATTGCATTCCACTTTCCAGTTTGAGAAACCTTGCCCTGCTCAATCAGCTTCAACATCTCGAATATCCACTACCAATTCCTTAAATGCCGATCTCCAGGTTATTCTCCAGTGGTGCAAAGACAACTTAGTTGATTTCAATCCTGCTAAAACCCAGCCTTGTCTTATATCTCACAAAAAGGATTCTTCTGCTCCTATGCTTATCTTTGGTGACACTCCGATTTCTAGGCAAAATGATATATCTCTTTTGGGGATTACCCTGACTTCTAATCTCCCTTGGCACATTACAAATATTGCTTCCTCTGCATCTAAAAAACTTGGTTTTCTCTTTCGCTCTTGACATTTCTTTTCTTCCAAACAGCTGTTCGCTCTGTAAAAATTGCAAATCTGCTCTACCGTGGAATATTTTTCCCACATCTGGGGTGTTGTCCCCAAAACCTCTCTCAGGCTTCTCGATTCCATTCAGAAGAAGGCAGTTGGGTTAATTAATGACTCCTCTCTAACAGAGTCTCTCCACTCGCTGTCTCATAGACGTACTGTTTCTGCTGCATGCCTTTTCTGCAGATACTTCCATGGGTACTGTTCTTCTGAATTGGCTTCTATAATTTCCACTCTCTCTTTCAAAACAGTCTGAACACATGCCGCCACCAGCGAACATCCATTTACTGTCCAACTTCAAACTCACAGAACCAACTTTTCATCTTCCTCGTTTATTCATTCAACTGCTGTTTTCTGGAACAACCTTCCTTCATACATATTTCCTGAAAATTACAGGCTACAGAAGTTCAAGTCTAATGTCAACAAATATCTCTTTTCGTCTTCTCAACCTCCAACCCAACTACGGTACTAAGTACTATAGGTTCTAATACCTCTTGTGTTTGGGGTTTTAATTAAAAAAAATTAGAAAATGGAACTGACTAATAGATTTATTTATGTTTATATTTTATGTATAATTTTTTTTTAAAATTTAAATCAGAATTAATACAGTTAAACTTGGTTATAACAAGCACGGAAATAACAAGATCACGGTTGTAATGAACAAAAAGCCATAATGATTTTAATTTGTGTAATCCCATACAATTGCTCACTGTTATAATGAGTGTACTACATGGATATACCGTACAAATTTTGGTAACTATGTAAACATTCTTAATTTTTCGGATAGTCGAAAACCCCAATTCTTGGAATAGACAAAAATGAAAAGGGTGACTTAGCTTTTATGACCACCCGCATCGGATTAGTGGCCGGTTTATGACCTTGTCCTTTTAGGGATTAGGGATAAAAATGAAAAGGGCGACTTAGCTTTTATGACCACCCGCATCGGATTAGTGGCCGGTTTATGACCTTGTCCTTTTAGGGATGAGGGGCTATACAGTAGTGCATTGGCGTTCCGCTTGTCGCATTACCCTATTTACAGATTGTCTTGTATTCACTGAACTTTAAATTTATTTCAGGGCTTTTAAGAATTTTGGAAATGGGACTTCTAAGAACTTTGTATGCAGATCACTTTACTGTCATTTTAAAGTAAAATCAATTAGAAACAAACCCTTCCTTTGGAAACATGTCTACTAACAAAAGAAAGTGCCTCTTGATTTGCGAAAAAGTCAAAATTATTCGTGAATTAGATTACAGTGCTTCTCAAACTATCTGTGATGAAGGACCAGTTTCGTTTATTTCCAATCTGTCGCAGACCAGTACTTTTGTAAAATACAAATCTCACGGACCGGTAATGGACAAATCATTGGGGACCTGTAACATCTGCAACTGATTTCCAATTTGTCACGGACTGGTAACAAACAGTTCATGGACCGGCATTGGTCTGTGGACCACACTTTGAGTAGCACTGAGTTAGAATGTGGTGCAAAAAACGTTGAAGCATGTAAAAAGTTTTCTGTGTCCTCTTCAACAGTATCAATTTTGTGGAAGAATAAACATGTTTATATATCAAATCATTGGAAAAGAATAAACATGTTTACATATCAAATCACTGGAAAAGAATAAACATGTTTACATATCAAATCACTGGAAAAGAACATAACCAAAAAAAAATTTTAGAAAGTGTGAAGTTACAAACGTTGATAAAGCATTGCTTCAATGGTTCACTACACAAAGAAGTGCTGGATTTTAATAGACAGTCCGATCTTGAAGGCTCAAGTGCAAAAATTTGCTAAGCAGTTTGGACGGGACAATTTTGTATGTAACAGCGGTTGGCTTAATCGATTTAAAAACCGAATACAAGCATATTAATACAAATAATATGTAGATATATACTAATATTGTTTTTTCTCTCTAATAATTCTTTTGTTTTTTGAATCTTATCTTTTTATCATTATTGAGAATTTAAAAAAAATAGGAGGTAGATTTAACTCATCACTGATATAGTGATTAATGTGTATAAAAAGTATAGTGAGTAAAATACATAGCATGTTTTAAAATTTTAATTTTTTATTAAAACTTAAAATTAAATAGAATAAGTATGGCAATCCATTAAGAAAATATGAAAAAAAAAAAAAACATTGAAATCAATATAAATATTCTCATAGATATAGCCATTGTTCAAACAGAATTCAAGAAAGACTCAAAACGTTTTCCAATTAAAAAGAAAAATGACACCTCTCAGATACCTTGCCGCCATATCTGCTAAAAACTGAGCCCACCACCATTGCAGAGATAATAATGTAAAAGGTAATAAGAATAGTGCCTTGATAAAGAGAAAGATACCACAAGGTAGAGTTTTAAAAAAAAAGTTGGGAAGGTTCTCATGAATAAAGCCTATTAAATGGGAAAAAAATATACTGATTTTGAATTCTCCAAACTAAGGCGGCCATGTATGAATGTAGCAAAATTTAAATTTTAAGAAAAGTACATATGCACTTTTCTGAACAGATTAATAAAAAAAAAATTTTTTTAAATAAAATAAAAAAATACGCATTTGCATTATTTAAATGATCAGTCTTTTATATGAAAACTGGTGCAGAGTGACCATTGCAGTTGATATGCTAAGAAATTCTAATCAACTAATCATTTCTAAATTAAATGATGCTGCTGTATTTTTATGCCCTGATTTTGAAATTGTTCTGAAATTGTCACTCATTTTTTCAGAAAAATACATTTGTGATTTCTCTGAAAAAAGATAAATAAATAAAAATGAAACCTCTCACAAAGATTTGTCAAGGAGTGTCTCATGCATGCAACCATTGGTTATTATGCAAACTGAAAATTCAGAAGATTGCCATGCCATGTTATACACTAATTGATGAGAAACTCCCACATCAAAACTAGCCAGCTGTATTATGGTTTTCTTACTGCTTGTTTTATGTTAGTTTCGATCTTCGTTTTCTTGATTTTCAGTGCACAGAAACCATTGTCTATTTAATTCCGCTTAATCCCATTTTTAAAATATTATTAAAATCCTAATTCATTTGCTATGTACGTGTGGAATTGGCTGAAATCCCAGAAACAGGTATTTACACATTGGTTTCATTTTCCGACTGTGAACTTTTTTTAAAATAGCTATCATTACTATTCTTGGATATAGGAAAACATAGGAAATTTCAAGGTCATTAAATTTTTAAGGAACTATAAACAGTCACTGGGAATTATTAGCGGAATAGTTGTGCTACCTGATAGCTTTGCGGTAGAAGTTTTCAGGATACTAAATTGTATGTAAAAATACTCACGTGTTGCTGAGTTATTATTACTGTTATTTTCAAGGTCACAGTCATTCTACTGAGTCAGCCATTTTCATGAGATAAAAGAACTACAGCAGTGCCACCTGCTTGTTCGGTGGAATTAGAAATTTGGCATAAATTGCAACATCACCATTGTATAAGAGCTACCACTTCTATATAGCTGCATAATGCTTGGCAGATCGGCAGCTTAAATCCCTAGCCCAGATAAATGGTGAGGTTTGACATCAGAAAGGGCATCCGGTCATAAAAAATATGCCAAAACCAAAGTTGATTGATGGAAAGTAGATGTGTCAGGGGCTACCAAACAAAGGACTGGTCTGGTTAAAGAAGTTAGTTCAGCTAGAGATGAAGAAGGAGTTGAAAAGTGTTAGAATAGGAACATTGAACATTGGGACGATGAATGGAAAGAGCAGATGCCGACCCCATATGAATGTGGGTAGAAGGCAAGGACAAAGAAGAAGACAACTATAATATACTATGTACTGTACTGTATTGTACTGTAAGTTTTCTTTGAGATAATTCACAACTTTTTCATCCTGCAATGGATTCAATAAAACTTTGACCCAGCAAACAAAACAGGCTTGCTCTTATGTTCAAGTATAATATAATTCTTAAAAATGTGCTATATAATTAATCATTCACTGTTTCCCTTTCAGCATCTATGTTTGGAGCCACAGATGCTGTAGTTACAAGAACTCTTACCCGTGAACAGTACATTCAGCAGAATTACATTCCTGACTGGTCTGATCAAAGATGGAATGATACAAGTGGAAAGTCATTAACGTGAATAGTAATTGAGGCAGAGGAAGTCTATACCTGAACTTTTCTCTCTATTTGATTTAAAATAGTTATATTTTGTTGGTTTTCTAGTGCAGCAGACCAGTAATGTTTCTTTATTCTGTTATTTTAAATTGTTTTTCCATTTACAGTAATACAGATGTATTTTATAAATGTAATCTATCCAAATGTTTAAAATATTAAAATATTATATGTATATCTCTCTATACATTAAAAAGGTTTTCCTCCTAGTGATATTTATTCGAGCCAATGGGAGAAGAGGGCAGGGCAGATGCATCATTGCATCACTACAAATGCACGGGTAAATACAGTCGATTCCGGTTATTTGGGACACGTCGGGACTAGTGCATTTTGGCCCGATTAAGCGGCTGCGCCAATTATCCGAAGTTTCACGTAAAAAAAGTTATAAATACAATGGACTCCCACTTTACAATAGGTTCACTGTACAATCGAATCACATTACGATGGACTCACAATAGTAAAGAACCGTTCACTATACGATGTGTAGTAAGCGCGTGGTACAGTCGGAGACAATTGTAGGGTGATCTCCAGTGCTGCGGTCTCCTGCCCCGATTAAACGGCATGTTGTCCCAATTAAGCAAAGTGAACCCTGGCTATTTTCTCGATTGGGTTCTGTATTTTAAGATTTTCCCCAAATAAACCGGAATCCACTGTAATTACACTGTACATAGGTCATTTCCTGATTAGATTTCAGTGCATTATATTAGTACTGCATAATGTTATTATTGTACAAATAATAATAAAACTATACAAATATTTACAAAATACTAAAATATTTATAATCATATTTCTACGTATATCAGTTAATCAAAAATAGATGAAGGGACCCATTGTCCCAATATAGTGTGTATATTTGTAAGTAGTTTAGTATTTTGTAAATATTTTAAATATCTGTATAGTTTGTAAATATTTTAGACCTGCACTTTTGGATGCAACAATATTCCTCATGCATTGTGCAACCCAAAACAAAAGGCCTTTTCCTAAGTGACCTATGTAAACACAGGTAAATAATTATATAGTGATATTTATTCGACCTCGAGAATTTTGCATGGCAGGTGGGGTAGCCAAGGGGGAAGAGAGGTGTGGGTCATGCTGTACAAGTGGGCAGGGCAATTACGTCACTACAAATGCACAGGTAAATAATTACATAGGTCATTTCCTGATTGGATATAGATCAGTGCATTTTGACAAGTGTGTATTTTACATAGAAAAAATTTGACTTACTCCGTCATACCTCTACATTTTATGTAGAAAAGCGTATGTGGGGGAGTTGGCGAGCGAAGCTCTCTAGTATGTATTATTTTAATTGTCTTTAAAACCATGCACTAATAGACTTGAGTATACTACTACTGCTCTGAACTCACTCACTCAGCTTTCACTGCTAGTGTATTTAACATGTTTGCTTCTTTTACACATATATGCATAAAACGGTACATTGAGTGTACATATTTTGAATACATGTCTATATTCAAAGAATGTAATGCATACAAGTAATGCCGCAATGAATGACCCCCTTGAAACTTGGCTGCCGATTGGGGTGGTTAAGGTGGAGTCAAGATTCACACACAGAGAAGATGGCTGTAGTACAGACATGTGGTTGAAGAGGACGTGATTGCACCTTTTGAAGAAAACCCTGTAAGTAGCTTATGGGTGGTAGAACAATTATTTTGCCTGCCAGAACCATGCTCTGTGGCACAAAGTTGTGCCCAATACTTTCAAGTAAAAGGATAGTAGCCTGTGGATTATCCTCCTTATAGAGTTTTGTGATTGGTTACTACAGCAAAACGAAACAGACCCAAAGCTCAGAAAATAACTTATAATGGAGTAGCATTGTAAATATTAAAATTTTTTAAAGTATTTCAATAAACATTACATAAGGCTAATTTTGATGTAATGTGCCAAGAAAGGCACATTAGTCCAACAGATAGTAACTTAATTTTAAATAAAGAATTGATATTTACAAAGGCACCAGCAGACATGCTTGCCATTTCGTCATCCAATAAGAAATGGCCAAATATGTGTTTTGAAGTTACTACTACATCGTTAGTAATTGTGTCATCTATTATGTAAAATTTATTTTTATCTATTTAAATATCTATTTACATCTATTTATATATATAAAAAAATAACCAATATTTTCAATTATATAAAGCCCACTGTAATATTTTAACAAAAATTTTTTTTTAATTCTTTGTTTAAAATTAAATTACTGCAGGATCATCTAGACAAGACTTCAGTTATAGCTTAGCCACGGCATGGGTTTGTTAAGGAGAAGTCTTGTCAGACCAATTTGATTGGATACTATGATGTGGTCACAAAGGAACTGGATGCAAAGAATAATTTTGATATTGTATATTTGGATCTTAGAAAGGCTTTTGATACTATTCCACATGGAAGGCTGCTGCCCAAATTTGAGCAGTGTGGCATTGGAGGCAAATTGCTGCTATGGATAAAGGGATGGTTGAGTGGGAGAAGACAGAGAGTGGTAATCAATGGGCACTGCTCTTTGTGGACTAATGTTATTCAGTTTTGGGTCCATTGTTGTTTTCTATATTTATGCCTGATATTGATGATGGTATATCAGGCTTAATGTCCAAGTTTGCAGATGATACGAAGGTTAGTAGGGTTGTTAATGACACTAATGACAGTATGCTGCTGCAACAGGATCTAGAAAAGTTGAGCAGATGGGCAGAGAGGTGGCAACTGAAGTTTAACATTGACAAATGTAAAGTACTAGATATGGGAAGCAGTAACCCCAGAGTAACGTATCAACTGTGTGGAACTACACTTACAGTGGTAGAGAATGAAAAGGACTGGGGCGTAATTCTCCAGGCAGATATGAAGTTTTCTGAGTAGTGTAGATGGTCATGGTGTCTTGCAATGATATACAGGAATTTTTCTAGCAGGGATAAGGAGGTGATTATCCCCTTATATAAGGCAATGGTCAGGCCACACCTTGAGAACTGTATACAGGTCTGGAGGCCTCATTTTAAGAAGGATGTAGAGCTGCTGGAACGAGTACAGAGGAGGACAACAAGATTAGTGAATGGAACAAAGTTTTGCTCTTATGAAGAAAAACTTAAGTTTTGCAAATTACAGTGCCTGGAGACTAGGCACCTGTGAGGTGATCTCATTGAGTTGTATAAAGCCTTGAATGGTTTGAGCATACTCAATGCTGATGGGATTCTTCCTCTTGCTCAGAATAATTGCCTGAGAGGACATAATTCAAATTGAGGAAAGACAGTTGTAGGATAGATTTGTGGAAGTTTGCATTTAGCCAGCGGGTAGTTGATTACTGGAACAGATTTCCATCTGTTGTTGTAGAAGTTGATAGCTTAAATAGATTCAAGGCAGAACTAGACAAACATTTGAACTGAGTGGATGAGTGAAATGAGAAGGGATTTTTTTTTTTTTTTTTTGGCTGATGCTAATGGCACCTCCATAGCCAGGTGGGAAGGAGCAGCAGTGCGTAGCACACACTTCTTTATTAAACCGGGGTTCGAGCCCGTCACCACCAAATACGGAGGATGGGGAAAGGTCAGGGAATGACCACCGCATATCTCCGGAGCAATATGGCTTTAGTTGCTAATGCTCCTAAAAAAAAAAAAAAAACCAAGCTAATGCTAATACTGTCTGTTGGACCAGTGTCTTTTCCATATCATGGGTAAAGAGAAGGGTTTTTGCTTTCGTAAAGGTGACTATTGTGGTCTCAGACAGTTTTTAAATTCTGTACTGTGGGAACAACTGCTGATGTTACCAACAGCAAATTCTAAATGGGAAGCATTCAAAGAAGTCATCTTGAAAGCTGCTAGGCATTTCATACCAACTAAGAAATACTGTTCAAGTTTTAGACCTAAATGGATGGCAGATGAACTAACAAGACGTGTGGCAGAGAAGAAAAATGCATGGGATGCATATAAATTATCAAGTGACACAGAAGCCTATGGCAGATATAAGCTGCTCTGTAATCAAGTCACAAAGGAGGTTAGCCAAGCGAAGGCAGATTATGAGAAATCTTTGGCAAAGGATGCAAAGAAAAACAGCAAAAACTACTTTACTTATGTAAACTCTAGAAGGAAGGGGATGAATCAGATTGATCTACTTGACATTGACGGTTCGATTGTTGTTGAACCTGCTGAGGTAGCTGACAAACTGAATGACTATTTTGCACCTATATTCACACATGAGAAAGTCTGTAAGGAAGTGAAGGCCAGAAGCTTATCAAACTCTGGCAGAGCAAAATGGGTCTGAAATTGTTGAAATTGAACATAAGAAAGGCACCTGGGGTGGATTGGATCTATCCAGTTATATTAAACGAGGCAGCAAAGGAAGTAAGTAAACCCTTACCCATAATTATGAAAGCTTCCTTGGACTCGGGGAAGTCCGCATGGACTGAAGATGTGCAAGCGTATCTGCAGTTCACAAAGGGGGATCAAAGGGTGATGAATAATTACAGACCTGTTAGTTTAACTTCTGTTCCAGGGAAAATAATGGAGTCACTTATTAAAGAAGCAATGCAGGATCATGTTGACAAGACTGCAGTTATAGTTTAGAAACAGCAGGGGTTTGTTAAGGGGAAGTCTTGTCTGACAAATTTGATTGGATAGTATTATGTGTTCACAAAGGAACTGGATGCAAATACTAATTTTGATATCATATACTTGGATTTTAGGAAAGCTTTTGATACCAGTTGCACATGGAAGACTGCTGTACAAGTTGGTGCAGTATGGCATTAAGGGCAATTTGCTACAATAAATAAAGATGGTTGTGTGGGAGAAGAGAGAGTGTAATCAATGGATACTGCTTCTCCTGGACTAATGTTATTAGTGGAGTCCCCCATGGTTCGGTTTTGTGCCCATTGTTGTTTTCTGTATTTATCAGTGATATTGATGAAGGTGTATCAGGGTTAATGTCTAAGTTTGCAGACGATACGAAGGTTGGCGGGGTTGTTAATGACAATAATGATAGTACACTACTGCAACAGGATCTATAAAAGATGAGCAGATGGGCTAAGAGTTGGCAACTGACGTTTAACATTGACAAATGTAAAGCGCTGCATATGGGTAGCATTAACTCCAGAGTATCGTACCAACTGGGTAGTACTACACTCAATGATAATGAAAAGGACCTGAGGTAATTGTGCAGTCAGATATGAAGTTTTCTGAGCAGGGTTAAAGAGGTGATTGTCCCCTTGTATAAGACAATGGTCATACCATACCTTAAGTACTGCATACGAGTAAATAAGTTCAAGTTAGAACTAGACAAACATTCGGAGTAAATGGAAGGGGTGTTTTTTTTTTTTGTTTTTTTTTTGCTGATGCTGTATATAAGCTTGCTTTCTTGCATCATATGCCTCTACTAATGTTAATATTGCAGCAAAATTAGCCCTCCTAATGTTTATTTAAAAAATGCAAAAAAAAATTTATTATTTACCCCACTCTTTTTTGAGCTTGTTACCCCACTGTTTTTGGAACTTTCATGGTTAGGCTTATGTAATGCTGGTATGAGGTTCATAGAAATAGGTAGTGATCCCACTAATTACTTTTTATTTATGCATTGATAGGGTTGGTCTGCATTGAAGTACCTGTCAATGCATACAGACTTAGTTTTTTATATTTTAGTCAATATATATGTGTGTGTGTAAATATTATATGAGGTATATGTTATGTTAATAATCATTACTATATGGAATTTATGGGCTGGTGGCATTTCAGTGGCAATATATACACTGTGTCCGTAATGTAATATATATACATTATATGTATTAGTTTATGGGGAAGAGTATTGTAAAAGACATATCTATATAAATCTATGGAGAATGCATGGGTAAAGTATGTTACATAGACACAAAGGATAATATACAAAAACTTATTGCTGTATACCTATAGTTTAGATGACTTCTTCCGGGGTCAACCACCCAAATTGAAAGGGTAAACAATGATAAATGGGTCTTCTGTTTCGGTAACGATCAATATGCACTATGACAAAATCAATTTTGAGGTTATTGTAACAGATAATAGAATTTAGGATTATATAAAATATAGAAATTAAGAAATTTCAAATTTATATAATGCTGCACATTGAGCATTTTATAAATTCACAACGATATAAAGTTAAAAACTAACCAAAAATAAAGCATGTGGTTTAAGCAGACTTATACCACATGCTTTATTGGATGTTGTAGGTCTGCACATACCACGTGCTTTAGTTTCTATCTTTATATCTTTCGTTCTGTCAACAATGATCAGAGTATACTAGGCGTTATATAAATTCAAAATTTCTTAATTTCTATAATATTTTATATAATCCTAAATTGTATTATTTGTTATATACAGCAGACTCGTGATTTACCGGGATCAGATTAACCGGGACACTTCAAGACTCCAAAAAAAATCAGCCAGAAATCATAAAATTCAAGTAATAGGTATAAACAGATATTTTGCAAGTAGTAAATTAGCGACAAGAAGCAGCATTATAAGTCATCATTTGGAGATTAGTGTAGCTATTATCTTGCAATCCCTGCTGTCTTTACACCCGCCACTCAAAAAGGGGGGAGGGGAAGAGACCAAATGTTTAGTTTGTTTTAGTGGGTCGCATCGATTGTATTCTGTCACACCGCAAAAGGACAAATTTTGTTGCATTATTTATATCAGTTGTTGTCGGGATTTTTTTTTTTTTTTTTAGAAATCGAGAAAATGATGAGCAAACTCAAGAGTTGTGCTTTCAGCAAAAACTTGAAATTATTTAAAATTTTGAAAACGGTGCATCCTATAAATCTCTAAAGAACCATATAATGTTGGTGACCAAACCATGCACAACATTGTAAAAAATAAAGGGAAACTATTAGATTTAAAATCAACATCGTAAAACAAATGCATGTCCAATACACACTACTTGCGTATTGGACATGCGAGTAGTGCGTTCTTTCGTTTTTTATCTATCCCCATACATTTTACATAGGTTGCTGAACATTTTTCGATACACTAAGTCCCCGACTTATGTAGATTCGCACTTATATGACTGAAGATTTCAGTGAAGGGGACACACATTTCACCATAATAACGTAAAAGCCCACAGAATTCCAGCTATCGGTACTATAGCAATAAGATCGAGTTTACTACCGGTTTATAATTGGTTACACTACAGACAAGCCAAATAACTCGGAAAGTGAAATTGTTTTTATTGTTTTTTTGGCAGTGACCTCCAGAAATGTGCTTTAGTAAAATGTGAGCTCACGTGAGGTGATAACCTTGTGAATTTTTTTCAGAAAATTTTATTTTAACCGTTATCATGCTGCCGACTAAGAGAATAAGTGACAGCGGCACTAGTAAATTTATCAAGAAAAGGAAAGCGACCAAGTCGGATCAGAAAATTAAACTAATAACGATGTATGAAAATGCCAAACATTAACAAGTATCGCACGGAATTCAGATTTGGCAGTGGCAACGGTGAACACAATAAAGGAGAAAGAGAGAATACGAGAAGCGGTGAAGCGATCAGCACTAATGAAGGTCAACTATAATAACCAAGGCTACGAAATACATATCAGTTTTTACAGTATAATAACATGCGTTTTTTCTTCCTTTTATGTTTTATTTTCTTATGTGCCACTCCGCCTACTTCACCGCTGTCCCCCAGATAAAGTTTTTAATTGAACTAATTAAAAATATATAACTGTTTTTCTTCATTCTTCTGAGGACATTGTGGTTTTTGTAATTTTGGAATATAGCATCAATATTTTATTAGTCATTCCAGAGTTACGTAAAACTCAACTTACGTAAGAAGTCCTGAACGTATCTGTTACGTTTGTCGGGGACTTGCTGTATTTTTGGATTAACCCGGAAATCGATTATCCGGGAATTTCTTTTTACCATCCATCCCGGAAAATCGAGAGTCTACTGTAACCTCAAAATTGATTTTACCATAGTGCATATTAATCATTACAGACATAGAGAACCCCTTATTGTTGTTTTTCCTTTCAATTTGAGTAGTTGACCCCGGAAGAAGTCACCCAAATTGTAGGTATACAGTGGTAAATTTTTGTATGTTGTCCTTGGTGTCTATGTAACATTCTTTACCTACATGCTCTCCATAGATTTAGACGTCCTTTTACGATATTAATCCATTCCAGCATCACCATCATAATGTGAACCCAATAATGTTGTTTTTTTGGTGAATTGTTCCAAGACCTCGGAAGTTGAAATTTTTACTATATAACTAAGCTATTTATCTCTCTAAAAGGTGATTTTTTGTAACAGAAATTGTACATATTGATTAAAGCACAACACAAAAAATTACTTCAACTAAAGGATGCAAAAACAAAACATGCTGCCAACATGTTTACAAAGGCTGCTATTGGCTGAGAAGAAGGACCACATGGTCCTTCAGAGACAATCATAAGCCAAGCCCATCGTAAAGTGAAATAAGTAGCCACCTCTTAACTGTTTAATATAATCAGCCACTTTATTGAATCTTTTGAATGCCTTTGTGATATTTCTGGAGGTTACGACCATAAAATAATAAAAACATTTGCAGTTCCTGGTTTATTGAGCTTTTCTGTTAGTGCAATTAATTATAAATGGGTAGTAAACTCTCAATCTTATTGCATTTGCAATAGTACTGATAGCTGGAATTCTGTGGGCTTTTACATTATTATGGTGAAATGTGTTTCCCTTTCCATGGAATCTTCAATCATATAAAAAACAAATTTTCAGAACCTTCTCTTCATTTCAAATTTTTAATTTCCGTAAACTTGTTACTCCATATCTCACAAGTATTGTGTTAGTTGCAATTTTATGTGTACCATGTTCTTTGTTATTGATTGCTTATCCTTTTTACTGTTTTAAATTTTACAACAAAAAAAAGTCAGTGAACAGAAATATCAGTTAGTTAGAATGTACATATTACAATAGTAATTGAGCTAAGTACTTAAGCATAAATTTATTTTTATTACGCTAACCTGTGGAAAATATTCATCTGACTTTCACGTATCATTTAATTTTGTTAATGGGCAAGGTAATAAAGCATAAATTTGCACTGTATTTAACAAAATAATACCGTGTGTGTGTATATGTGAAGTTGGTTATCCATATTTGGCTTGTTTAATATGCATAGATTCATGTAATTACTACTGGTGTTATATACACGTTAATAGGAATATCAAATTAAAGTTAATAGCATTTTTTCAAAGGTAATATATATAATTTTTTTTATTACATAGACTAGTAAAAGGGTTAAGAGGAAAAAAATCGAAATAACCAATATTTTGAATTATATAAGCTCCACTGTAATGTTTTATCAAAAATCCTTTTTTTTTTTTTAAGATTAAAAATCGGCAATGTGAATCATGGTGACAGATATCAAAATTTTGATAATTGATAAGATCAACCACTCAACAAAATATTTCCTGGTTTATCAAAAACCTCAGACTACATCTGCCTTTCATGTTTGGGGCGAGTGGGATGGCAAACCCATAGGGTGCCATTTTCTGGTAGCCAGTCTAGAGCCATGTCTGCCTGTATCTTTTGTTGGGGTTTGGGAGGCAGGGTGGACCTAATTGTGTAGTTTACTTAGGATTCTATATGCTGGCGGCTCATTTAGAGCCTTCCCTGACCTGAACACTTTGGTTCAGAGGTGTGCATGTACACTGTTATGTTAAAACGAGTGTCAGCTCCTGGATACTGCATTCCAAGGAAGATGATTAGAGCATGGTGGTGCTGTGCTATAGTTAGTGGTCACCTGATCTTACCTCTCTGGATATTTTCTTTTGGTGACATCTAAAGCAGCTAATATAGATTTCAGTGCCCATGATACAGAGGCACTTGTTGCAAGATTACATGTGGTGCCCTAACTATGGATGCAGAGGAAGTGACATTATAAAACTTTATAGCATGTTACACCTTGGAAATGATAATCCAAAAACCCTCTATATTACTACAGTAAGCCCTTGATTTAACATACAAGAAAGTGACTGGTACCAAAACATTCTGAGGTGCTTATGAAATAGAGGAAACCAAAGACTTCTGAGTTATAAGCAAGCAAGCATCCCAGTCTGTTTTAAAACCTCACTTACAGTGCATCATCACGGCCTTAAAAACACTGGGAAAAAAAGAGAAAGCATGTGTATCTGAATGTTTTCACAGAAATTGAAGCTGTTAGAGAAGTTACTCTGGTGTGTTTCTTTCCTCCATCTGTGAGGAATTTAGGCTATAAAACAAACTATCAAATATTGTAAAAAGCAAGGTTAGGCTTGAATAATTACCAGCAGTCTGTTCTACAGTTCTTTATGCTTATAGCAGAACAGGCTTTTCCTTCACAATGAGTTGCATTGGTATTGCACTACTTTATAAATGACATCTCCCATTTATTAAATAAACTATAAAAGCAAATAATAGTTGAATTATGAACAAACACAGTTACATGCTTTGTAGCATTAATGCAGTAGTCTTTATGCTCACAACAGGAAAAAACTTTACTTTCACAGTGAGTTGCATTGTTTTCAGATAATAGAACACTGATAGTGGTGCTCTGACCACACAAAGGTTCACTATTTTTGAGAGGAACCTCACAGATATAGCATCAGAACTTCAGGATTAAGGAATTTCTATTGATATATAGTATTTATGGAAGTGACTTAACAGTTGCCAATAGAAAGTATGTGAAAGTAGCAACCTGTATTAATCTTGAAGATGCAATTTATGTCATTTGTACAATAGTGCTGAACTGAGTTCAGCTGGTAAGAAGCTAGCTGAATGCATTGGGAATACCATTTTTCCAGGTAACATTATAATCACAATCAATTTTCTTCTTCTTACTATTATTGTATATCAACCAATAAAGTCAAAGTAGATAAAAGCTTGTTTTTTTTTGTTTTTTTTTTAACTTTAAGGTATTTCTAATATATATATATATATATATATGTATATATATATATATATATAGAATAACTGTTAAAGTTGTCAATTATGTGGAGTAAAAATGGTTTTGAAAAAAAACCCAGATATTAAAACAGTACGTTGTATAAAGTTTTTTTACCAGTTGATGTAACAGATTCAATTGTTATTGTTTTGTATTAGGTTTTTTTTTTTTTTCAGCATTAAATTCATTGATATGCAACCATTTATCAATTTTAAAAAAATTCACTTCGGATCATTAAATACTGATACTCAATAGCAAATATTGAGTAGGAGTCCCCCCCCCTTCCCCAATACTCTGTATCACTGTATCCAATTAACCTGATTTAAAAAACATCCAAAATATGAAGACTATTTTTAGTTTTAACTGACTTCAATGACAGTTTGTACTATGAATTAAAACATCAAGCCAAACTCAATTAGTAGTATTACAAACATATCTGCGATGTCTAGGAACAGTTCAGTAAATTGACTATAATATGCTGTGCTCAAACCAGATAACTCTTGGGGTTATGTTGGTCCATTTGCATATTCAGATAGGAATCTGAGTGATGCAATTTAATCATGTGGGGGATAGAAATAGGAGCATGTAGAGGGTGTGCCAGTGCCTCCAAACATAAAGCCACTGACTTTGAGCAAGCATGGCATTTTGACAGGGGTTTCTTTTCAGACTTGCTTAATATATTGACAATGCTAATGTGAGTGACTCTCTTCTAACAGAAATAGTACTAGTAGTACTAAAGAATACAAGAAAGCAAACTTATACTGCATCAGCCAAAAAAATAATGAAAACATCACGTTTTCAGTAGGAATGTCATCCACTTTAATACACTGATAAAATTAACAGAACAAAATATTTTTCATGAATATTTTATGGTGAACAGAGCATGCAAATTCCAAGTATTCAATACAAATCGATCTACCACCTTCAGAGCCACATGTTATGCAAATTATTAATGCCTATAAAAATGGGTTGTGATGACATTCCCATATTTGGCTTGCTCAGTGGAACAGTACTCAGGATGGCAAGTCATCATTCATATGATTCTATGAGATGGTGGACCATTGGATGACTTGAAGCCTGGGCAGGGAGAGGTGGCACAGCTTAATATGTTACAGGAACCATTACAAAATAAGCTGGCCAAGGTTGTCTGAGGGCTATGTCAACCAGAACATTGCTGTCTGGCTCTAACAGCAAGGTGAAACCCTATGATGTCCTGTCATAACTGTCTCTTGAGGTTGCTGCGGCCATGAGTGAACGCATTTCGAACCAGACTGTGTTAAGAAGGCTGGATTCAAGTGGACTCTATCCAAGGAAGCTATTTGGTTTGCATCCCATTAACCCCAAACCCACAGAGCTCATTAAAACTAGTACCATGAACAAATGTGTCTTGGAGCCATGACAACTGGGGTAGAGTTCTGTTCTCTTTTGAGTTCCATTTTAGCCTACAAAAAAATTCTAGACATTATTTCATGTGGAATCAGAGAGGAATGTGGTAGCATCCCTCCAACATCAGAGATAGGGACTGAACTTTTAGGGGTGCAATTGGCTCAGATTTTCTTTTCAGGCACAACACTGCAATGGAGCTCAAGTGGTGGAGGAATATCTTGAAACAGAAGAATCCAAAGATTGCTGTGGCCAGCATGATCATTAGATTTAAATCTGATGAAACGAGTGGAGCATCACATTGGGAGGAGGGGTTATGCTGTTAGTTAAGAAACAAAATGTAAGGAAGTGCACTCAATTGACATAGATGGACAAAGCAATGTTAAGTCAGTTTGGTGTGACAAGCACTTGGAAAGCAAAAATGAGGATAGGAGTTTGTTATTGTCCTAATGACTGATGAGTACAATGAACAATTATACAGAAAAATATAGTGGGCCAGTAAATCAGTGTCTTATAATGGGAATTTTAACTTCCAAAATATTGACTGAAACTTGTGGATTGGTCACTCGTGCACTAGCAAGGCTCTTGTGGATTTATTGGATGATTGTTTTCTACAGCAGCATGTCAAGCAACCAGAGGGAGTAACACTTTTGATCTGATTATCAGCAGTGATTATTCATGCATTAGAAATTTACAGATAAAGGAGCCATTATGTGGCAATGATTACAATGTGCTGATGTGGGATTTACTTAAAGATGTAACTACCATTAGGGGTAAAGGGAAGGTTTTTCCTTTCGTAACGGTGACTACGGCAGTCTCAGACCGTTTTTAAATTCTATACAGTGGGAACAACTGATAATGTTACGAATGGCAAATTCAAAATGGGAAGTAATCTGGGAAGTTACTAGACTTTTCTGTTCCAACTAAGAAATACTGTTCTAGGTTCAGGCCCAAATGGATGGATGGCAGAGAAGGGAAATGCATCGGATGCATACAAATTATCAGGCGACACAGAAGCCCATGGTAGATATAAGCTAATCTGTAATAAAGTAATAGGCAAGCGAAGTCAGATTATGAGAAATCTGTAAAGGATGCAAATAAAAACAGCAAAGACTTCTTTACTTATATAAACTCTAAAAGGAAAGGGATGAATCAGATTGTTCCCCTTGATAAAATTATGATCTGACTGTAGATGATTATTCTCAGGTAGGTACAAAACTAAATGAATATTTTGCATCTACATTCACACATGAGCTATTGAAGGAGGAGAACGCCAGATGTTTATCAGACTAGCAGGGAGTTAAATGAACGTAATAACAGCAAAGTGGAGCAGAAATTGTTAAAGTTAACATAAGAAAGGCACCTGGGCTAATGGGATCTATACAGTTATTTTAAAGGAGGTGGCAAAGGAAGTAAGCAAACACAGTCATAATTATGAGAGCATCCTTGGACTCAGGGAAAGTCCCTGTAGACTGGAGATGTGCAAATGTATCTCCAATTCACAAACGGTGACACGAGTCACCGT
The DNA here is from genome assembly GCF_048544385.1 of Mastigoproctus giganteus. Taxonomy (NCBI): domain Eukaryota; kingdom Metazoa; phylum Arthropoda; class Arachnida; order Uropygi; family Thelyphonidae; genus Mastigoproctus; species Mastigoproctus giganteus. Next base: position 201,755,297 of record NC_143577.1, read on the forward strand.
TTGATGAATGTGCCTATTAGTTTGACTTCTGTTCCAGGGAAAGTAATGGATTTACTGGTTAAAGAAGCATTGCAGCATCATCTAGACAAGACTGCAGTAATAATTCAGATACAGCATGGCTTTGTTACAGTAAAGTCTTGTCTGACCAATTTGATTGGATACTATGACGTGGTCACAAAGGAACTGGATGCAACAAATAATTTTGATATCATATACTTGGATTTCAGGAAAGCTTTTGATAATGTTGCACATAGAAGACTATTGTACAAATTGCAGCCATGTGGCATTAAGGGCAAGTTGCTACAATGGAAAAAAGGATGGTTGAGTGGGAGAAGACAGTGGTAGTCAATGGACACTGCTTTTCGTGGACTAATGTTATTGGTTCTATACCCCAGGGTTCGGTGTGAGCCCATTGTTGTTTTGTATATTTATCAATGATATTGATGAAGGTGTATCAAGCTTAATGTCAAAGTTTGCAGATGATACAATAGTTGGCAGGGTTGTTAATGACATTATGCTTCTACAGCAGGATCTGGAAAAGTTGGGCAGATGGGCTGAGAAGTGGCAACTGAAGTTTAATTTTGACAAATTAAAAGTACTGCATTAACCCCAGAGAAATGTACCAACTGGGTGGTGTTACACTCAGGGTAGTGGAGAGTGAAAGAGACCTGGAAGTAATCGTGCAGTCAGATATGAAGTTTTCTGAACAGTGCAGAGAGGCTGCCAGAGTAAGTCATGGGGTCTTGTCAATGATAAACAGGAATTTTGCTTGCAGGGATAAGGAGGTGATTATCCCTTTGTATAAGGCAATGGTCAGGCCACGCCCCGAGTACTGTGTACAGACCTGGAAGCCTCATTTTAGGAAGGATGTAGTGTTGCTAGAATGAATGCAGAGAAGGGCAAGAAGACGTGAGGGGAACAAATGGTTGCTCTTACGAAGAAAGGCTTAAGGTCTGGAGACTAGGCACCTGTGAGGTATATAAGGCCTTGAATGGATTGAGCAGGCTCAATGCTAAAATGGGATTCTTCCTCATGCTCAGATTACAAACCTGAGGGTGCATAAACTTAAATTGAGGAAAGACAGTTGTTGAAAAGATATGCAGAAATTTGTCTTTAGCCAGCGGGTAGTTGATTGCTGGAACAAACTTCCATCTGTCGTGGAAGTTGATAGCTTAAATAAATTCAAGGAAGAAGTTAATAAACCTTTTGATCAAATGGATGGATGAAATGGGAAGTCTTTTTGGCTGGTGCTGTATAAGCTTGCTTTCTTGCATCATATACTAATGCTAATGGCTAATTCCTCAGCCACTTGGTGAGACAATTCTGCACTGGTGGAAGAATGGGATTTCTTGCTGCAGAATCATTAACACCTTTATATCGATCATGGTTCACCGCTGCTAGCTCCTGGAATGGGATCATACTAGTGACGTGACCATATTTTCAAGCATCTTGTATTGACATCTTTTTGGTAATCCTTAAATCCTTTATACTTGTCTAAAGTTTCTCATTTTGTTATTGTATGGTACAACACCATACCAAATTTTGTTCCACTTCATTGTAAGCTGCACGAGTTACGTTATTTCGAGAAATGGGAATGCAGAGTCAAAATTTTTAAACATTGGGGTTCGATTCGAAAATCTTGCAATGGGGATTCCGAATATGTATTTTCATCACAGGTGCCACCTTACAACAATTTCTGTACCCTCTTCACGAGCCTTTAGTTTTATAAATGAGTATTCTGAAAATTGCTTAGTGTTTCCTCTTTATGACTTAAAACAAAGTAATTGAGAACACATCTCTAGTTAATATACGTACGAAAAAATTTTAAAAGATTAAACGAAGGTATATAAGTGTACTGATTTTCCAGCACACTCGGGAATTACCAAAAAAAAAAGATAATTATCCGACTGTGTCACGAATGGAACCATACCGCTGTCAAAATATTCAGGTGCATTCTCATTCAACTAGGTTTCAACACACCTACCCATTTTCAATGTCACCATGATTTTTTTAAGTGACTTTTGAACCAAAACGTGTCTTTTGGACACAAGTGCTGAATGAAACAGCTTAAGTTTCTGATGATTTTATATGTAATACCTTTTGCATGCAGAAATAACCCTGTGCACTCCTTCATTTGTCCCCGTGTCAAATAGAGCAACCAATTTGGTTTGGCAGTGGCAAACGGTTAAAAAGCAAGCAAGCTTATACAGCATCAGCCAAAAAAAAAAAAAAAAAAAAAAATGACACCTCCCGTTTAACCTATTCATTCCCTCCAACAGTTTGTCTAGTTCTTCAATCGTTTAAACTACCAACTTCCACACATCAGGTGGAGGTTTTCTTCAACAATTAACCATCTGTTGGCTAAAGGAAAACTGCACATCTATTCTGCAACCTTACTACCTCAATTTGAATTTGTGTTGAGCAAAGGAAAGAATCCCATCAACATTGAGTTCGCTAAAGCGATTCAAAGCCTTAAACCTCAATCAGATCCCTGGGTGCCTAGTCTCTAGATGCTGCAATTTGCAGAGCTAAAGCCTTTCTTGGTAAGAGCACCCCTTTGTTTCTTCACCAACCTCGTTTCCCTTCTCTGTACCCATTATAGCAATGGTCGCCCCTCGTGTGCATATATATACAGTCAGACTTCCATATAATCCGACTGTATATACAGTCGAACTGTATATATGTTCGACTTCCATATAGTCAATTTTTTTGATTTCCCCTTGGTTATTACACTGAAAATAGTTTCCATATAACAAAGAAAAGAAAATTTCATATTACTAATTTCGAGAGACCTGGGTACCCATTGTTCGCACTTCTGGCCTTTAGGCAATAGAGATAATGCTGTAGAAAGCTGGAATTATGAGTTAAAAGGAGTAAGAATTAATCCCTTTAGATTTTAAGAGCTAAAAGGATTAATTCTTAAGAAAGCGAATTAAGAGCCTAAAACATTCCACAATTTAGTGGTGCCCGTAAAACCTATAATACAACTGCTTCTACTCTACCGGGAAGTCACACTGGTCAACTACCTATGTGTCCACAGTCATCGGTAAAGATTAAAGCATATTCCCGATGCGGACATTGGCTCTGGTCAACCCATTTTCTGCTGTAAGCACCCTATTAGAGAATTTGGAGAGTGATTTTCCTTTATCTCGGACATTCACCTTTTACATGGTAGATACAAGTGGTCCCTAAATCAGTTTTCTTTTAGCTGCTGTGCAGGTAACCTTACAATGTCTAAGAGGAATCCTTGGGTGTAGTGGAAAAAGTGGAAGTGCTTAATAGTGTAGATCGGAGCGTTAAAAAAGAAGAAGAAATTGCTTTAAATTTTGGTATTCCTGCCAGTAGTGTGTTAACCATTCTGAAAAACCGTGTTTCGATTCCCAAACTGTTTGAGGAAACGGGACTGAATCGGAAGCGTGCGAAATTATGCCTGTATAAAGAAGGAGTTGAAGCCGATTTTAAGTGGGTGAAAATGATTGCCGACCAAAACACGCCGATATCAGAGCCATTAATAAAAGAAAAGGCTATGATGTACGCATCTTTTAGGCAGAAAATATTCAAAGCCAGTTCTGGTAGACTGGATAAATTTTAGAAGTGCCATGGCTTACTCGAAAAAATTATTTCTGGTGAAATAACTCAAAAGTTATAATCAAAGAAGATTACCCGTTGAAAAGAAACAGTTTTGAAAAAAATTATTATTACTACTAGCCATATAGTGCAAGGAAGCCTGAGTCTTATGCTGCACCAACTAAAAAAAAAAAAATCTCCAACAAGTTACCCTGAGAGAGAGAGAGGACTACGAGCGCAAAGACATACACTAGTGTTCAAATAAAGTGCATCGCCTAGGAATTTCACATTTCTAACCATTTTTCTCGATGGTATATTACATTAATGACTAGCATCACAAATAGAAATATAAACAAAACATATTTGTTAATAGTTAAGGCAAAGCTAAGTAATATTTCACAGGTGCTCTCAAAATATTCCAAAATGAGCATTTGCAACCTTTATACAATGGTTTTGGTAAACACGACAATTGTTGCTGAAATGTTATCAGAAGCCCTCAATTTGCTTCAGTTTATCATTGTAAATGGAAAGCAAAATGAAAAGTTCACGAGGTGCAAACTAATATTTAGTTGAATCACCTCTGGCCCTGGTGACAACAGCACACCGTCGAGGCATTGACAAGATCAATTTCTGAAGATAATCAACTGCTAGTTCGTGGTTCGAAACAGGAATTATGAATTCTTGAAGTTCAAGAAGGGTCTTTGGTTTCTTTCTGCAGCAACTGCAGATTCCACACGATGCAAACAGTTCTCTGAATGATTCAGGTCCGGGATGTTTCCTGGCCAGTTAAGAGTTATAATGGACTGTTCTTCCAACCATTTTTTCACCTGTAACAAATGCAAACACATTACTGTCGAACCACTAATGCAGAAATGAAGCTAAAGTAACTACAGAAGTGCCTACTTACACTTTTCGCCCGACGACAAGGAGCAGGGTCGTCCTGAAAGATGCAATTACTTGACAGGTTGAAATTGACATGTCAGGTCTTTAATGGTTGGCAGCAATTTGCCTTCCAATATAGCCAGGTATCCATTGGCATTTACGGAACCTTTTATAAACTGCAGGTGACCTACTCCGCGATACGAAATGCAGCCGCATATCATTTGGCTGTTAGGGGATTTCACTGCAGACACCATTCAGTCTGAATGGTATTCTTCATTCGTCTAAGGCGAATCGTTTGTCTCCCATCAGAGCCATGCAGGTTGAATTTCTTCCCGTCCATCCGAGAAAATAACTGACTTCCACTGCTCGGGGGTCCATTTGACATGCTCCTTACATAAAATTAATCGGGCCTTTTGCATTTTTTTGTGTGAGAAGGGGCTTCTTCTTAGGACGACTGGCTACAAGTCCGTTTTTGAAGATGCATCTTCTGACTGTTACTGCACTTGGTACCACTGCTGTATGTTCTTCCCATTCTCTTTTCAGCTCAGACGGAGAAGCTTTGCAGCTTTTAAGGGATAAGCGCTTCAAAACGCGGTTCTGTTTTGGCGTAGAGACTCGTGTGCGTCCGGTTTCTTTTTCCTATCAGCGGAACCAGTATTCTTGAGTTTGGAAAGCAATTTACTCACTGTTGACTGATTACAAGACACTCTATAAGCAATATGACGGGAAGAACATCCTTCCTCAGATAAAGCAACAATAGAACTCTTTCTTAATGGCGTCAACTGCACGCCATCCTGTCACAAGCAAGGAATGACTGCAATTCTTGCAGAGCGTGCTTATATAGCTGAAAATAACATGTAATATTATGATGCCATCACCTACGCGTGTCAATGATGCCATCACCTACGCGTGTCAATGATGCCATCACTTACGCTTGTCAATCTTATCTGATGCAATCTGTAAGAAATATTGCCATATACTTACGTTATTCGGACGACAATTACAATTTTATGGAGTGATGCACTTACTTTGAACACCAGTGTATTCATCGTTGATGAAACTGGTCTATTTTTTTTTAATTCTTGCGAAGACGACACTGACTTTTAAATGTGATAAACGTTTAGGTGGTAAAAGTAGTAAGGAGAGAATTACAGTCTTATTTGATGCAGATATGTCTATTAATGAAAAATTGAAGCTTTTGGTAATAGGCAAAAGTAAACAACCCAATGTTTCAAGGAGTAAAGTCGTTAGAGTTGGACTACAACTACAATAAAAATCTTGAATGACTAGTGAAATTCTGGAACAGTGGATGTGAAGTTTCGATAGAAACATGACGAAAGAAAACAAAAAAATCGCTTTGCTTTTTCCTAGAAATTTCAAAACTTACAAGTGTGAAGCTTGTTTTCTTCCCTCCTCCTCATCTAAACTGCAGCCAATGGACCAAGGCATTATCGAGAAGTTGGAAATGCACTACCGAAGGCGCAGACTGAAAAAAAAAAAAAAAAAAAAAAAATGACAGAATAGAAATCAACCAACTTACAGATTATGTTATAGATTTGCAGATGTGCATATCAGAGTTGGTTGGCGAAAGTGTAGAGTCAAGATGTGACGGGTATAACGATTAAAAATTGTTTCGCAAAAGTAGGTTTTGCTAAAATCAATTGACAGCAATGAGAGGGATTAACTGCTACAATATATTGAGAAATCTTGGGAAGAACTCCAAACGAGAGGTTTGATCAGTGGAGATATTGTTCTTTGGCGAATTTTTAGGAGTTGATAATGATGCATCGAATTATGCACCAACATCGAGCCATGATGATGAAGAGGTTTAAGAAATGTACACCGAAATTGAGAGTCTTCTAGATGAGCAGAAAACCCATACACTATCATTATGTTAAGGTTGGAAAGAGACAAAACAGTGCAGAAAGGGAAACTATAGGAAATTTTGAAATTGGTGAAAGAAACGAAAAAGGTGAAAGACTTGTGGAATTTCCAGAATCTCGAGGATTGTCAGTAACGAACACTTTTTTTCAAGAAAAGGGTGAACAGAAAGTGAACATGGAAAAGCCCAAATGGATTAACAACTAATGAAATCAACTTCATCCTCACTAACAGAAGATATATCGTGAATGTACCGTCCTGAAAAAGGTAAATGTTGGAAGTGATCACAGAATGGTAAGATGCACACTTGATATAGATGTAAGAAAAGAAAGGAAAAAACTGACTGGAGTAAATAATTCGAAGGTCTTTGAAAAACAGACGAGGAGAAAAAGCAGTATTACTGGAACTTAAGAACAAGTTTGAGCTTCTTCAGACTGCTCAGGACCAAGATATCGACGAGGAATATTACAACTTTCTGAAAGTGATACAGCCAAAGAAACCTATAGGTAAAAAGAAATCCAGAGAAAAAAAAATTAGTCAAGAAACACGAGTCATGATGAACCGAAGACGACAAATGAAGAGGAAGATAAATTGACAAGGAGAAAATTGAGTATACTGAATTATGCAAAGCCATTAGAAAGAGACTCAGAGAGGACATAAGAAGATTTAACACAAGAAAAGTAGAACAAGCATTAAGGGAAAACAAAGGAGTTAAATCAGCAGCCATGAGCAGTAATACAGAAAGACAAATGATACTGAAACTGAAGAATAGCGATGGTGTACTTATAAATAGCAGAGAAAGCATAATTCAAATAGCAGAAGACTACTATAGAGAATTATACAAGGAGCGAGGGAATGATGCCAGCAGTGAGGAAGATGAATCGCAAATTAGCAACAAATACGACATACCCGATATTCTTCTTGATGAGGTAGAACATGCGTTGAAGAAAATGAAGAATCAGAAAGCACCAGGGAAAGATGAAGTTACTGTAGAGTTGTTAAAATTGAGAGGAAAGAGACATGGCACAGAAACTGGAAAGTCGCTTCACAAAATGCATTAGAAAAGGTGTGATGCCTAAGGAGTGGAATAATGCAACCATAGTTTTGCTGCATACGAAAGGAGTTAAATCAGAAATTGGAAATTATAGACCAATTAGCTGGTTATCCCACATCTACAAATTGTTTACAAGGGTCATTACTAACAGATTAGAAAATATACTTGATGAGAATCAACCGAAAGAGCAAGCTGGCTTTAGGACAGAATTCTCAACTATGGATCACCTTCACGTAATGTCACAACTAGTGGAGAAAGCAAATGAATATAAAACACCATTATGCCTGGCATTTGTGGATTATGAAAAGGAATTTGACTCCATACAGCATAAGGCAATGTTTCGGGCACTGGAAAAGCAAGGCATAGATACCCCATATATTATGGTTTTGAAGGAAATATATGAGAACGCTACCTCCTTTATTAGACTAGACAAAGACAGTAGGAAATTTAAAATCGAGAAAGCAGTTCGACAAGGAGACACAATATCTCCGAAGCTGTTTACTGCTGCCCTTGAGGAAGCTTTCAGAAGATTAGACTGGTTGCAGAAAGGAGTCAATGTGAATGGAAAGTACCTAAACTAGTTACGATTTGCAGATTGCATTTTGGTCATAAGCCACCATCCGAAAGAATTATAGGAAAATCTTAATCAGTTATTCAGAGTTAGTAAGGATTTTGGACTAAAGATGAATATGGCTAAAACAAAAGTAATGATGAACAAGTATGCCATAGAAAGGGATATAATGATTGAAGGAGCAGTAATTTAAAAGGTGGCGTCATATACTTATCTGGGACAAGTCATCAGCTGTAATAGTGATAAATGGCTGGAAGTCAAGAGAAGAATAAATTTTGGATAGATAGCATTCAGGAAATATAGCCACATACTGAGGAGCAATATCCCAATTTGTCTGAAACGTAAAATAATGAAGCAATGTATATCATGAGTTATGGAAGTGAAACTTGGGCACTCACCAAAAGAATGGAAGAGAAGCTGAGAACGACACAGCGAAGAATGGAACGAATTATATTGGGAATCAAACTGTTAGATAAGTAGAGAAACACATGAATTAGACAGCAAACTCAAGTAAAGGGCATTCTTATCAAAACTAAAGAACTAAAATGGTCTTGGGCAGGACACATAGCTCGAAGACATGATGACAGATGCACTAAGAGAATAACAGAATGGTACCCAAGAGGAGCTAGAAGAAAACCTGGAAGGCAACGACGGAGATGGACAGATGAAATTAATGAGTTTGTGGGTAGTAAATGGGTGGCCATTGCACAAAACAGAAGGAACTGTAAAGTTGCTGGAGAGGCCTTCATCTTCTAGTGGATTGATAATGGCTGATGATGATGATGTTGATGTTGATGAATGATGCATTGTAGCTGAATATCCGAATGACTCCAACATTTTGGAGAATATTCAAAGAACAAGTAACAATATCAATGATGGGTTGGATGAAAATGTGGTCAATGAGGGTAATATATATTAAACCTTCCAAACATGAAATGTTGACAGAATTTGAAACTTTGCGTAGAGGCATTCAGTGTTTAGAAAATGTGCCAGAAAGTATATTTGAGTGTTTAAAAACAAATGCGAATATTTTTATGAACGATATACAGTAAAATTCAGAGGACAACAAAAAATAACCAAATATTTTATGAAATAATTATTAAAAATTTACTAATATATTGTGCGCATCATGTAAGTACAGTAGTGATTTCTTAATATGTATGTGTTAATAAATTAATTGTTTTAAAATATTAGAAAATTTATTCATTCCCACTTATTTGCGATTTATTTCCCATCTTTTATATTTCTGAATGTTGAATTACAGTATTTTTCATTGTTGGAAAGGTCATATTTCTTTATAACGAAATTGCTGATTAACGAATTTTTCCAAGCGAACGATAGATTTCGTTATATAGAGGCCCGACTGCATATATATATATATATATATTTTTTTTTTTTTTTTTTTGGATGATGCTATATAAGCTTGCTTTCTTGCATCATATTTGCCACTACCACTACTACTACTAGGTACTCCTTGAAGTTCATTTGTTGTGCAAGAAGAGTGTTCTCCCCCCTTTAGAAAATCCCAGGATTTTCTAAAGGGGGGGAGGCTTAAAAACGTAGAATTTGAAGAATCGTAAAAATTAAAGGTATTTTTAAAATTACTTTATGAATGCTTGTTTATCCTCATAATAATCTATGCTTACAGGGTCATAGGGTAAATCAGTACTTCCCATTTTTTTTTTCCAAACACGGACTACTTTTATATTTGTGATAGAAAATACACAGGCCACAAAAATATTAAACTATACATGCATTTACCTTACTATATTTTTGATAGTGATATGTATATAAAGCGCGATATTAGAGCCACTTGAGAACTCGTCTGCACATTTGTAATATGTTCATAAATTATAAATTGCATGTTTCCTGGTCGATTTTTCTGTTTTTCTTGACGAAATACCAAAATTTCGTAGGGGCAGGCCTTGCTATCCATACCTGAGACCAATTAACTCAGCCACAGAGTGGAAAAAGCCCATAAAATTCCTCGCGTCCTTAACAGGATTCGAACCTTGACCTTGTACTTAACATATTATTATTTATTATTATTATTACTAGCTATATAGTGCAAGGAAGCCTGAGGCTTATGCTGCACCAGCTAAAAAAAAATTTCTAAGTTACCCTGAGAGAGAGAGAGAGAGAGAGAGAGAGAGATACAAGGGAATCACCAAGAAAGAGAAGAATGATGATATCCAGCTCAGGACCCTGGGTGTGCCAAGCCCATACTCACCAGATGTGAGCCCCTGGGGTTAATATGTAGTACAAGTAAGGTCGTTATACGCATTCCATTTTCCTTCACTATTAATGGAATTGTTGCCAACTGAAAAAGAGCTGTTTTATTGCGAAGTCCCATGCAAACCACAGTTTCGGAACGCTGGGGGTAAAGAACGCCATGTTAAGGAGGTAACTCAGATCTGTCTGACGTTTTCCTTTATTGGGGATGGTGGATGACTTAAGCCTGCAAACTATTTCCAATGACATTCTACAGGTTTTAGCTAGAGATTTCTGCTTCCCAGGCATAAGCCCATCTTCACCTTGATAACCTGTGTTATTATTGTTGTAGAAACTACATAATCGGCCTGTGGATTATTTAGAATAAAAGTGTAAGGTGGGCCCCTGGTTTACTACAACTGTATGTGCATATTGAACGAATACCACACCCACAGGAAGTAGTGCAATACCAGTAGGTGCCTGCAACCACTGAATTTGGATTTTCAATGCAGTTTTAAAAGACGAACTGTAGTGCGATTTGCTATGCATTGAATCCAGCTCATTGTGTTGGATTTGGTTTCGATGTACTTTGAACTCGATTTTTATTGTGATCACTGAATTTTGATCTTGAAACTTGAACCTGGAACCTTTGTTTCCTTGGTGATCTTCCTGGATTCTGGTAGGCTAGACTTGAATTTTGTTGTGATGTCTGGCCTCACAGTTTATTTACCACTTTTTTTTTTTTTTTGCTCTCAGGTTTGGGCGGCCGGAGAGCGAGATTGCAGGCATCCACTGGCATTGCACTACTTCCTGTGGGTTCTGTATTCGTGCAATATGCGCATACAGTGATAGTAAACCAAGGCCCAGCTTACGCTTTTATTCTAAATAATCCGCAGGCCCATTATGTAGTTTCTACAACAACAACAATAACACATGTTACCAGGTGAAAATGCACTTATGCCTTCGAGCCACCCCGATACAAGAAAATACACACTTACACATACATGAACTAAGATTGTACAGAGAGAATCTTAATATATGTAAATAAATATTGTATATAAATTGATGTATATAATCTTGTAATTGTAAATTATTATTATCATTAGCCATATGGTACAAGGAAGTCTAAGGCTTTTGCTGCACCAGCTAAAAAAAAAAAAAAAAATTGCTGAGTTACCCTGAGAGAGAGAGAGAGAGAGAAGTAGAAGGGAATCACCAAGGAAAGAGAAGAATGATGATATCCAGCTCAGAACCCTGGGTGTGCCAAGCCCATACTCACCTGGGGTTGTGTGTCATAAATAAATGAACGAATGAAATGAAATGAAATGCCAGTATTTTAGTGATAGAATGAACTTTGCAATATGCCATGAAGATTCAGAATTAGCTGGAAATATTTGGTATTAGAGCATGTTAATATCCATCCGTGAAAATAGGCATTTCCACCTGGTGATTATAACCATGCGCTACTGCAAGAACATGGTGCAGCATTATTTAAGGGACATGGTTTGAGATCGAGGGTGCACTTCGGCTAGCTTATACTGAGTCCTTGTGGAATCAAAGGGATCTGCCAACATATTATGTTCCAGTTTGAATTGTACAAGGATTTTAGAATGCATTTGGAGAAGTCTGGGTTTAATTCCCACATAAGACTGAAGGAATTTCTCGTCCTTTCTAATCTAAGTTGCAGTTAGCTGAAAAGGGGGGGGGATTCCTCTTAGTTATTCTGGTGTTTTCATATAAAAAATAAAAAAAAATACTTGTACAGACATAATACACAATATGTTTCGTCAGTAATCAGGGGTATGCAACTGCAACAAGTTACTCTGGGAAGCGAAGAATGAAAAAAGATCTGGGGATAATTGTACAGTCAGGTATGAAGCTCTCTGAGAAAAGCAGAAACTTTCAGCACAACTCATGGGGTTTTGTTAATGGTGCACAGAGTTTTTTCCAGCGGGGATAGGGTGATTATCCTATTGTATAAGGCAATGGTTAGGCCATTTCATCTGAGCACTGCAAACAGGTCTGGAAATCTCATTTTTTATATGAAGATCTGTTAGAATAAGTGCAAATAAAAGCAACGAAATTAATGGGAGGAACAAGGGGTGCTCTTACGAAGAAAGACTTTAGTTCTGAAAATTGCAACATCTTGAAACAAGGCAGTTGTGCGGGTATGACTGAAGCACTTAAGACTTTGAATTGATTGAATAAGCTCAATGCCGTTAGAATCTTTCCTCTTGTTCAGACTACACACACAAAAGGAGGCGTAAATTCGAATTGAGCATGATTGCAGAAGTTTGCTTTCAGTCAGCCAGCAGGTTGATAGCAGATTGATTGTTGGAACAAACTTGGCGTAAGTTCCCCTCCCAAATTAAAATGGTTCGAATTTATTAGTGGGGAAATTTCACAAAATTCATCACTATACTAAATTTTTATAATAATAATATAGTACATTACGAAACGTCTTTGGGCTGTGTCGGTGTATAAGCATAAAATTCATACTTTATTTTAATATAGGTCTAATTCCCCCCACACCATGAAAGACTATGACAAACAAGTTGCATTCAAGATGGACCGATTTTATTGCGATAGTACATGCTGATGTTCACGAACTGTAATGGTGGTAGAACGCATTCTCCCAATGGGTTATCGCCAGTGGCGGATTAAAAATATTTGGGCGGGGGGGCAAAAAATAATAATAAAAAAATAAGAATAAAAATTAAATAAGTTAGGTAGTAAATAAATGAAATTTTGTACTTTTGAATTTTTTGCTTAAATTTTCGCTTAAATTAATCAAGATTTTTATGATGTGTACTGAAAACATTAATCTATTTTAGAACACTATAGGAAAATGTCTTGGCTTGGGGCCGCTAGGCACGTGCCTCATTGCCTTAATGGGTAATCCGGCACTGGTTATCACCATCTCACGGCATGATCCCTCCGTTATGCGAAAAGCATAATAAAATTACGAGGAATGCTACACAAGCGAATTTGAATTTTGAGAAACTGAAGGCGGGGAAGGAAATGGACGCATATCTAGTTAATGCAGTGGCTCAACTATGTTGCGCCCTCCCTCATCAAATTATCGAGCGGTGCCTACGTGTCTTCAGCAATACAAAAACCAGCCGTTGCTCCTTCCATGGTACTGTACTTAGTGGCACGGTAGTTAGCCACTGAGTTAAATGATTTTTAATGGGGTTTCTAGCCCACTACTGCTGTATTCTCTTGAATGTAATAATCCTTTATATTTTGGTCATTTATTCCCCTGGATCCTCTACTGATTCTAGAGCATATACCAGTTTTTAAAAAGTATTTCGATCCCAGGTTACATGATCACACCAGAAGTGATATTCTGTACTTTTTTGTATGTTCTGTTACTGTGTTATTTGTAATCAACGCAATTTTTCGACAATATGTTCTCTCCTCCTCCCAAAGATCGGTTCCACCGTTAGTTGCATTAAGTGAATGTTTACGAAGAAACGTAACTGAGTATTTTACATTTGAGGGAACTTTACTTAGTCTAAAAAGAAAAATCATGAAATTAATGTTCCTCTCATACTTTTACCCATTTAAAGAGAGAGAGAAATATTATATTAATAGCCTGAACACTACATTGTGTATCATGCGCATGAGGTGGGGGCCCCCACTCAGAATCGTTTTTAATCAAATAACAAAACATAATCTAAAAATAATGTGATAATTTAAAGTAATTAGATGACTAAAAATATCAGAATGAACGATCTTTCCACTTGTTATAATAAACAATGAAATCACGTGCACGTATGATTTTTATTTTTTCTTAAGTATGTGTACATAAATAAAAAAAAAATAAACAAACAGTTTGTTTCGAATTGAATAAACAACTTAGTCGAAAACACACTTGTATAAAAGCCATTACTACACCAGCGTATATTATCATCGAAAGACCGGAAAGTTCCCAACAACCACTTGTGTATTTGACTGCATAATAGTGACACTTCATTTGATTTCGCATCTAGCGTACAGTACCAAAACGAAATAAAGATGCTAACCAGCAACGAATGGGATTTTTCCGCTTGTTTCTAACTCCAACCAAATACCACTTCGATATTTGTGAACATCGCATATATAAAGAATTTCCCTGTTCAGATATCGGTAGCTTACGCCCTATCGAATATCTATAGGGAAACGTAGAAACTATCTGTCAACGGGAAGGTTCGGCGAGTATGTCATATGACCTTGAGCCCTGCCACACAGTGAGCACGTGCTTGCGACAGACTGCAAGGTTCGAAGCTCCTCGCTACCTTACCGATTTGTAAGTTGCTCGTACGGTACTACTAAAAAAAGATGTCTACTCCGCCGGAGAGTGATATCGAGAAGAGAAAGCAGATCAGTGTACGGGGTATTGCCCTTGTGGAGAACGTCGCTAATGTGAAGAAAACATTCAACCGCCATCTCCACTATACGCTCGTGAAAGATAGGAACGTTGCTACGCCTCGCGACTACTACTTCGCTTTGGCTCACACAGTTAAAGATCATCTGGTCAGCCGTTGGATCAGAACACAGCAGCATTACTATGAAAAGGATCCAAAGGTATTTTAGTTTCACGCTTAAATGTCTCATTGTGGCTATTTTATATAATTTCATTTTCGCTTATTTATTTCGGTTTTATAAATAGGAATAAATTTGACAGAATATATATATTTCATAATACTGCACCGTTTCGACAGATACTAGTGCCTCCCCCACTTGTCCGAGCAATTAACTATTGTACATAATAATAATAAAAAAAGGGTTAGGTAGTGTTTTACGTGCTTTCTTATCTTGACTTTTGGATATTGTTTGATAAGGTAAGCATTTGAATTTTAAATTGCCTCCTTAACTATCTCCCATCTGATTGGTGTTTCATAAGTTATTTTTTTTATTTCATTATTTTTAAGCGCTCTATTTTGTGCGTGTAGGCAATAAATAACCGGCTCGTTGTATACGCGGATGTTGCATCTGTAAGTACAGAGCTATAGCACAAGAAACGTTGCACACAGATTTATTAAAACACAATAGAACTATAAATTATCTGGATAATGCAAATTAAATAATTTTTTTGCATAATTTCACTGAAATTTGGTGTTTAAATTTTATTCAAACACTGGTCAGCAAAATTTTTGATTTTCATTAGTATCCAGTAGATTTGTGAAATGCAACAGCTTCCTTTTAATGATTTCGTATAAATGTTTGTTGAATATTGAAGTACAGTAGTGCCCATTACGTTAAGATTAACAGGGGCTGGATAGCATTATTAGTAATGTAATTTTTTCTTTCAAACGAAGAGCATAATTCTTCGTCCCCTAAAGAAATTTTGAAAGACTATGTACCTTTTTTGAAAAAATTGCACTCCCCCCCCCCAAAAAAAAGTTATCTGTTGATTTTAGCTACTTTATTATTTCGTTAATACTCATTATTTCAGTTTGGATTAGTAGGAAACTGCACAAAACAAAAAAAAAAAAAAAAAAAAAAAGTATGAAGTATGTTTAATGTTAATGATGCTACGTGAATTGCTAAGTGGATTTTATTGTATACAGAGCATTATAATAGGTAAGTTAAAACTCCCATGCAATAAAACTACTTAATAATTGACGAAGTTTCTTTTTAACTTAACTTAAATATATTAATCTCACAATCGGACACATGTTTATATGAACTTTGTTTAGATATATAGAGCTTTCCCTATAATTTTGTCTGTGTAATTTAGAAATGACAATATGAAATCAATATGTTGAGTATGAAATAATTTATGGGAGAATCGAAGCCCACAAGGATTTAATTCTAAAATGAAAACAGTAACTTGCTGGTAAGTATCGTGCTTCCACAAATCGACAAATAGAAATTCTATTGCTTGCCTTAAATGATACTACGAACTTTGCCCTTTCAGCCATTTTATTAACTCTGCTTCAAGTGGAATGCATTATTCCGAAGTATAACTCGATTTTTGTATTGCTTGCAAACATCTAAAAGGGAATCGATAAGAGTTTTTTTTTTTTTTTTTTTAATTGTATATTTTGGAGATCCCAACACACACACGAACTGTGAAGTATAGCTGTGCGATTGCCTCGTTACTTAATTAAATTTGTTGTTATATTAATTATTTATATTTTTTCTGTGAAAAAAAAGTTTGCAAACGCTGTTTCTTAAAAGTTGATTTTGTAGTAGATATAACGGAATATCAGCTGAAGCTGCACATTTTAGGTGCAGAAGTTGAGAGAATCTAAAACTGGATATTATTTGATTAGTTGGAATAGGGGTGTTATGCGGTTATTCATCTCATGGAAGTGAACTGTGATGAGCGACACTAATCTACCAGAGAATGATTAAGCTTTTTATTTTAAATATTGCGATTTAATTGAATATAGTAAGATTGAAACAATTTAAATAGTTTAGCGACATTTCGAGAATAGTTTCAGCAGTTCAATCCGGGAGGTAGTCTTACAGGCCTGTCTACGAGAAACGGACTTCTCGAAACGTCGCCAAACCTTTTTAAGTATTTCTGTTGAGTGGTATTCAGTCAGATTGCAACGTTTTCAATGAAATAGCTTAGTGTCGATCATTATAGTTCATTCCCATAAAATATGATAATATTTTGAAAGGAAGAACAATTCAACGGAATCAAACATTTCATTTTAAATATTGATATATCATTCTGTTTACGTGAAACCGTGTTCTCGACTTGATAATATTGAAAATCAAACATAGTAACAAGCGTAAAGTTAGTACTAGAGCATCATGTCTGCACGTAGCCAACTACTAAGTATTTGAGAAATTGCATCATTTAAGTATATCTCATATTGTAAATACCTTCACAACGAGTAACCATGATATTGCACTACCTCGAATAAGTAACCAATGGAGAAGACTACTGTTACTTATTCTCGGCGGATACCACCACCCAGACGGCACAGTTTCGGAGCTTGTTGGGTTTTCATCGGTGGGTGGTGAGATATACTTGAATGATGCCATTTCTCAACTACTTAGTACTTTGCTATGTATAGATATGATGCAATAGCAGTAACTTATACGTTAGTTAACTTCTACGTAACCTGAGGCTATTGCCCTAAAATAGTAACAAGTTAAAAATTCCATGGACTCATCGGGTTACCAATGAGAAGGTCCTTGAGAGGACAAGGACACTAGTAACTATAATTGCAAAGAGAAAGACTGCCTACCTCGGGCATATTATAATAGGCCCACAATATGACCTGCAGAGACTAATCCTACAAGGGAAGATTAAAGGCAAAAGGAAGACCAAGAAAAAATTCGCTTGATATCAAATGGACAGGGGGTCTTACGACACAAGAACTATTTCACAAAGCAAGAGAAGAGACAGATTTGGCTAGAAAATGTTGGTCTCCAACGTTCAAATTGAACACGAAACCTAAAGAAGAAGAACAGGTTAAACTGCTGAAGATGACGTTGATATTTGAAACAGCTAAGTAAAAAATATACCGGTATACATGTATTTATTATTAGCCATATGGTGCAAGGAAGCCTGAGGCTTATGCTGCACCAACCAAAAAAAAATCTGAATTATCGAGAGAGAGAGAGAGAGAGAGAGAGAGAGCGAGAGAGAGAGAGAGAGAGCGAAAGAAAAGTAGAAGGGAATCACCAAGAAAGAGAAGAATGATGACATCCAGCTCAGGACCCTGGGTGTGCCAAGCTCATATTCACAAGATGTGAGCCCCTGGGGTTAATATATTGACGAACATAAGGCAAATAAACATAGATGTTCCGGTCTGTCAACCAGTCATAGTTCGATTTAATCTTTATTTTGCTATTAAAATACACATTTCAGTGTAATGTGAAACGTAAGCTTTTGCGGAAATTTGTATATTGCGTTTATACTAAGTTTAAAGATCATAAAGTGTTTGAAACCATATTTTTAAAGTGGATTGTTGATACGAAAAAAGGCTCAGAAGTGATAGCCTTCGTATCTCGAAATGGAAACACACCTTTGTATTCATTAAATAATCAGTATATTGAAGGGAGAGACACTTTAATTTCTTATGGTTTTATCTTGACATAAACAACTGAGATTAGTCACCTACTCGATTTCTTCCTGTGCGGATATTTTTCAAGTGCATTGTATAATATTACTGAAGACAATATTATAACCTAGTATTTATATATTATTGTTTGGAAATAATTAAATGTAGCTGTGGTTGATAGCTAAACCGTAATAGTTAGCTGGGAATCCCCCCCCCCCTTCAAATCTTTATTTCCCCAAGACAGTGGTTTTCAACTTTTTTTTTTTTTTTTAATAATTACCCGTAAGTAATTTTATTTTGCGGCACCCTTACTCAATTTTCTGACTGTTAGATCCGATTGTCTCCCAGCGTGTATATATATATGTTATATGATAGTTATTACAATAATATAATTATAAAAATTACATTTCATAATACAAATTATATATCTACAGTATATAATAATTTTATTCTTTATATAGAGGTAATAAACATATAAATTATAGATCACCACAAAATGAAAAAGATACTGTACACCTTTTTTATAAGGAAATAAATATACAAATTGAAAAAAAGATAAGTTTAAGTAACTTAAACCCAAATTACGTGGTACCCCTGGAATACTGTTGCGGCACCCCTTTTGAAAACCACTGCCCCAAGATATCAAGTGGAAGTAGAGTGTTGGACCTAATTTCGTTAAAAGGAAATTTTCTTACATATGATTGTTTGCGATCGACTATCTTAGTTTAAATCTAAGGAGGTTTACACCAGAGTGACAAAACAGGAACATTGTCTTTTCCGACAAAACGGCGACAAAGTGCAGTGTTAAGAGATATTTTGGAGACATAAATGTCGGCGCCGACAGTTGCAAGCAACAATCTTGTGTCCCACACACACAGTGGAAAACATTCTTGAGTTTTCTCAATCAAAATTGCGACAGTTGGCCGAGGGTAAACAGTGTCATCACTGAAGAGTATTGACAAGGACGGTGTGTGCGGTTTATTAATTAATTGGAAAAGGTGGGGGGCTACGCGATTGTTCATTGAGACAACGCTATTATATCAGTGGAATATATTTAAGTATATAATTTATTATTGAAATCTACAGTTATGAAGGATTGATACACCTTAGTGCCAAACACAATTTATGGATACGTTTCCCACCTTCGGGCCTATAGGATTAGAAAGTATTTCAAAGATGGAGTTGGAGTAACACTGATGCCATAGTTTATAGGGAGTTATATAAAAGTAAAAGAATGGAGTATCAAAAAGCCATTTGTGACCATAAGTATAATGCGTATAATAAGTATGATTTATATGATTGGTAATAATGATCCATGGGGTCTACTGTTTAAGATAACTAGAAACAAGTAAAATGTCAACTTAATTAGTACTGTGGTTTCTAATAATACTGAATCAACTGATTGGCATTCCACTATAATTGCAATTACTGACCAGTTATTTTTAAATGATAGCAGTTGTGAAGATACTGTGCAGCAGGCTGAAATTAGACGGGAGAATAGTCAGTACATTGGATCTACTGAGTTTGAGCTATTTAATGTTAATGAAGTTAAAACAATTTGTGGTAGTATTAATATAAATAAAACACCAGGAATTGACTTGGTAGAAAACAGTTGTATTAAAAAATTTGTTCAGATTTTTCCGAATATATTGGTAAACATGTTTAACAAATGTATTATGAGAACTTTTCCAGGGTTCTGGAAGGTTGCGTTGCTTAAGTTAATTCAAAAACCAGGTAAATTGATTACAGATCCACGTCCTTATAGACCATTATTGGCTAATCTAGGAAAAAAATATGTGAACGTTTGATATCATTAAGTTGGAAAAATTGTTTAATGATAAGGAGTTGAATTTTGATAATCAGTATGGTTTAAAAAAAAAAAATCTTCTACAGAAGATGCAATAAATGATTTGATTAGCTATAGTCAGAATTCCAATGAAAAGTATGTAATGGCTTTATTTATAGATTTCGAAGGGCCCTTTGATAGTGTGTAGTATCAAAGTGTCCTTTTAGCTTTAAGAGGCGCCTCCGTAGGCAGGAGCAGCAGTGCGTAGCACACGCTTCTTGATTAGACCGGGGTTCGAGCCCGTGACCACCAAATACGGAGGATGCGGAAAGGTCAGGGAATGACCACCGCATATCCCTGGAGCAATATGGCCTTAGTTGCTAATGCTCCTAAAAAACCAAATAAAATAACTTTTAGCTTTAAGAACTCTGTCATGCCCGAACTTCTTATACAACATTATTAAGAGCTACCTTACAGGTAGGAGAATGATTGTAAGATCACAGCATTTAACTTATAGTAGAGATGGTAATACGGCCTGTCCACAAGGACCAGTCTTAGGACCAATATTCTGGAATTTGGTATTAAACCAGTGGTTGCAAAAAGAGTTTAATCTTTGTCATAAAGTGGCTTATGCGGATGATCTGGTCTTGTGTGTGTGTCCGGTAAATCTCTGACGGTGATTGAGGCCATATTAGAAATAGCGAGTGATCTTGTAGTATGGGCATCTACGAATAAGCATAATTTTCCCAAATAAGACCGTTATGATGCTATTAAGGGGAAAACTTGGTTATAACGGCCACTCTGACTGCGGATAAACAACAAACAAATACCCCTAGTCTCGCAGGGCAAGTATTTAGGAGTAACCTTGAGTGATAAACTGTTATTTACGCCTCACATAGAGAATTTCAGTAATAAGATTAAAAATTATACTGCCCCGCTAATATCAATCCAAAGAATTATGCTATTAACAATACTTGAAGGTTTGTAAAACAGGGTCGACGAATGCTTTGCAAGTTATTGCAGGAACTCCTCCGTTGGATTTGGCAGTCTTATACAGAGCATTTTATTTTTTGCGTAAAGGGAGGCAGATATCGTTTATGGGTGTTACTAACGATTTGACAGTCGGAATTAATCAGGAAAAGAAAAATATTATGCTGAAATTAATTGAAATTTGGCAATCTCGTTTGGATAGTAGCCAAACTTCCAAAACGACATATTTATTTATTCCTAATGTAAGTTTTAATTGTAATAATAAACTGAATATATGGTTTTACCCATGTATGGAGGCCCAATATTTGATTATAGGGCATGGATCCATAAGAAATAAGTTATTTCAACCAGGATTAGGGGAGCAACCATTTTGTATATTTGGTAGTCTTGAAACTTGCGACCACATTTTATATGATTGTCCGTTATACGACGAATTTAGAAGTATATTAAGAAATTTACAGCCGGATTTTAATAGAGGGTTTGATGCTGTGTGGCTGTCTTCTGTAGAACACTATTTGGTTTTTCACGAATATTGTAGGCAGGTGTTTAGAAAAAGGAGGTTAATTATAGTTGTTACTGATCCAGCTAGTTTAAATGTACACTTTTTTGTTGGTGGGGAGGTAGAATTTTTAAAATTGGGGTTTTTTTAAATTATTTTATTTAGTTATTTTATTTTATTTATTTTTTTTTCAGGCTCCTAATGCAAGTAGCGTGGTGCGGGATTTTCGCATCTATCATTTTTGTTTGTCACTGGTGGATGCGGGAAATATATATATATATATATATATATATATATACACACACACACACACACACACACACACACAGGGTGTTTCTAAAGTGATGGTTAATAATTTAAAGATGAACTGTACAGACTACAATATGCAAAAAAAGCCTAGTAGATATGGGTCCTTAAGTGAATCGTTTTCGAGATATTGCACATTTCTAGTTGACTGGGACACTGACTTTTTTGTTTAGGTTATGTTATGCCCATTCTCTTCATTTCCCCTCTTTCAATGCCCTGATACGTAGCAAAGGATAGTCAACATGGAAAGAGGTTACAGCAACGAAAAGTATGCGGACATGCACTTCATGTATGGTAAAGCCAACGGCAGTGCACTCGAGGCTGCACGTTTGTACCAAGAAGCATTTCCCCGCCAAAGGCAGTCCAAGAGGCGCATTCATCAGTGCATCAACGCTTTAGAGAACATTTTTTTTTATTTTTTTTTTTATTTTTGTGTTTTTGTATGGGCGGCTCCTAGAACAGAAGTTCATCTCCGCCTCGTTGCTCTGTTCAGTTTTTATAGACTCTGTAAGGGTAAGGTCGGTGTGTGTCTTATAAAAATAAATAATTTTTTTTTTTTTTTTTTTTTTCAAACCGAATCCACACAGGAATATCCCAGATTGGATGAAGATAGATGAAAAGGAAGGGGAGAGAGGGAAAAAGAAAAAAAAAAAAAAAAAAAAGCTTTTCATCCCGCACGGGAGAAAGTGATAGGAAAGAAAAACTGTGTTTGTGAGCTTATGTGTGTGTGTTCTGTAGCGTGATGTTGTGTTTTGGCCTATTGGCTACCTGGAAGGAGTGAGCACCTGGACGATTCCTCCAGGTACTCGTCCCTAGCAGAAGAAGGGCAAGGCCTCCCCTACTATCTGCACGCCCTCCTCCCTGGGGAAGAGTTCCCAGGGAAGAAAGAAAAACTTGTATAAGATGAAGAGAGGGAAGGAGTAAAGAGGAGAAGGACTGTTCCGGCCCAGGAAAGTCCCAGTCCAGGATGGATAGCTAGAACAACAACGCAAACAAATAAATAAATAAATAATAATAATAAAAAAAAAAAAAAAATTTTTTTTAGTGTGAGAGAGGAGCTTTCCTGGTCTGGGGAGCCCCAGCCCAGGTCAGAACGCGAAAAAAAAAAAAAAAAAAAAAAAAAGATTTAAATCCCACAACCTGGTCAAGGAAAGGAATAGAGCCAGGATGTCAGCAAGCAGAATGATGTTAAAGGGGAAAAAAATAACAAATAAATAAGAAAGAAAAGAAAGAGGGTTTTTTTTTTTTTTTTTTTTTCAAATTATCCCACACGGGGTGGATAGGAAAAGGCTATCAGGAGAGGGCTAGGGCTACTAGTGCTAGCTGATTATGAGAAGAAGAGAGAGAGAGTAAAAAAAAAAAATAAATAAAAATAAATAACTAGTTATTGAATTGCAGAAGCTTCTAGGATGATCCTCCTCCTACGCTTGAATACGTCTGCCGCAAAGTGCTGTAGTGCACCTAAGTTCCTTTTGGAATGGACAAGGAGTTCTACTTGGTCAGGAGAAAATCCCAAAATTGCTGCCTGGAGTTGTTGTCTATGGTCCTCGTAGATAGTGCATTCAAATAGTAGATGTTCCCAACTCTCGACAGACCCACAGAAACAGAGGTCAGTATTTAGCAGCTTTAGAGAACATGGGCGCTTCGCACATGGAGCCGACCGGGCTAGCCGAGTGGGTAAAGTACCTGCCCGGCAACCCAAAGGTCGCGGGTTCGATTCCCGCCTCGGGCTTGGATCAAAGTACTGCAAAAACCTTGGGAGGTGCAATATGGCCACAGAAGCCGATGCGCCAACAACTACCAAATCAAAAAAAAAAAAAAAAAATCGCACATGGAGTACGAGCAGGTAGGCACAGGAAGCATAACACCTGATGTTAAAAAAGAATAGAACAAAATCCAGGAATTCTGACAAGGAGGGTTGCTCTGCAAGAGCGTGTACTGGGTCATAGCAGTGTGTTACTGTACCATGCCATACCCAGCGTGTACAAGGTCTCAGCAATACAGACTACCCTCCCAGAGTGAACTTCTGCCAGTGGATGCTAATGACTTTGTACTTCTAGTTACTGACTATCTGAATCTGTCCTTACACCAGTCCTCTGCAATAGTTTATCTGTTTAAGCTCTAAATACTTCCAGAGATTGTCACCTGGATTCCGAGTTTCCCGCCTTCACAGAGAGCTAAAGAGAGATCCCAGTATGCGTTCGCTTTTTTAAATTATCTCCTTTCACCTCCCACTAACCTTGTTTTTCTTTTTATCCTTTTCAGAAGATAGACATCCTTTCTAAAATGATCTTTCACATAGATCGGAGTAGTTCGCTTGTCGTTTGTCAATGAATATTATCATTAACTATTTTGTTGCATCCATATCAAGGGATGGATACCTCATAAACACTCCCCATTACATAGCCACAACCTGCATTATTAACACATGGCAGAAACATGGTTGTTTCACCATATTCTGGTCCCCCATCAGCTTAAAACAGTAGGAACCGTGATTCGGCAGACCAGCAACTTTTTTTTTTTTTTTTTTTCAATGCTCCACTGGCCAGTGTTGGTGATCCTGAACCCATAGTGTAATGTATTTAGTATTTTCTTGCTTTTTGTTGAGAGGAGTGAAACCTGGTTTGGTCGTCGGCAGTGATACTCTATCCGTGACAAGTTCTGCGAATTGTATGTTCTTAAATGCCTCTTTGGTGCAGGTTAACAAAAAACTAACGTTTTTGTTAACCTGCACTTCTTGTCAGCCTTTATTGGCCTCTCACATGAAGGAGCTGTTTCCGACCACATGATCGCTTGATTGGAATCAATCTCGATATATTGGAGACACAGTTGTACATAAAACCCCCATCAGGATTTCAGTTTTCGATATACTGATACCAGCGCTTCTTGTGCTGACTACCAAGACACGTTCAAAGCTACTTTTTTCGTCTTGCTCTTTCTCTAGCTGAATTGCACACATATAGCATTCCTATGTATATGCACGCTTGCTTTGTATCTCATGGTAAACCGTCACGGATGTAATCACTGGTCTTCCCACATCGAGTGGAAAGGCCGGTTATTGGTTTTTATTGGTTTTTTTTTTTTTTCACATTGTGGCTGAGTTTGTCTGTATCAAGCGAGAGTTTCGTGGTTTTATCTCCCTGAAGCTCGGGTTTTACGCCCAGCAAGCAGGCTAGTCGACAAGAATACAGTACACGAATTTGCACACCCGTTATAATACCATATGGCCTTAGTTGTTTTGGCACTTGACACACAGTTGTATGTATGTACGAACACGATGCTATTACTGAATGAGCGCCCCATTTCATGAGAAGGGTAGATGTTCCCTATAAAGTGGTCACTCTGTGAGATTGACTTCCCTATCTCTAGGCAAATATTCGATGTCATCGATAGGGTCCATGTGTGCTACCTTCCTGTGGTGCATGGCGGACCTCATATCAATCCGTATCTTAGCCATCAGATCTCTTTTTCCCTCTACTATTTCTAATTTTCCCTATCATACATACTCTGTATGTATGATAGGGAGTTAGGGTTGTTAAGACCTTGCATTTTGCTGCATTAAAATATAGCTGCCACTTTCCATCCTTGAAGTCTTCCTGATGGAATGGTGTGTGGTGCTGATCATTAATCACTCTCCCGATAGTTGATATCTGCCAATTTTGAGATCACATCCCTGGTATACCCTCTTTGATATCATTCAAAGAAATCGGAAACTACTGTTCCCAGTAGTTTCCGATATGTGTGTGTGTGTGTTATTACAATAATATAATTATAAAAATTACATTTCATAATACAAATTATATATATTCAGTATATAATAATTTTATTCTTTATATAGAGGTACTAAGTAAACATCAATTATAGATCACCACAAAATTAAAAAGATACTGTACACTTTTTTATAATGAAATAAACATATAAATTAAAAAAAAAAGTTTAAGTAACTTAAACCCAAATTACGTGGCATCCCTGGAATGTTTTTGAGGCACTCCGGTTGAAAACCACTGCTTTAGACGAACTTCAATCGTGTTTGGCTTAAGTCCTCATGCAGGTTTTCACTTTAGGGTATTTATTCTGATTTTTGCAATTGGTTAGCCAGCTTCCTGTCTCACTGCTCCTGTATATTAATGACCTTATTCCATTCACTGGAAGTAGAAGATCAGTAATATGACCTTCCACTCAATGGAAGTCTTGTCCATATATAGATCGATGATGTACTACGTTCTGCTTTCGAGTTTGAGAAATCTGCACTTCTCAAACAGCTACAACCTAAGTAAACACCACTAAAATGAGATAATTCTTCAGTATATTTTATGTATGTTATATATCGGTGTTGAGAAGGATTATAAGTCTCTGTTTGCAAGGTTATCCTCATTTTAGTGATAAACATGAATGGATTAACGTGAACAGAGGCCAGCTGATTAATGGCTGCAGACATTGATTAACTTAATTCCTGGCACGCATCTTACGTTGCATTGCCTTCTTAGGACATATCGGATGGGTTATAAGCCTTGTGAGTACATATTTTTCGTTTTTCGTTTAGTCAGAGAAAATCATCTAACAAAAATCCCCAGTCTAACTCACTGGGAGGGGGAAAGATTGACTGGTGCTCTTTCAGCACGATGTGTTTGGTTTTTTATTGGATTCTCGGTATTTTCCCTTGAAGGATTAACGAAATTTCCATAGGGAAGAGCACGCTCGTTCCCACTCTAGTAGTTTTGTAATAAAGTTTTATACTATGAAAACGTTGAGCGCAAAATCGCAGTTTCCGATTTTCGTTGGTAGTGTTAGGACGATGGCGTTCCTGCCAATCGCCAGGGAGTTGAGCTCCTCTGATGTTTCTTTGTCTTAGTGAAGGGCAGTCTCTTTGGGTACCATGGCGGAGACTCTTGGAGTCTACGTATGCTGATCTTGAGCAGGAACATCAAGTTTTTTCTCCGTGGACTTTGGTTTTTCTTGCACCTTGAAAATCATTCCGTATTTTACAGTTCAGTAGAAAGCGTGTTGACTTTTACCATAGCTAAAACTTCTGCGCAATGGGAGGCCGGATAGTCTGGATTCCTTTTAGACTTGGGGAAAGTGTAGCCAATAAAGTGAAAAATGTAAATGATCTGTATTGAATTCACTTATCGAAACTGGATTTTATGGGCGGGGTTTACAGGATATACGGTAGCGAAATTCAATTTTTACTATAATAAACCGCTATATAGTTTAATTGTGACTATACTAAACGCCCGGTTTACAAATACAGTGTGTTCTTGAGAAATAGTTAGTAAATTAGGAGTGATTTCTGAATATTCATGTATAATGGAGAATGTTTCCAATTCCCAGTTCTAAGTGGGAATTGGATAGCCATTTACTTTTTGGCAAAGAGGAAAGTATTTTATTTTATTTTTTTTGGCAGATGCATAAAAAGTCCGCTGACTTGTCGTTTAGCCATTTTAATACTAATATTAAAATAAAAAACAAATAATTCGCTTCATTATTACAGTATGCAGTGTGGGTTCCAGGTAAGAACCAAATAGATTATATCCCCTCCCTCCCCATGATCAAAACATTATTACAGTATGCAGTGTGGGTTCCAGGTAAGAACCAAATAGATTATATCCCCTCCCTCCCCATGATCAAAATATGTGGATTATTTTTTTTTATGCTGGGAGATGATTAAAGCTTAATGATTCCCCTTTAGAAAATCTTTTACCACCCATGGCCAATTTATGTTTAGCACTACAGTGATTAAGTGATACAGGAAACCACACTTTATTTTTTTTATACAATACAGCATCACAGTAACAATTGAAGTGCAGTGTACTATTATGATGCGCTATTATAAATAAGACGTACATGTGTCGATAAGGTTTCATTCAGAAATTTTGCGACGATCTAGCTCCCAAGGTTGCCAAATATGACAGTTTTGATATTTATTTATTTAAAATTTCTTTTCTGAATAAACCAGGTTATAATAATTACGTATTATTTTACAAGAAGTATCAGATACTGTCAGGTGCTCCCTTGTCTGTGACCCCTCACAAAAATAGTTGTACGTACATTTTTAAATAATATTGAATAAATATTTAAATCCTTACTATTTTTGACCTTCGTGAAGTTAAATGTTCTCACAAAGTTCACAAATTTTACAAAACAATTCTACTTTGTACATGTGCGTACAATGTTGTTTTATATATAAATGTTGAAAGTATTTAATTTTCATTCGTTTTACTTTCAAAAGGCAACGTATTCGTATGTGTTTGCTGTAGTTCAGCAAAAGTTTGTCAGAACGTGCTGAGTTCATAAATCGAATTATTTTTTATATTAAACTAATTGTTTGATATTAAAATATTATTTTGTTTTAAGGTTGGACGTTCGTAAATCGGGAGATTACTGCATTGCCGTTCTGCAAATATCTGACCCGCTTTAAGACTTTGATAGAACTTGAATGGTTTAGAAGATGACTAACCAATAATTAAATCAGTGTGGATAAATTACAACGGTGAAGGTCCTCTTTGTGAAATGAACTTACCGTAATAGCCGTATCTCCATGTTTACAATGAGTACAATTCCATGACACGAGCTCTCTCTCTCTCTCTCTCTCTCTCTCTCTCTCTCTCTCTCTCACAGAGTACAATTAAGTTCATAGGGCAGACCGGGCATTAGCAGGATTTAGTTGAGAGAGAGAGAGAGAGAGAGAGAGAGAGAGAGAGAGAGAGAGAGAGAGAGAGAGAGAGAGAGAGAGAGAGAGAAAGTGTGTGTATCAGTACAGTTTTTCTAAAAATTGAAGAAAATTACGATTATACATTGTTTTATAGCAGCAAGAAATTGCTGCCCCATTGCGCGGTGTATTTTTTTATTTATTATTATTTTTTTTAGTTATATCGATAAAAGTATCAATATCATCATTGATACAAATATTTTAGTTGTTGCCCTGATATTGTGTACATACGAGGTGTGGCAATGTTCTCCGACTGGTGCAATAAAAAGAACACAAAGCGAAGGAGCTCAAAAATATTTTTATTCAAAGTAATCGCTACCTGATTGATTGAATCTAAAGAGGTGATGAACAGATCGGCGGTTCCTTTTTTATGTCTTCAACATCTTAATCTCTTTCCTTTGAGGGCAGTTTTTACCTTGGGAAAAAGAAAGTCCGCTGGTGCTAGATTGAGAGAATAAGGTGGATAGTTGATCTTGTACAATGCCGTGTCTCGTCAGAAATGTCTTAATAACAAGTGTAGAATGGGCGAGCTTGTCATGCAGCAAGGACCAACTGCCTTTCTCTCGAATATTGCGGCCTTAATTTAACTAGGAAATGCGCTTCTAGATGACTACGGGTACCCGTCATCTAGAAGCACCCGTACGTAGAACGCAGCATTGACTCTCTCCCTTCCAGGTAAATCACGCCCTATTTGTTGAAAAACGTGATCGCCATCGTCTTGATCCTGGACTTCCGTAAACGAAACTTTTTAGGACTTGTTGATGATTTTGAAGTCTGCTGCATGCTCTGACACTTCGTCTCTGGGTCGTACTGAAACACTCTAACACTCATCTCCAGTAGAAAGTCTGATACACTCAGAAATTAGGATTGTCTTAAGAAGTCTGGTTGAAGTCTTCGCTTGGTGACACTCTGTTGCTTCTGCCTATTCGTGGGGCTATGTGGCACAAATATTTCACAAACTTTCCCCAAATCTTCATGCAGAATTTGACGAATTGTCTCCTTATTCATATCCAACTCATTAGCCATTATTCTGAGAGTCAGACGACGATCTTATGCTACAATTTCCCAATATTTTTTGCAACTCGGTCCTCCTTTCGATATGTTGACGGATGCCCACTTCTTGGGTCCTCGCGTCCGTCTTTGAACCAATATGAAATGTTACCAATATGAAATGTTATTAGGTGTTAACATTTCATACGTTTCTGCTGCAGATTTTCCCATTTTAAAGCAAAATTTGATATTCGTTCATTGCTCCATTGCAAAATCGGGACACGGAACTTTAACGCTGCTAACGAAACTGATTGTTACTTGCAACATGTCAGTGTACTGCACAGTCTCTGTACTATCTGTTGGAGGAAGTTTGAACTATAACCTACCATTTCCGTTTATTTTCAAACTCGTCGAACATGACCGCAACAGCTCCGGTACGGGAATTTTATTGCTGTACCTCGTATATTCATAAAATGAATTTAACACTGAAGTGATTTTTTTAAAATTATTTAAATAAACAAGAAATGCTGTAATAAGATCTATACCATTATGATTCACTGAAAAGGAGCGTAAAATAGAGTTGACTACACTGCCATAATTAGTCCTATATGCTAATTTAAATGTTTTGATTTCCAGTGGTTCTGTGAACTATTTTAAATTTAATATCTGATAGAACAAAAACGGTTAAGCAAGAACTGTGGATTAGTTTGTTTATTAACTTCAATACCCGAGTTCCCGTCTAACAACTAGCGGTGTCAGATTATATATTTTTAAATAAGCATGATTGCTGTTTCAATCCTGTGTGTCACTTCTTGTCTTAAGTTGTATTTGATTATACAGATCTGTATTTTTTATTTTTTTTTTAATTTGTTTATTAGAATGTGTGAAATTGGCAAATATATGAGGTCTCTCCATAACTGACAGTTATGGAAAGACCCTGCAAATAGTTAAATAAATCCAGATTTCCAGTAAGCTATTTCTATTATTTATTTACATTTATCGTAAAATTGATCAATGATATTGATCGTAATCGGTAATCGATTATAATGTAATTATATAATTCCGAAAGTTAAAAAGAATAAAAGTAAAAAATCATATATACAAAACAAAAAAAAATTAAATTAAAATTATTTCTAATGCTGTTGGCGCTTTTGTGCGTCGGCTGAGAATTAATCTGGATGTACAGCTTGACTCTGCGACTCATCTATTGAAGTGTTCGACAATCACAACGCTTAATTAATGATTAAAACGCTTAATAAAACCATGGCTTATTCAGGGCTGTCATGCAGCCATAAACAGTAAAGAAAGAAATCACAATATGGTGCATGATGCTGTTACAGACATTCTCTCAGGTATGTTAATCTGGGTTTGCTACCTGGGAGTCTACACGCAGATGGAACTGATATTCAGGTGACACTCAAGTCTACCAAATATCTTCAAAATCTGTGACACTCAAATCCGCTGCTTGCACCTTCACGATGGTGGGACTGTAAGTAACACCCATCTGAGAGTCCTGAAATACGTCTCCTAGTATACTGGAGATGAACACCCAGGTGAGAATCGACGTAAGGAGGGGTTGACGTGTGGCGCCCATACCAAATGGTGGAATATAGCCCCTCTGTGTTACCAGGTGGTAGATGACTTTCATCAACCGGTGCAATACCACCACTTTTCTTATTGGAAGCTGGAAGTAGTGGAACCCATGTTTAGTCTCCAGCGCGAAATCACATCTCTTCCATTATGCAGTATGATTGATGTATCTTTGAGGTTACGATGGACATCGTAGCGAGATCCAATCTTCCTTACATTTCGAGGTTACAGCTCTAAAACGTTGTTCGCAGACCGGCCACTAGATAGTCCGCCGGACCGAACCAATAACATGAAAATGAAATGTATAGTATTTAATATAGGACGGCACCTGGACATCAGTTCAACTCTGCTTTGGTACACTGTGATGGATACAGAACTCTCTAAAATGCCAGAAATGTTTGTGCAGTTGTGTTGTGTAGTTGTTTCTGGCCATTTTGTCACCAGGAAGGAGATCACTTTCAAAGTCTACCCAGTGTCCGTCTACACCACGGGGAGGTAGGCCACAACTGCGCATGTACCGGGACTAACCTAGACAGTCATGCACTGAATATCCAAAGCGAGTTTAGAACCATCAAAGAACCTCGTGCCAGCAAGCCTGCATCAGCGCGCACACATTCACTCTGGAGACAGGACAGCAGGAAAAAAAAATGTTCTTGTTAATATTCCGGCACGACCACCAGTGGAGTTTATAATAAAGCATCAATACAAATGTTAATCGTATTTAGCAGTCACGGGCTTGAATCCCGATCCACTCAAAGAGCGTATGCTACCGCACTCACGCTCCTGACCACTCTGTACGTCTAAGACGAAGAAATAAGGGGGGAAAAAGTGTGATAATGAATAAGTTCTGTACGAGGCTGGTAACTCTATCATAAGAAATCACAATTGAGTTATAAGGCGGATATCCTGATAGTAGAGAAGCCGACTGGAGGGAGTCCGAGTAGTGTGTATGCGGGGGGCATTGTCGAGGCCACGTTATGTCAAGGAGGTGGGTATATTCTTGCCTTGTGTACGCCATGTCCAAATATTTCATTGCTACATACGATATGCACTCCCCACCTTTTCGCTCTGCTGAATACAGCCATGAAGTCAAATAGAAAAAACTTATTAGCAAAAAGATCTAAATCTTCCAAACACTACCTCGTTCATTGCACAAATATACGAAGTTTCAGCTCCGATCTCAATATTGTCTTCCAAAACAGGTATTTTTTCTGACAAAATCCCAATTATCCGTTGATTCAATCACTGGTCATCTCGGTGGTCCTCATTATTTGCTGTATGATTCCTTTCTCTTCAAAGGTAGTACAATGTGCATATGCCCGCTCTGATATTCCCTGCCAGAGACCTAGTAATTGGAATCTCCTCTTTTCAATCTTCTCTGGCTTAAAATCAGCGATATCATGGAATATTGTTCTCACATCTGGAGTGGCGGCCCCAAAACTTCTCTCAGGCTTCTAGATTCCATTCAAGAGGGCAGTTAGCTTAATTAATGATCCATCTCTAACAAATTCTCTCCGCTTTCTGTCTCGTAGTTGTTCCATGCAGTTACTTCCATGGGCATTGTTCTTCTGTATTGGCTTCTGCAATTCCTGCTCTCTCTTCTAAACCAATCCGAACACAGCAGCAGCAGTCAACATCTTTTACTGTCCAACTTCTTAACTCGCAGAACCAACTTTTCTTCCTCATTTAGTCCTCCATCTTCCGTTTTCTGGAGCAACTTTCCTTCATACGTATTACCTGAGAATTACAATCTACAGAAATTCAAGTCTAATGTCAGTGTAAATAAATATATATATATTTTTAATTTTATAATTTAATAATTATAAAAATTAACGTGTGATGTCATAAATATATTTTTTTCCTATATATAAAAACCTTTACTCGTTTTCGTGTTAAAAATACGAACTATTAATTATTTTCAGTTTTATTTTTCTTATCAAAACTGAACTGATAAGACATCTATCATTTTATGAGGTTGGAGGATATAGGAAACTAACTCCATTGAAATTGTAAATATCTTAAAAACATAAAATATCATTTTTTTTAAATAACTATTCTTCAGCTAAGTGGCAGAGAGTTTGAAGTTAGTGAGCGTTGTAGAAAAGTTGATGGGTCGATGAGGCTGGGTTAGGAGTACAGTTACGATGTCTAATGACATTGATGCTACTTTCCCAACTGTTCCCAGTTCTCAACGCTGATAGATTGTATTACTAGACACTTAGTTTGCATTTGCTTCTAAGTGATGCCGGACTGAAATTTGAAGGTTTAGCCGTTCAGTTTAATGAGTAGAGTATCTATATATTATTGATATTCATACTTGATAGATATTGAAAATCTTAATGTGGCTTTTTTTTTGTCTAATTTAATTTGTCATGAATAAAAATTGTTTTAGATCAGAGTTCAAAACCAGATTCAAATCCCAACGTTAGCAAAAGCTTTGAAATCTTAGATTTAAAAAAAAAAAAAAAGAAAATTCAGGTTATATTTTCAAATTATGTTTAGGAAATTATTAATAAGAGCTTCGAGTTTTTCTGAATTCTTTGAAAAAATTTTCTTTAGAAAATTTGCGTTTTCGGTGGAAGGTGCTATAATCCAGTTTGTTACAGTAAAATATGTGTACTAAAAAGGCATTCATACGTGGTAAAATTGAGCCTACTTTTTAAAAATAAGGCTTTTTTAATATTTTTTTTTTCAGAGATGTTTTTTGTGACATGCTGTAATTTTATGGGAAGTCAGATTTTTTTATTTAATTCCGGTATAATTACTTTTTTTTTTTTTAAGTTCGTTTGACAGTGTTTTTCAGTTAACTTCGAACGTTCTGTTTGTCTGACATATTTGGTATTTTCTTGGACACGAAGGATGTTTGTTTAGATTATCCTTGTTAGTGATATTCTATCCATTACATGCCATTTTCCCGCATCACAAACAAATTACAGTTTCATTTCGGCTGTTGACCCACATTGACAAGTAATTCCCAGAATTCCGCTTCACCAAACATAACGCGCCCTTCCTATCTCCTTTACACCAGCTCTCGTTACTTGGTGTTGTAGTCATGGCAACAAGAGCCACGAAAACGTCCGTTTCTGGACGACGCAACGTTTTTCTCCAGAGGAAGGAAGCGTGTAATGAATTTTGAATAATTCTAGGCTTTATTAGTTGAGCTCTGTATCTTACACAATAGTACAGTATTTCATTTTTTTTTTTTTTTTAAGCACAAACAAATTCATTTGGGTCGTATTACTATCCTGAAATATTAACTGCAGGTTGTTTAGCTATAAATATGTAACGATATCATATTCAATTGAAAATAGGCTGAACTGAAATTATATATTCAAGTTATTGATTAGGATACTCTATTAATTGAGAACTTTTATTTAAGGATTATTACTCAGCTATTGTGTAATATCAAGTGTTATGCATAGTGACCCAAATGCCTTGCCATTGCGTATTACTTATGCGTAAAAAGGAAGAAAAAAAAAAAAAACGTTAAAATGTAGATTGATCAAAAGACTTGAATCTTCTGATTGCGCATCGAACGACATATAATTTAAGTAATGCGTCTCCTCACATCAGTGTACAGTTATGCAGGAATGTCATAAATGAAAGGCCACATGTAGAAATAAACCTTATTAAAGGAAAAAAAAAAGAAAAGTAAATATAAAAAAGCCACCTCTATAAAGGGAAATTAAGAACCGGAAAGCAATCCATCAGTGACACAGATGTATGTGAATTAGTTAAAGCATTCTATCCTTCCAAGACAGCTCTGAAACGCTCATTTCTTCCAGGAATACTACACAAACAACTAAGGAGAGATAAGAATTCTTTAAAATATTAGTGTTATAAGCAACAGTTTGCCCAACAGCTATTTCAAGCAGACATAAACCAGACATTATGCAGTGGCATAGCTGAAGGCTTCATATCTAGAGCGGCTCACTGATGAGTTTTTAAAGGAATCGTCTCTGATTTTCTGGTACGTTTTTCCTTATAGGATCGTATTATTTTTCAATACTATAATCCAGAGGAAGGGGTGAGGATCTCGAACTTTGCAATGCCGCCATGACTCACTAAAATGATAGATGAATTTGTGCGATCCCCAGTGAATAAAATTAATGACATGTTAGAGTTGAACAAATACCGCTTACTTTTGATAATTAAGTGCTAATCTATATAACAAATAAAACCATGAAAGAACTTATAAAATAAAACTATTTCATTGGAAATAAACAATAAGATTAGTCTCCTCCCGACTACCATCCATAAGGCGAAAGTTTAAAAAAAAAAAAAAAAGTTGATCGCGACTTCCTCCATGGGGATACAACTCTAAGTTTGAGAACTGAGTAGTGAACTGCCATAGTCAATCATATGGCTATATTGAGAGATTGACTAACACCAAAACTTCATTGTTACTTGCTGTTTTAATGAGAATATTTATTTCAGCAGGACGGAACGCTTGTTCGTTATGCCTCGGTTAGAGAATGCTCGAACGACCACTTTTTTTTTTTTTTTAGAAATGGGATCATGGGTACATCTTTACAGTTCCTCTTTATTTTGGACACCTTGTAGCCCAGGCCAGTCGGCTTGATTTTCTGAAGGAAACTCATTAGGGAACACGTGGGCAGTTTCAGCGACCTAAATTTTCAATTTATAAGTCAATGCAAGTCATTATTTATTCTTCGGACATTGTTTAAGCTTAATATCCAATGCTCCTTTAAATAACCCACGGAGGGTGAGCGCGGAACAGTTTCCCACATATATCTGGCCAAGCCAGAGTTCTAAGAAACATGAAGATTAAGCCTAAACAATATCTGAAGAATGAATAATGTATTGTGTTGACTTATAAATTGGAGTTTTAGATCGTTGAAACCATTTCAGTATGGGATCTTTTGGTATCCAGTTATTATCATTTACTGATCAGTAACGAGTGGGGATTCATAAATTTTCGAATCCAAGAAAAATATCCGTATACAAATGTCTCTACAGAAAGAACGAAAGGAAAAAAATCTAAGTAATGATGTTCTTAAACACCGATTCAAGACTATTTTTTACCAAAAAAAAAAAAAATTGCATAACTGTCGTAGATGTTCCAAACCAACTGCTTACAGGTGCTTAATTTTAAAATACAATCTAATTATTAAAGCAGAACCTGGGCCATTGAAACTGCACTGCACCTATGTAAATCTCGAGTACACTGTACAATGATCCTGTGTGAATTTTATTCTCAAACCGGAAGAAATTAATTCTGGGAAAATTTTTTTATTTTTAAGCCTGGCCTAGAATAAACGCAATTTAGAAAAACACCATGTGCAGACGCCTCACGGCCTTAATTGCTTTAACGTATATTAAACAGCCCTATCCAACCTGGTATTCTCAAATGTTTTTTTTTTCCTCGCTCTTTTAAGCTGCTCCTGAGTGTTCCGCTAAGTCAATTGCAAAATATTATTCTCATGATCCTTTTTATAAATAATAAAAAAACTAATAATAATAATAGAATACTGGTATTATTTTTACAGAAACAAGAGCATTAAGTATAAATATGAGCTCTCACGTTAATATTTCGTTAATGTTTTAATAAGTGTTTGTTAGAGAAGCTGGGTATACTGGGATGCAGTTAGAAAAAGTGTCCTCACATCAATGTACAGTTATGTGATATCGTAATACAGTTCCGCAATTAATTGCCAAGTTTCTCGTAAGTTTTTGTGGTTGATGCCGATATCCCACGAGCTGGCAAACCGCCATCGTTAAATAGTCATGGATATTTTGGCTCACATTTTGTGAAGTTTGAATCAGTCAATTTGTAAATGCGGCAGCAGATTGTTTTCTTGTATGGACATCACAGGAAAACTATTTAAGCAACTTCTGCATCTTCTTCCGTGAGTAAGAATTAAAAGATGCAGCCCACACTGGTGGATTACTGTCATTGGTTTTGGAACTTCATTACTATGAGGGTGATCAAAGATCTGAGAACGCAGTATAAAAGACACATGATTCTGTATATATATTTTTTATTTCTAATGTATTCACCCTGAAGTTCAATACACTTATTGTATTTAATCTGCAAGAAGTTTAATCCTTTAAAAATATTCATCAGGTTGGGCATCAAACCAGAAAATGAGTTCAATGAAGATAAGACTTGAAGTTTCTGAATAAGTAATAGTCACTTGGGACCATATCTCAACTAGACGGAGGGAGGTTTAATTGTTCAAATCCACATTCGTAAATTTTATCTTTTGCAAACTGGGCTTTGGGCATAGGTGCATTGTAATGGAGAAGCAAAACCCGATGACCAAACTCTCCTCGTCCTTTTCTCTCGAATTATAGCTTTTAACTTTGACACAATATTCCCCTGTTATTGAAGTTTTAGGTGCAAGGTAATTAATTAGCAACAATCCTTTTGTTCCACAAAATTGAGACCAATACTTTTCAGCTGATGGTTGGATTCGAAACACTTTCGGGGTTGGAGGTCCTCTTGTTTCCACTGCTTGCTTTCTAATTTGAATTCAGGATCATAAAAATATAGCCAAGTTTCATCACCAGTTGCCAAATGGGATCAAAATCTATCCGGATTAGCAAGAATTAATATTAAATTGTCTTCTGATGTTTGTCATGAATGGAAAGGTTTCTGAGGACCCATCTTGCACACTTTGGCAAATTATTTGGCAAATAAAAAAAAACATATATTTTTAACATGCTTCCATGGAAAATACTTCAAGTGTAGAGACTTTAATTCTTCTGTTTTCTAACTTTTTACTTTTTTTTTTTTTTTTTTCAAGGATGGCAAATGTTTCAAAATTGATTGCTTCAGATGGCTGACTAGATCTTGGATCATCCTCTTTTGACTACTTTGCAGTAGTATTATAACTGGATGATACTTTCCCCAAACACTCTAGTCATTCTTTCATTGATTTCTTTAGCATTCTGATTAAAAAATTTGATTAATGAACGGTGTTCAATTTGCCGGATATTCGTTCTTCTTCCACCTACTAACATATAAATAAAATTAAAAGTTTAGAAACTGCATAAGATATTAACATACAATTTCTTTTTATGCTCAGAAGAAATTAAGCTATAAAAATAACCTATCTGTAATTCATTCTTTTTATGTACTCTATTCCCAGAACTTTTTTACTACCCCGCCTACTAAGGGAGTTGTGTTGTTTAGAATGAGGCATGTTAGTCAAAGTAATCGTGTTTTGGTCAGCATAAAATTCACACGCGGTAATGGAAACACAGGTGTCTGCATGATCAAAATGTTTCTTAAGCGGACTTCGCATTTTTCTACTAAATAATCAGCTTGAGTAATACTGGAAATTAATTCTGTATCCCATCACAGGGCAGTTAACTTAAAAAGCAATTAACCGAGCTTCAACGAGCAGTTCTAAAATACAATTTTTGGCTTCTTGGCGCTGTTTCATGATGTGTTTTGACTACTGAGGTCACCCGTTTTCACGCCTCTTCAGTGTTATCTTTGGTAGTAAACAGAGTTTATCTGCTTTTAATGCTTAGGAGCAAAAACGGGCAGATACACTTGGCTTTTGTGCTGAGTGTATCTGCTCATTTTTTTGCTCCTGATCCCAATAATATCATTATGCAGTAAAAAAAAAAAAGAAGAAAATAAAGTGTTGTGCTCGGTTGAATCGTCGGTAACAAAATAGCGGGCCCAAAGTGATATCGACATTGTTACAGGTAGCAGTTTAATTAGAACTACATGTAGTCTACGCTATATGATATTTTAAGAGCAAGGTTGTAAGCCTCTTTAGGATTATTGTCAGGAAGTAACAGTACAGTCGCTTAACAACAACCGACCTGATATCATGGTATTGACACGCGTACTGTTTGCTCTTAGGCAACTAGATGTTGTTACTTAATACATTGTTACGTAATGCAGTTTGTCCGATTAGGAAATCCTGTGACTAATATTAATCAAAGGAAACCCTTTATTTATTCCAAAAAAAAAAAAAAAAAAAATTATATATATATATATATATATATATATATATATATATATATATATATATATATGTGAATCTACGGTATACACGAGAAGTGAACTAGAAGAAATGTAGCGATATATGGTAGGATGAAGTGACCAATATGCAAAAGAGACAAATAGTTGGCAAAAATAAGATATGAAAAAGCGACAGATAATTGGCAAAAAGACTACATTGCAGTGTCTTTCACAATTTCAGTGTTTTCGTCAGAGGTCATTCACCGAAATTATGATAAAGACGACAATGTTCTTGCTTCTGTTTTCGACATGCTTCTGTATGCTATGGTACACGTGTGCTAAAGACACGGGCTAAAAACGAAATTAAAAATTTTGCGGCAAGAATAAGGCCTAATAAATGTAATTATAATTATTAGTAGTGATCATTATACTTACATATATTGGCACACTAATAATTACTACTAATAGTGGCTCCCATCTGGTGAGTATGGGCTTGGCACACCCAGGGTCCTGAGCTGGATATCATCATTCTTCTCTTTCTTGGTGATTTCCTTCTACTTCTCTCTCTCTCAGGGTAACTTGGAAATTTTTTTTTAGCTGATGCAGAATAAGCCTCAGGCTTCCTTGCACTATATGGCTAGTAATAATAATAATTACATTCATTGGCACAGTTTATTAGACCTTATTCTTGCCGCAAATTTTCAAATTTCGTTTTTAGCACGTGTCTATAGCACACGTGTACCGTAGCATACAGAGCATGTCCGAAACAAGAACATTGCCGTCTTTCTCGTTGTGAAATTGTGAAAAACACTGCAATGTTGTCTTATTTTTGCCAACAATTTGTCCCTTTTTCATATCGTACTTGGTCACTTCACCCTACTATATATCGCTACATTTCTTATCCATTTCTTCTAGTTCACCTCTCGTGTATACCGTAGATTCAATAGTACTAAACGCAAAAGCTTCTTCACACTTTCTTCATATCAATATACACTGAGTTATGACTTGATCACTGAATTATGACCACCACTATGAAAACTGAATGCGACCCGCTGATCAGTGCGGAGTTAGTCGACCTACGTAACATAGATAAGGTGTCAGTGGTTCAGTAGGTAGTAAAATTCCGAGCGTGATGGGTAAAAGGAAGGATTTATCGGACTTTGATAAAGGAGAGATTGTGGGTGCTCGACGAGCTGGTGCCTCGATTTCCCAAATGGCTGACGGCAAAACTGCAGGACTGACAGTACCAGGACTGACGGCAAAACTGCAAAAGTCAGCGAAAGGTTGATGTTAGAGGTGAACGCCGGGTCCGACGACTTGTACAGGCGAAAAGGCTCAGTACTGTTGAATAGTTAACTACTCAATACAACATGGGCCAACCATATCTGGCATGACCATGCGTCGCTCTCTCGCACGTATGGGCTATACTAGCAGATGACCTCTACGGCATCCTCTACTAACCAAGGTTCATCGGCGTAAAAGACTCGCCTTGTGCAAAGAGCATGCAAGTTGGACATTAGAAGACTGGAAGAAGGTGTGCTGGTCGGATGAATCACATTATTTACTCCACACCGTGGATGGTTGTCTATGGATTTGGCGTCAACAACACGAGGTTCTTGATCCATCATGCATGGTAT
This sequence comes from Mastigoproctus giganteus, assembly GCF_048544385.1. Taxonomy (NCBI): domain Eukaryota; kingdom Metazoa; phylum Arthropoda; class Arachnida; order Uropygi; family Thelyphonidae; genus Mastigoproctus; species Mastigoproctus giganteus. Next base: position 201,795,927 of record NC_143577.1, read on the forward strand.
CAAAAGTGGAGGCGGTTGTACGGTGTGGAGCATGTTTCACTGGCAGAAACCTGTACCTCTGGTGCATGTGGAACAACGTATCAGTGGTCTCCGCTATCGTCAGCTGCTTGCTGACTGTGTACACCCCGCCTATGTTACACTTTTTCCCGAATGGCGATCGTGTCTTCCAAGATGACAATGCGCTGAGCCATCGGGCACTTGTTGTGCAGGAATGGTTTGAGGAACACAGTTATGACTTCCATCATATCGATTGGCCTCCGAACTCAATTCCGTAGAGCACTTGTGGGACACTATGGAAAGGCATATCAGGCGTCTGGATACACCAATCACCTCCATAGCTGCATTGCTGGCCACATTACACGTAGCTTGGTTGGCCATACCCCCGAACGTTTCCGACATCTTGTTGAATCAGTGCCACGTCAGATAGCTGCTATACTGAGGACAAAAGGACCTACGAAGTATTAGGTAGGTGGTCATAATTCAGTGATCACTTAATGTATATACATTATGACTGTAGCGTCCGTGATCCATAATTAATGTTACCTTCCTTTTCACTACAATTACTCTCCACCCTCTACTCTTATATATATATATATATATACATACACCATGGCAAAACCTAGAGATATAATATATTATACAATATACTGTATAATTAAAAAGGTGAGCTTAAAACAAAAGATAAAACGTAGAGCAAAAAGGTGAAAGCAGTAATGGAAGTAATATATGATAGAGCAAAATATATAAGATAGTGAGGCAAAATTGTATAACAATACAGAGGCAAATTATAAAGCAATGAGATAAATTATAAACAATACTTCGCCTAATACTTATATATATAGAAACTGACAATGTAGAATTGCACTAACAAATTAGTCATATAAAAACCAAATTGATAATTCGTTTTACGCGCGACTTGAAGAATGCACACCATCTAATATAAAAGGTGTGACATCACTGAAAGAAGGCCGGAAATAGGAGGAAATTGGTGGTTGGGACTCAGTCATGCGTTGCTTACTCTTAATGTGTATGTACTATTTAAAAAAAAAAAGTCTAGCAGAATTCGTATTTATGTTTTTTATTCGTTTCCATTAATAGAAGGTATTTTTTTTTTTTTTTTGAAAAGATTGGAATCTTTTAGAATCTAAACTTTTTTTTTTTTTTTTTTTTGAAAATATTACATTGGCCCTAATTATTTTCAAAAACGAGTGTCCGCATTTAATATTCAGAGGAAGTCTCCAAATTTCGGTGTTTCGGTATAACGTCATTTTAAATTCTAAACAAACGTTCTCTCCTTTTCATCATTCTTTAATTATTATTGTAAGGAATAAAATCTCAACAGAAGAGCTTTACTTGTTTTTGATAACACGCCATGGATCACAACATGGAAGTTGTTTTTGTGACAATAAATGTTTGACTCCTTTGTTGTAACTGATGGATCAAGCGGTGATTTTGATATTCAAAGATCTTATGTCAAATCATGTGACAACTGATCACTAAGACTGACGGCGAGGACTAGCCATCAGTTCGGGAATTCTCCAGGAATACAATACAGTACAGTATTAAGAAATCCACAGACAACAAACGTTGCGGCATCATTCGGTTGCTATGAGTGGTGTGGTGCAAAATATGTCCGAAGTGAGTTCGCGGTGTTCAGGAACTTGCCAGTATCCCCGAAATTAGTTACAGATTGTGGAATTGTCAATTGAGCACAGCAAGTAAAACATCATTTCAAAAAGGATGTCTGAAGCCTTCAGTTTGTTGGAGAAAGGGATGGCCATTGTCTTTGAAGATGGCTCGAACATGAGACGAGCGACAATTTCAGTCTAGGATGAGTGATCTGTTGAGCTTCTGTAATGAACTCTGTCAAGAGAAGAAAAATTCTGTTTAGACTTCTATCCTTGGCTTCTTAAAATGTGAATAATGTGGTGTAACTGTAAATACTATATATTATTTACGTATATAGTACAAGTCATATGCATATAATTTTTATTACTTTCCTGTGTAATATATATATACTGTATTTTTTTTAAAGTTTTGATTTTTAATAGGCAGTTAAGCAAAGCTATTACTGTACTTTGGTAAAAGCACGAATCTTTTCCATTAGTATTATAATTAGGAATCAGGGGCTCAGAATTATTATTCTGAGTCCCTGATTCCTATTAATTTGTAGCCCCTCAGGAGGGGCTACGATTGATATGCGCTCAGAATATAGTGTGAATATATTACCCAGGCAACACTGCGCGAAGAGACACAGAAGGGTACGGGGTGGAGATATCCTTCCCGTGCCCTTTAAAAATTGAATTAAGCTTTCCCCCTTTACGCTCTGTCTGAACATCTTTCCGATTTTTAAACAAGGGTATAGGGGATATATTCCCAATTTTCGAAAGATTATTGATAACAGTGCGAGAAGGGAAGCAGTGATAATTTCCTAGTTCTTTCGGTTTTCTGATTTTTAAACAAGGACATGAGGGATGTATCTGCCATCCCCAAAAGGTTACGTACATGCAGCGTGTTACCTATGCACCATATTCGGAATTTAAAAAATGTGTTACAAAAACAACCTTTTGAGGTTGTTTGGGTAACTTGCCACCGTTAATGTGGAACATTTTATTTATTATTATTTTTTTTGATATTTCTGCCTTGATATTTTGGACTTTTACCAATTCGCTTTGGTGAAAAGTCTGGCTTTCCGGCTTTTACATTAAAGATATATTTTGAGATAGCTGCAAAGTATCTTTACTGTAAAACCACCAAATTCTGGAGTCTGCTGTTAAAATGTGCGTCAAAATATATGCAACTTCATATTGTAATAACGTTTTTGCTTTATGTCAGTTTAAGACCTGGTTAAATCAGTGGACCACGTAAATTGTACATAGCGTGCGCTTCACAAAGAAATAGAGGAAAAAAAAATATATATATATATACAGTATATATATATATATATATACAGTATATATCTTTTGTACCTATATGTTCGTTAACACTGACGCTGATAATTGTACACTGAAGTATCGTTCGTTATACATTTCTCCCCGTGGCAGCAATTGACTTAATTGTTACCTTCATTAAAAGTAACAGGTGATTACATCACCAAGGTGTAGGCGAATGCGATGAACCCTGTTTAAATTATTCTTTTCGGAATAGGCGCTTTTAAAATGGTAATTTCTCGACATAGTGAAATATTTGTAGGTGTTTTGCTGTAAATATTTACAAATCTTACATTGTTCCTTTATTTAATGCAATTTTCCGCTTACATGGGGGGGGAAACCTTCATTTTTGTGCTCCAGTTCGTTTGCTAAGTAAAATATTCTAGTACGGACGAGACAGAAGTGTTTAATAGTGCTGACAGGCCCGTTCCCACCCTTCATTCACTTGTTTGATTCTGTCTCTCATGTTATCCAACATGGGTTAGGAAGTACCATACCAAGCCCATGTTCTTAATGCATAGTTAGCATCCCCACTTCCCCCTCCATTCGCAATCACTTCCTGTCAGAGCTTACAACTTACGAAATGTAGTAGTGATACAAGTACATCAGACAATTTTAGAATTTCGAGTGAGAGAGAGGGAAATTTTTTTTTTCTATCTATTTTCCTCTTTCTTATCACTTCTCGAACAAAATACAATATTTGATCTCGCATTAAAACGATGTAGCATATTGGAATATCATTCTAACGTGCAGTGTCGTGAACATGACTTTGGGTATCCATTATGGTCAGCTGTGTGTTTGAACTTTTACAACAAAGATGCATTATTGCGGTGCACTGCATGTTGATCATTATGCATCGTTCTTTACACAGATTGGCAGAGTGATGTAAATGGACCAGTCCAATTCTGAATGAATTGACGGCATGCTATTTCACCGGTATTTTTCTTCAGAGAGGGAGCGTGAACAACAAGAACTTATCCGGTTGAGTATGTAGTAATGAAACGCTAGATAACATTCGTCAATGTATGTTGCACTTGCCACGAAAATCACTTGAGGGGAAAACTTTTTCAGCAAACCAGATTCTAGCAGAGAAGACTTATACAACTTCTAAAGTCAAGGCCAGATATACTCGTAGCAAAGAGATTACGATATTGTTAATGGTTTCGGCAGTTAATTCAAGGTAGTTGCAACTACAGTACTACGATTCATTTTTTTTAAAACACAGAACAGTGCTTTTTATAGGGCTTGGTACATCCAAGTCCTATCTATAGTTGACTTGGCGCATTATGGCCTTAGCTGCCAATGCGCCATTAAAAATCAAATCAAACCGTATCTATAATTAGGGTGCCAAGATTCCCCGGGGCAAATCATACGCAACGAAAATGCTTACACTAAAATACATTGGAGTGTGGCGCGTGATTTGCTCTTTTAATATATTCGCCCACGTAGCGAACATATTAATAATCTGCAAGAAATTCTTCATGCGATTTCGCAAGCTCTGAGTGGCGAAACCTGCTGGAGTTCATTTCATAATTTGCGTAATGCTTGAATTTTTTGTGCATATGGAGTGCTATATTTACTTATATTATTATTTTATTTATTTTTTTGGAATTTGTAAGACTTTGGCGAATCTGATTTTTTCCATTTTTAATAGGTCTGCGGTGAAATAACCGCAAACTTATCTAATTTAGATGCCATCGGAATAGAAATGACGGATAGGCCGCTCTTCTTGATGACAGTGATGTTCAAGAAAACTAAATTAAAAATAAGCTTCCAAACAAGAATACAATGAGAATTCCAACTATTTATCAACGAACATTACGTCATTTAATTTTAATGTTCAAATTGGTACTTACGTGGCGCCGTTTCTTATTACTCACAACCGACATACAAGAAATATACTACAACGGAGTTGTTCTGTGTGCCACTTTTTCACGATTGTCGTAATTCACTGCTATCCATGAACCAGAATTTCCTCTTGTACGCTGAACCTTATGCTTTTCATCCATTCCGTAAACAACGCGAACCTAGCTTTAGTTTACAGAATGCAATGAACGGAATGCCTAAAAAATAACACAAATCTCTTTTGTCACACAAGATAAAAAAGGTAAGGTAACAGTGGTCAGGACCTTGGAGTCAAGTCTCGGTGTTATCCACCCACTTAACGAACCCCTCTAACTCTTAACAATTGTGGGGTTGTAATTACGAGTAATGTTATCACTTTTATAGTCTCTTATCACTTTTATAGATCAGACGTATACAAATATATAAAAGGGGGAAAAAGCCGTTTATTGCAGTCAGCGCTTCAGTTTCTGTTATTGCTTTGCTGCCTTATCGAAATTTATGCATGTGCAATGGAAGTTATTACTATTTATCCTTGAACTTTGACACGTTGATTACGACTAAGATTTACCCCGATCTATCCTTGAACTTTGACACGTTGTGTGGCTGGTTACTGATTTTGTTTTGTATGGTTGTGTGTCATTACTCCACGAAAAAGTACTGTATTCTCTACTCCTACCACCGTGACTGTTTTACAGTAGAGCATTGGCCCTTTTCTCATCTTTTCTTTTCTTTTGATTTCAATGTTTTCTTTGTTTATTTTTAATGGTTTTGTATGGATTTCCAGAAACATTGACAGTTTCATTTTTATTGATGACTTTCTTGAAGAAATAGTGGACAGTCAAATTAAAGTATTTTATATTGCTTGATTTTCATGTTTTCTTTCCGTCCACTTCCACCTTTTTTATGTACACAATTTCCATCTTCATCAGTAAAGTTTGTTTATAGTGGTCACAATAAGCGGCATCCACTGTATATGCAACGGTACATTTATCCAGTTGACATACACCTGGGTAAAAAAAAAATCTCGGCACAACGGCACTTCCATATCATAACTTCAACAGCCCAGAATACTGGATCCATCGCTGGCTAAACAAAACAGCAAGTTTTCCTTTGGAAGCACGCTGTTACCACAAGAAACATCTTGAAGCACGCAAAAACTGTGGGCAAGGAAACTGGATACATCTAACGTTAACTCGATGTCTCTTCTCAAAGAATAAAAGGTGTCCTCAAAATTTTTCATCAGACCTGTTGCGTGCAGTGAAAGACTTGATTATCTTCCGAGCTTATACTGTAATTGTATGTTCCCGTACAGTACTAATACTGGCAGTATCATTCGCATCATGAAAATCAATAATGAATTGCTTTGAAGCATATTCCAACAATTAAATTCAATTGCAAATATGCCGGAACCTTTGTTTCACAAATACCATCCATCTAAAAGTACACATTCTAATCACTGACTTGACTACCTTATGAAGTCTTGTATATACATAGTTGACTTTCATTAACTGTTATACTGTACAAGTACAGTAGTTCGCAATTATCTGGGTGGTCGGGAAATAAATTTTCTCGGATAATCCGCAAAATGTAAGAAAAACTCGTACGGAATGCGGCAAAAAAAGGATAAAGAAAATATACTAAAAGCATGGAAAAATTAGGCACAAAATTTAATACTTATACTGTTTTCCTTTCTCGAGAAAGGAAAAAAGAAGTTTGTTTTCTCCTTCCTACGACTGGTACTAAGTAAATTTCGAAGCATCTTGTCGGCGAGGCGAGACATCGCGACGTCTCCTTGTTGTTCTGTGTAGTCAAGTAGACTCCACATGAGACAGAGTGGGATTAACTGGGACCGTAGAGGCTCCAGTTAATCCGGCCACGAATAATTGAAAGTCTACAATATTATTTAAATTTATTATGCCTTTTGCTTCTAGTATTTGTATTATACTGTACCAGAGGCAAAAATTTAAAGGTTTTAAACTTCAGTTGATTAAAAATAAAATAATTCATCATAAATTTTTTTTTTTTTTTTTTGCGACGGTTTAGTTACTAAGACTTTTTTTTTTGATAATTTGTGAATGTGTGTTGTAATGTTATGGGGGGGAAAAAAAAATTGGAAACGAATATGGACTGCGCAACTTTTCAATCACCCCCATGTAATCCGATTCTTTAAATTACATACTACCCACAATTACTAATAAGCAAATTTATGCTGCTATGAAAAGGGTTTTATACATAATACTTGTTTTGTACTTGAAGGTTCGTTTTATAATACTTAGGTGCGGTGTGTGTGTGTGTATATTACTACTATTATACATGTACAGTATTACAATATAATAGTAATATTTTTCATTCTTTAGAAATATGGCGGATGCACAGAATCGAAATGTTTCCTGTTCGCGTATAAAAGTGCTCTTTGAGATGTTCATTATTATTTTTTTTCTTTTCCCCGTGGGTAGCATTTGGTATAATTACCCCCCCCCCCCCTCACCTTTCGGTGGAAAAGACCCGAGTTCGAATCCCGTCAATGTCACGAGGAAATTTTGTGTGTCTTTTTCACAACGTGGCTCTGTTAGTCGGTCACAGGCGAGTGTAGCATGATTTTTTCTCCCCCGAAATTCAGATTTTTCTTCCAGCAAACAGTAAACCGACTATAGAACACATGCAGTTTACAGACAAACACCGATGAGCCAAAACATTATGACCACCTACCTAATATGATGTTGGTCCTCAACGTGCAGCCAAACAGCTCGTACCTGGCGAGGCATGGACGCTACAAGATTTCTAAATGTCTTGTGGTATCTGGTACCAACACTTAACCAGCAGATCCTGTAAGGTCTGTGGTTGAGACGCCGCAGGTCGAAGTTGCTGTTCCAACACAAACCACAGATGCTCGATGGAATTGATGTCTGTGGAAATTTGGAGGCCAGGGCAATACCTGGAAGTCTTCCTCATGTTCGGCGAACCAGTCTCGAATAATCCGGGCGGTGTGGCATGGCGCATTATCCTGCTGATAGACGGCACCGCCAGAGGGGAAGACTGTTGCCATGAAAGGGTGTACCTGGTCAGCAATGATGTTTAGGTGTGTGTGTGTGTGTTGGGTTGTGTGAGTGGAGCCCGGAGTTACCCCCGTTATCCGTGATGCTTAGGTACAGAGTACTGTATTTTCGGGTCTAGCGGCACCAGAGATTTTCGCCATCTCCGCGTATGTTCTTTGTATCGAGGAGCGTACGCTGTCAAGGCCAGAGGTTTAAAAGTGTGTGGGTTATATGTTGTGCCCCTTGTTCATCTGGCTTGTTAGCCGCTGGGCTCCTGATGGGACCTGACGTTTACGTACTCTGCCACGTGGAGGCCAGCCAGGTGTTCCCGTAAAGTTTGCTCTGGCAGGTCCTGCCACCTACTTTCCTGAGATTTCAGTTGCTGGGACCTAAAAAAAAATATCTTTTTTATTTTGGACACAGTTGGGATGGTATGTTATATGCTGTTTAGAGGGGCTATAAGGGATATGCGCCTGGAAGAGATAAGATTTCCTAATAGGTCGGGCATGAATTTTGTGGTGTTTTAAATTTGGACGTGTGGGGCAGGAAAGAGATGGGAGGGGAGGCAGAAGACTGGGGGATTGGAAATTGGATGTAAGGGATCGATAGAGAAGATGATCCCTGTTGAAATAGTGGGGCATACCCATTCCCCACCAGAGGAGAACGAGAGGTGGCAGGAGGGAGAGGAGATAGCAGGTCATCCCCTCCCCCCTGTCAGAGAAAGAGCAGTAAAAAGCAGGCTAGGCAGTGTTTAGCCTGGGTACCATATGGCATCATAAGATGCAGTCTTCACCTTTTGTGTTAGTCCAGTGGAGGTCCAAGTTGCAATCTTCATCTTTGTGTTAGTCCGGTGGAGGTCCGAAGTCAGGTCCAGTTCGTCACGTTCATGTGTTGTATGTACTTCAGGTGGTCACTAGTTCAGAGTTTTGCAGTCATTTCTGGTAGTCACGTCTGTGTTTTCATAAGTTAGTGATGATGTGGCAGGGATCTTTGTCTTTCAAAGAGTTTGCGGGCAAAGATGGTGAAAGTCCGGTAATTATCTTCTTCTTGCAATATAATTTCTTCCCGGTTCCTTAGCAAGGAGTTGATGCGTGTGTATAGCTGACATTTGAGGTCTTCATAGTTGTCACAGTCGTGGATAAGGTGTTCCCAGGTTTCCTCCTGCCTGCAGTTATAGCTCGGGTTGTTGGAGATTCCCAGCTCTTGGAGTTTCCCTCTGAAGGAGCTGTGTCTCGTAAGAAGGAAGGTGGTGTGCAAGCCAGGGGAAAACCAGGACGGGAAGATAGGATATACCCCGCTGACATCGGGTATAAATTTTTTGGTGAGTTGCCCTTTTGTGGTGAGATTCCATCTATTTTGCCAGATAGATTGCAGATGTTCCGTTAACCATCCAGATGTTCCGTAGGTCCTTGAGGTTGTCACAGGTATTCTCTCAGATATGCCAGATAAGCTGTACTTGTTACCTGAGAGTCTAAAATGCTGATGGAACTGATATTCGGGTGGCATTCAAGTCAAGTGGACCTCAATTTCGGACGGTCTGTGACAGCCAAATCCTCTGCTTGCACCTTCACGATGGTGGGACTGTTCCTGAGTATATTTTGTAATCCTGAGTATATTTTGATTAGTGGAGGTCTACCAGGGTCAAGAGCACCCCTGAGGAGTATTGAGTTTGTTTTTTTTTGGTTGAGATTGTTAGATTCCTCTTGGCCTAATCCTGTAGCAGGTGTGTGGCATGATTGCCTACTGCCTCCAGTTGAGCCCTGCTCTCTGCTTGAAGCATCATAATCAGATCATCAGCGTATGCCTGTTTAGTGACAATTGGAATATCCAGATTTAAAAACTCATCAAGCACCAGGTTCCAGAGGAGCTGCCCCAGGATGGATCCCTGGGGGCAGCCCCTGTAAACGGTCTGGGTACAGAGGTAAAGGGAGTGCTGACTGTGATTCTTCAGTTTTCCAGGTACGATTTTGCAGGCAGCGAAATAGATTGGATGGGACTTGAGCCCACTGGAGGCTGGCCAGAACACTGGGCCAGCCTCCAGTGGGTCAAAGGCTCCAGCGAAGTCAATTGAGATGAGGAGGAAATATTTCCTGTTACAGTTTCCGACTGCATCAGTGGTGGAGCATCCCCTCCTGAAACCGAATTGGTTTCTTGACATCAATTGAGCATTCTGGTATCAGTTTTCAATTCTGTGGTAGATGAGTCACCCAAAGAGTTTGCTCAGCATCGACAGCAGAGCGATAGGCCTGTACAGAGTATTTTTGGGTCTAATGGCACCAGGGATTTACCCCATCTTCGCGTATGTTCTTTGTATCGAGGACAGTACGCTGTCAAGGCCAGAGGTTTAAAAGTGTGTGGGTCGTGTGTTGTGTAATATGTTGTGTCCCCTTGTTCCTCTGGCTTGTTAGCCGCCAGGCCCCAGATGTGACCTGTCGTTTACATACTCCACCATGGGGAGGCCAGCCAGGTGTTTCCTTAAAGTTTGCTCTGACAAGTCCTACCACCTACTTTCCTGAGATTTCAGTGGCTAGGACCTAAAAAAAAAAAAAAAAAAAAAAGAAAGAAAAAGTAATTAAATAAAAAAATAAAATAAAAATTCTTCTTTTCTTTTGGGCACAGATGGTATATTATACGCTGCTTAGAGGGGCTATAATGGATAAGCGCTGGAGGTGATAAGATTTCCTAATAGGCCAAGCATGAATTTTGGTGTTTTAAATTTGGACGTGTAAGGACCCGTCCTTACATTAATTAATGAAATTTGTTAAATATTATGTGAATTCAACTGTAATACGAATAGTGGTTTTCTGGTAAAAACAACATGGATTAAGAAACACTGGAATTCAAAAATACCTTCCAGTCACTCTCCGTTTAGTAGTAGCTTGTTTGTATAGAAGTTCTTTGACGAGTCAGTGAAAGTAATATACCATGACAAATCCCCATTAAGACAGAGGCAGATGCACCATAGTAAGGGCCAAGAGTGCTTAAGCTGGCCCTTTTAAAAATTTCACGGTGAAACGCCATTAGAGGTGGGCGACGTCACCAGGTGTGCGCGTTTGAGGTCACGGGAGGAGCTGTGACGCTTCTCAGCTGACCGGAACTTCCGCCTCTCTTTCTAGATTGTTCTCGTATGTTCGAGGTTCACGGAAGTTGGGACACAAAGAGTAAAGAAGACCCGCCCACGGAAGAGGAGAGGAGACAAATGAGAACACAGGAAAAAGGATGTGCAGATCTCCTATTGGCCAGGAAGAAAGTAGAGGGAATTTTGAGAGGGAGATTCTGGAAAGGTTTTCGAGGCATTCTGAAAAAGTTTTCGTGGTTTTCGGAAGAAGTTTTCGGAGGAGTCGGATGAAGTTCTCGGAGCGGTCTGGAGGATGATTTGAAGGAGTTGGAGAACGATACAAAGCAGAGCAGTAGTCTAATTTGGATGATAGCTGCAGACCTGAGGTAGATGGAAGCAGTGATAGAAATTCTGCATATCCCGACAGCCAGTAGGAATGTTCACCTGTAAACATGGAAGCCGTAGCGAGGAAGAAGGAAGAATCACACCCTGAGAATTATATAGGCAAAGCCAGTCGAATGAGTGGTCGAACCATTGACCTACTCGAAAACCCCTCTATCCACGGAAGAAGAATTGCTGACCTGTAAAGAGTATGCGACACTGATTGATTCCAGCCGTACAGTATCCGGTAGGGAAACACCGTAATCACAGAGATCCCCAAACAAGCGCCCCCGCATTCCAGTACCTGAATGACCGATATGAAAGGAAGCCGAGCAGGGAGGAAAGTTCCAGGCCAAACACGTAAGTGCTAGAGAGTTTACCGACATAGGTGTACTTAATTTATTAAGGAGAGGACTTTAGGATAAATAGATTATATAGTTAAGGAGGGAGGTTTAAGTAATGAATACATGAATAAAAGTGTAAGGTATTTAAGACGGACGTAGCCTATAATTTGAAGTGAAGCTCCTCATATAAATGCTTGCTGGAAGGAGAGGGTATAATAGATAACTGAGAATTGTTTAAAGCTGGGAAAGGTTTTTATAATATGTATGAAATTGAAGGTTGAAATTTCAATTTATTATGAGTTGATTTGTGGAGAGTATTTCTGATTTGAGTAGGGGCTAATTAATAAGTGATATATAAAGGTATAGAGGATTAACTGTTCTGAAAGGTAATGTTAAATTGAATTGATTGATATTTCCTGTTGACCTGAATGCAGAAAGGGTGTCTAATTGAATAAATGCAATTTTTTTTACAAATCGAGACACGAACTCTGAAGGTTTTTGTGAGCCAGTTCATTGGCTGGTAGTTGTGGGTTTATTATACAGACTGTTCAGAAGAAGAGTGGGAAGAATCTATGTAAAGTGTATGACACGACCTATTGAAGTCCCTGTAAAGAACATGAAGAGACACCATGTCATAATGAATAATAATGTGTATTAGAATAGAATATCTGATGATGAAACAATTGAGTTTGAACAAGATATTTACACATATAAAGGTTAATGAAATAACAAGTCACCAACCAAATATAGTTTGACTAAATACTATTGCTAGTTCTGTATGATATGTTAATAAACATTGTTTTAATTTACATTCATGTGTTGGAGTCTGTCATTCCGAAACTCAGCCAATCCGGTAGAAAAATACCTAAAATAATTGGGGTCCCCTTTGAGTCTGGTAATCTTCTGAGAACAAACAAGTCAGATGCTAAGTGGGAGGATTGGACTACGGGGATATACATATAAAAAAGGGGATAAATTACAATAATTAAAATATAAGGAAAATTAGGGCAACCTGGAAAAACAATAATACCACAAGCCCCACAATAGACAAGAACAACCCCCACAGACGTGTGGGGCAAGTGCTATGTAAGGGGAAAGAGTGGGAGGGAGGCAGAAGACTGGGGGATTGGAAATTGGATGTAAGGGATCGATAGAGAAGATGACCCCTGTTGATATAGTGGGGCATGCCCATTCCCCACCAGAGGAGAAGGAAGGGGGGAGACAGCAGGCCATCCCCTCCCCCCTGCTAGGGAAAGAGGAGTATAAAGCAGGCTAGACAGATCCAGGGCGCCATATGGCTGTATGGAATCATAAGATGCAATCGTCACCTTTGTGTTCGGGTCCGAGTCCAAGTTGCAACCTTCGTCTTTGCATTAGTCCGGTGGAGGTCCAAGTCCAGAAGTCAGGTCCAGTTCGTTACGTTCATGTGTTTTAGGTGGTCACTAGTTCAGAGTTTTGCAGTCATCTCAGGTAGTTACGTCTGTGTTTTCATAGGTTAGTGATGATGTGGCAGGGATCTTTGTCTTTCAAAGAGACAGACGACCTTCTTCCAATCACTCAAGGTTCAGTTTCGATGCTCGCGTGCCCATTGTAGGCGCCGTCGCCGGTGAACCGTGGTTAGCATGGGCACGCGGAGCGGCCTGCAGCTACGCTGCCCCATTTTCAGCAGGGTTCGATGTACTCTGTGTTGTGACACATTACTCCCGTCACCAGCATTCCAATTACCGGCGAGTTGCGCCACCGTCGCCCTTTTGTTGCCACGTACCATATGGGAGAGTCTTCGCTTACTTCGAGCATTGATGAGCCGTGGTCGTTCGCTGGTTGTTCGTGGGTTTTCCCTCCTCAGAGCACTTTCGGCAGGTACTAACCATGGCTGATCGTGATCATCTCACCAGCTGTGCTGTTTCGGATATGCTCTGACCCTGTCGTCTGGCCATTACAATTTGTCCTTTGTCAAACTCGCTTAAGTCCGCTGCCTTTTCCATGTGAAGAACAAGAGTAACACTGATTAACGTAGCTCAGCTCAGTTCTTTTATACCGTGTCCCGACCCGCGCACCCGCCGTAGTTTCCCTGCAGTTGCTTCGATTTGCATTACGACTCGCTGGTCATAATGTTTTGGCTCATCGGTGTATATACGGTGCAACATGGCCTTAGTTACTGATGCGCATAAAACCCTACAACAGTGGTTTTCAACCTTTTTTTTTTTAATAACTGCACCCCTAAGTAATTTATCTTATTTTGCGGCACCCCTACTCAATTTTCTGCCTGTTAGATCCGATTCTCTGTGTGTGTGTGTAAACATCAATTATAGATCACCACAAAATTAAAAAGATACTGTACACCTTTTTATAATGAAATAAACATATAAATTAAAATATAATAATAAGTTTAAGTAACTTAAGCCCAAATTACGTGCCACCTCTGGAATGTTGTGGCCGCACCCTAAGTGCCGTTTGTTGTTGTAGGGCACCCACTGCCCTACAACAATAAACCAATTCATTAACTTGTTTTCAGTTAACAAAATATATACATCACAAATTATTACTATTTTCTTATTATATTAATCACAGTAGAAACGCGAAAGAGGTGTTTATATTTAAATTATTAAAATCCAGTAAGAAATTAAGCATGTTACAAAATTCGCTGTATTGGCTGCTACGTCCGAGGTGCAGTTGCCATTTCTTTAATTTATTATATCACAGAGTGTGAAATACTTGTTGCTTTTCACACGTTGTGGTTGCAAAGAATTTACAAAACGTTTAGTGAGGTATGTGCAGCGAAGCGTAAACAATTGCGTTTAGATTATAAGGTAATTAGTTCTTTATGCTAATAATTTTAATGGTTTTATTAATAAACAACTTTTTATTAATAAAACAATGTTTTATTAATAACAAAAAAAATAAATTAAATTAAGAAATCTAACGTGCCTGAAATAACTTCCTATTTACATTGCCTGACTTGTTTTATTCTTGAACGTATGGAATAGCAAGCACGCCTATTCTGTAAAGTAACCAGCTGTGACGATCGTTAGTACATACGCTTGCAAGTGACGAGTAATATGTTTTGTTTACTTTCCTCTTATTTTATTCTACACTTTCTCACGAGCGAAATAAGATGTACACCTTATTATCGGTTTCCTAATATCACTTTGTACTTTTCCCATTCCTAATATTGAATTTCACTCAGTCGCTTTTGTTTTTAGGTCGTTGACACTCACTCACTCTCTCTCTCTCTCGGGAGAAACGTAGTCGACCGAATGTGTGTTCCAACCAGCATTATTTGATGGTGAGGATCAAAGAATGAGAGACAGAGAAAGAGAGGGATGTGATTTTCGAGCATTCGGATTCCCCTCTTCTTTTTCTTCGCTTTATTTTATATATATTGATTTTCTGTTTTAAATTTTTAAGAAAAAAGTTTATAGCAAAAATAATAAATAACTATAATAGTGTGCCGCAGGGTACTTAGAATTGTATAAGGTGGCCCTTCCTGAGCATCCAGTAACAGACTGCCCTAATGTGACATCACGCGGAATGCACACGGCGCCTTGCATCATTGCTTGGATTGACTTCAACTTAATGTGGAAAGCATTTTAAATTAAATGACCTATTACTGAAATAATAAAATACAGGTAATTATCATTCTACAAGAATAATAGGCTCACCTATGTGTAGTACTATAGTAGTTCCATTTTGATTATCTCTAAATATTCTGGTTCTCTAAAGACAATTGGAATCAAAGCTTGGGGAAGAAATATTATAGAATATTCAAGCCATTCCTTCTCATGAATACTCGGAAACTTTCTTTTTACAGTATGGCCCAAAGTTTTCATATCGTGTTCAGAGTTCGAAAATTGGATTCACGAAATTCAGCAAATATAATTTCAAATTGTGGATAACTCTTTCAATTAATTCACTTGTCGGAATTATGAGTCCTCCATGGAAATTTGCTTCTAATTTCTTGCACGTTGGCAAATCTTTGGGCGCTCCAACTGCAATGTGCATTTTCATTGATGAGCACCTGTTATCTCTGATGAGGGGTCAGTAAGTCACATAATGGTAGAGATTTGGCCTCTTATTTCGTTATCGCTGCTCTAATGTTTAAATTCTCTTTCCTTTCTAAAAACTTTTGCTATATTCTACTGTTTATCGGAGGAGTTATTGGTGTGTATTCATTCCAAAATTAAACAGACTATCACAGCAATGTCTCGTCTTTTAAATTAGTGGTAGGTTAATCTTTCAAAGCAAATGACATCATAGTATGGATCATTTGTTTGAAGTAGTGCAATATCAGCGCAGCTCATTCTGCTGTGAGCATTAAGACAGTTTTCTGTTTAGTCGTAATTTTTTTTTTTTTTAAATTAACAGTTTTCTGTTAATTTAAAGTTAAGTAAACCTTCTACTTAAATTTAAACTGTTTACAATAAATTTTAATCGAGCTTCGTAATCAAGTGAATAATTTATAGACGCTGTATATTATACTAAAAGTGTTTTTTCTTTCTTATTTTCTTTTTTGAAGTGAAGTCAAACTTTCTGGTAAAAAAATATCTATATATTTATACTTTCAAATATTTTTCATCAAGAACTTGACTTATACTGCTTTATGCACTATCAGCATTTTTGATAGTTTATTTACAATTTCATAATTGGTATAATTTCAAAAGGCAGTATAATCTGTAATTTAAGTGTTGTATTTACAGCTACATTATTTTGACCTATGCTACTTCCATCACTTTTTACTGGCTACTTCTCTGTCACTACTCCTACATAAAGAGGACGTCATTCCTGTTCAGCACGTTATTTTTTCAGGTGCTCACTTGTTTATTTTTATTATTATTTTTTTATTAATGAATTAATACTCATTTTTCGAAGAATCGTTGGAGAGATGAGGAAGCTGTGAACAAGGCCAAGTTACTAAACTTGTTTAACTTTGAGCGTTGCGAATGCTAAGCTAGTTTCTCTACCAAGGCCGTTCATGCATTAGCTGGTAGTAGAAGTCCCCCCGCCTCCCTTCCTTTCCCTTTTCAGTTGTCTAAATTGGCTTACAAGGAAAGAATATGACCTGGCTCCTCGGAGTTAGCCGTTTTTTTTTTTTTTTTTTTTGAAAGGAAATGATAGACATGTTTTTCTGTTAGGTTCAAATTTTCATTGGTTTACTCGAAAGATACACTTTAAATAACATGGAGAAGAATTCAATGTTTTGAATTATACAAGTTACATTTTTGCTACATGCGCGTTTTTTTTTTTTTTTTTTTTTTAATTCTGTGTGAGCGATAAGATAAAAATAATATATTATTATCTGCATTTGAGAAGACCTGCTTTTTAATAATACTGTATTTCTCAATTAGGTATAAGCCACAAGGGAAGTACAAAACAGGAGTAGAAGAATGAGGTGATCGTTAAATATATATTAGTTATCCATCTAAATTGAATGGGAAAAAATGAACGAACCGCGGAGTTACTTGCATTAAACGTTTACTGATTGTTAAGTTTGTAACTTCGATAACTGATATCATTTACTGTAGTTTGGTATGTATAAAACTTATTGGTTATATGACACTGTTGGGCCGCTCGTATAAAACAAGTTTTATACTCGACAAATAAAGAAATTTATACATATCAAACTGCCAGCAAAGTTGTACAAACATAATACACAATGGCTCAGTATGGCCTCAGTTCCGAATGAACTTTAAAACAACCACCACCAATAACAAACTGCCAGTTGACGTTGGTAAGTTACATATTGCGCCCAAAAACGGTAGTCACATCATGTTACTTGAAAATGTGCCCAGTCCTCCTCCAAAATAACACGTATATTAGTGCCTGAATCGATGTAATAACTGTTCGAATTCGGATTAAATAGAAAAGCATGTGGCTATTAATGAGCAGTAAAATATATGCTCGTATTAATTTTAAATCAACAATACTGTACTAAGAAAATTGAAGGGGACGGAATGTAATTTCGAAAGCAAGACCGTTTTGTGTACGAGTCTACTAGTATTTTTCAATTCGCTACTTCTGTTGACCTCTTTTTGGGCAAATAAAAACCGGCGATCGTCCCACTTACTGGAAATAATAACCAGGTTAGGTTTTTTTTTTTTTTTTTTAATTTATTAGTACGTCGCATCCCTACGGGTGGGGATCGGGATCCATCGGTTGGGAACACAACTAAATTGGGCTTTCAGAGATGAGAAACATGGGGTGCAAGGTTCTCCATCGTTTTAAAGTTTGTTTATTTAGTTTCAGAAGTAAGAAAAAAAATTGCAGTATTATTTTTAATTTGGCAGATGCTCAGCTGAACTTTGCTAATTCCAAGGCTTCTGGATTGTATACCTCTTTTATTAGTAAGGAAATATCATCAATACTGTGGGTTGATTACTCTTATTTTGCTTAAAAGCTTGAGTTCCTATAGAAGTTGACATTCAGTTATAAGTTAACAGGATATACAGTAATATAATGCTTTGCAAATAAATTTGCTTGGAAATGACAAAGTTCGTGCAATTATATATATTACGTGATAGTGTGACGTTAAGCGTAATAGTAGCTTAATTTTATTCTTTAATTATTAGAAAATCCAGCCTGCTATGCATGCGATCTGCTTATTTGTAACTCAAATGCTCCCCAGCTCTGTCGACACGGTGTTTTACCCGTTCGTTGCATCAATAGTTTGATGCTAAGCATGAGAATAATAATTAACTACCTATTTTACCAACGCAAATTGTGAATGAATTACGTAGATATCCTTAACCCACGCTAAAACAGACATTTCGACTGTTTCAGAAGATTAAAAAAATAAAATAACTACGTGTTTCAGCAACGAATAAAATACATTGAAACAATGCGCCAATTTTTAGGCACGCGCCTAAAAAATATACGCCTAGCGTATATATGTAAACGCCTGTTGTTTTCATGTCCACCTGTCTGTCCGCATGTAATAACTCGACTCCTAGTGGATGACTTCATAAAATTCTAAATTTGGCTCTTTTAGAAATATTTTTCGAGCCATCCCAAATTTTATTAAAATCAGATTAATAGAAATTAAGCAATTATTATTTCTGTGCCCCTCCGCTCGCCCACAATTAATAAGTCGATTCTCAGTGGATGGATTTTTTGTAATTTTAGAATAATATATCAATCCTTCTAAATTTCATTAAAATCGGACCAGTATAAATTATACGTATTATATTCATACGTATCATATAAGCTATCCATATACTGTACTATATTGTAGCTGGGTGCACTAGATATTATGTTTGTTACCATGCGCTGATTGGAGGAATGAATGGGCAGTAAGTCAGATTCGTAGAAAAGAAATGATTTAAAAAATAATGTATAAAAAACGTCTGAAGTGTACGCACTGCTTACATTAACTAACAAGTTCAAATCATGTTCAGCGTAGACTAAATATCCACGCTAAACTCGCCACTGTTAATACAACGGCGTTAGTATGGATTTTATTTATATATTCGTAGTTAATTTGTTTAAATCTTAAAGGCTTCTTGGCCTTTATAGAAGTAGTCTTGTGCTGCTATAGAGATCTTGTTTTTTTGTCTTCCCTTATATTTAATCTCTTCCTCGTGTGATGCTGACCTCGATTGAGGTGGGATTTTTTTCTGCAAGCGGGCACCTTTTTCGCTCTTCTTGGTGGTGCAGGATTATTTTTTTATTAAAATTTTTTTATTCTTTCCTTTTTTTTGCCCTCCCATTTTATTACGCCGGATTATGCTGGCTACGTTGAGATGAACATTAGTCTTTCCCCCCCCCCCCATTCTCTATGTTCGCCTTGGCGCTCATGGGGAGTCAGTACGTGTATATCCCACCTGTCTCCCCGTGAACGGTACACGCATAGTTACTGGACAAGCTTTCTAGCTGATTCTGATTGCTTCCTGGTAGCGAAATGGCCACTCTCTCTCTCTCTCTCTCTCTCTCTCTCTCTCTCTCTCTCTCTCTCTCTCTTCTGGCTTCTTTACAGTGTTATGCATCATTACAGTGTACCAAGGCGTAGTGGAACTAACATTTTGGAGCCGCCCTACATAAGATATAATGTATGTCCATAGGGGGTGATCCAAATGTCACAGTTTCGTGAAATATAGTTTATTTTTCTGTTTCCGTTTTCCTCTTCTTAGTATTGACTTGGCAGTAAGTAATCAACGAAATTGTAATGCGTAAGTTTAGTCTCAAAGAATAAAACTGCCTTTATTTTTTTTCCCTCCTCTGGAGTAATTTCAAAGTAATGCTCATTAGTGAGCATTCAAATTCTCAGGGGGACAAGTGCAAAGTGTGTTAAGTGTCTAACTGCACCAGGGGTCCCCCCCCCCATCTCCGCGTTGCTTTCATTGTGAGTGTAGGCCAGAGATTTAAAAGTGTGTGGATCATGTGAGTGTGTAATGTTATGTACCGTTGTTCCTCTGGCCATTTAGCCCCTGCTGAGGCCCAACGTTGCCCGCACTTTGCCCCGTGGAGGCAGACCAGGTAATCAGTAGTTTAAATTTTGACTCTGGCAGATCCTGCCAGAGTGCAAATTTAAACCTAGTTTCCTGAGATTTCAGTGGCCTAGGACTTTAAATTTTTTTTTTTTTTTTTGCATGGAGATATTGCGCTACAATTGGAAAAGCCAAAATGGTGGGCGAACAGTGTAATTTAGATACGGTTATTTTTGACATGTGGGCATTCTCCCCACTCCACTCTATCTGTACGCAAGCGAATGCCACACACGTAAAAAATAGCCGTATCTAAATTACACTGTTCGCACACAACATGGCGTGTAGCAGCAAAGCTGCGGCTTCGTCAGGTCCGCGACAGCGTGACGTCCAATAGTTGGTCAGTGCTGAAAGATTGGGGGGGGGATAAAGACAGAAGAATGAGGTCAATATGAAAGACGACTCCAGGTGGAATCAGTGGGGCATGCCCCACCAGAGGGAAGAGTGGGGTCGGCAAGGAGGGATAGGAGACAGCAAAGCCGTCACCTTCCCTAGCCGGGGTTAGGGAGAAGAAAGGGCCGAACAAGGGAGCCGGCTCAGATCGCCAACATGGTGTGTATGTAGCAAAGCTGCGGCAACGTCAGTTCCGCGACAGCGTCCCCTCCAATAGTTGGTCAATGTTGGGATAGGATCCCGTCCACTGCTTGTCCAATAATCAGGATGTCAGTGTGGGATGGTGTCACTCATGGGACCTAGGTCCCATCTAGTAAGGTCATAGTCATTGTTGTCCGTTTCGGTTGTCAGAGTTCGTGTCGAGTCTAGAGAAGTTGTGGCAGTGCTCGTAGTCTGGTGAACAGTTTATGCGAAAATTGTGAGAGGGCTCACAAAGAGCATGTAGTACTCCTCCTCCCACAGCACAAGGTGTTCCCGATCCTTCGGGTTGAAACATATTTTTGTTAGAAAGTGGCATCTTATATCCTCAAAGAGGGGACATTCAAACATCAGATGTGTCCATGTCTTGTTTTCACTGCAGGGGCATAGTGGTGATTCTTTTATCCGAAGGTCGAAAGTTTGGCATTAAAGGAACTGTGCCCTTTTAGAAGGAAGGTGATGTAGAGCCCCGGTGAGAACCATGTCAACTGGTGGGGGGGGGTAGACTTGGGTAATGTCCAGGATGAATTTCCGGGTTATGGCACCTTTAGTTGATTCTGTCCATCAGGACTGCCAGGTTTGCCGGAGATGGTTGATAAGACGTTTTTTTCCCTCTATGTTGCTGTTGTTGGTTGGATCAGTTGTGAAGCCGATGCAGGTTACACTTTTCCCCCATGATAGTTGAAAGAGCATGCCGCAGCGGACAATTTCCAAGTTCAGGGTGAGTGATCCCACCAGGGCCTGCAGCGCGTGTGAGTTGACAGTGCAGCCTGCTCTTGTGATGGTGAGCAAGATGCTATGCTGCATCGATTCTAATTTCCTTTTGTTGATAGCCGTGGTTGCTTTGTTGAACCAAATCCATGCAGCGTGTGAGACGGTCCTTTTCCTTAGTCCCCAATCTTTTCGTGTGACTCTTGCTATGAGGGCTGAGTAGTTCCTGATCTTTCTCTGAAGATGGGACGAGGTGTGGGGTAAAGGATAAGTTTTTATCCAATACGATTCCGAGGTATTTTAGTTCTGTAGTTAGTTTAATTGTGGTTCCTTCTATTTTGATATGTGGTGACCTTGTGTCGAGAGATCCCTTGAGGAGTATTGAGGATGCCTTGGTTGGTGATATCACTAGGTGGTTCTGTTTTGCCCACGTTTGCAGGGAGTCAATTGCCCAGTTTGCAGTGGCTTCCAGTTGTGCCGGGCTGTCTGCCTCCAGCATCAGGATGAGGTCGTCTGCAAAAGAATATTCGAATTCAAAAAGCATTTTTGAATTCGAATTTTAGTTTTTAAAATTACAAGTGCTCGAAAATGCGCCGTCCCCCACCATACATTTACGATGTTCTCCCTTTCTTTTTTAGAAAGAGAGAGACCACTAAGATCCTCGTTCCTTAAATGCGAATCTCCCGTATTCTGGGTATGATTATTTTCAGAATGCGAGAAATAACCTTTTTTAAAGAAGTCAACAGATATTTATTATAGTAAAAAACAGTTACTTCTGACTTACTTCAGCCACAGAAAAGTCGTTACAGGTACAAAACAGTAAGTGTTCCTGGTACTTCTAATCATAACTTAGAGGAAATTAAGTTATCCGGCATTAGCAGCTGCTTGAGATTAGAATTCCGTCCAGCTAAACTATTTAAAACACTTTCTGACCTGCATTGGCAATGTTTGAATTTTTGCTGCCTCTTCACTCGGAAAACCAACGTTTAAAACTCGAGTGTGTCTTAATTTCTTTGGGGTGGATAATTACTAACCTAGCGTGTTTTAATGAACACTTTGAAGGAGTCGTTTTCTTTTTTGCGCATTATCTTTAAAGATTTCGTACTAATTATTTACTTTTTTTACACCACGATAAAATCCGTTTTTCATTACATCAACTTTAATCATTTGCATAGCATATTTGAATTTTGTCATCTTGCAGAGGGACAGCTGGCTTTAGAAAGAACCCTGTTCGCGTAACTGAAGCGAAGTCGAACTTCGCTTCAGTTTCGCATCGACTCATCTGGCATTGTTTGGTCTACTTTTTGTCACCTTTAACAAAAATTGCTTGATTTCATTTTATCATTTTTATTTTTTGCTCCCTTTATTATTTAGCTGCTTCTGGCCCCTTTACCCTCTCGGCTACGTACCAAAAAAAGTGAACTTTACGCAGAGGTTACTTTTTTTGAACTCTGCGGAATTGCTTTCATTTCCAGCAATATGTGGTAGATCATCAGATCCCAACCTTTTATAAATTTGTTCATTGTTCAAAATTGAACGTAGCGAGCATAGATTACGGAATATCTCGTAATGCATTCTTTGGATGGTAATAAATATATGTATTTCGGAAGAGATGTGACTAGACATAAGATACTCGCCAATTTACACAAAATTGGCATGTTTATTAATGAATAAGCATACCAATTTGACTAACAAATATTAAATTGAAATTCAGTTGTTCAGAATGATGTTAATGATTTCTTACAGTAATGGGTCTACACACCCAACACCGTCTCCCGTGTTCTCCTGTTGAGAACACAGGTATCAGTTAATAATTACCACTCCCGGATGAATGTGACATGTTTGTAAGGAACTTAAGGGCTTAAGCGCGTTCTTGGATATCTCATATATATTCCTCATATGATTAAGATTGATGAATCCCCGCTGGCCAGCTCATATGTGCTGTATGTGTCTTCCACGCAGCTTAATTGGTCCAGATGAGTTTTTGGCATTATTGTCCAATAAAACGAAGCCTGGGTTAGTAGCACCTTTTAAATGGACGAAATAAGGTTCTAAGATCTCATCTCGATTCTCATTACGTGACAAATTAAAGTTGACGAAGACAAAGCTGCCATTGATTCTGTTATCTACTCACCGGTTCACCAAATACATGCCTTTTCGGGATACTACCGAGTCATATCGACTTTAATTACCAAAAAGTAATTAAAACGAAAGAACTGTTTTAAGATTAATATTAAAAAATTTACTTTAGATATGCGAACAGTAAGTTTCGATTGACATCCAGGAAAACTTGCATTGCCGTACAACACAAAGAAAATTAACAGTAAATTTAAAAAATCGGAATTAAGATTGACACTATTCAGCATACATCCAGCACAAGTCACTTTTTTATTTAATTTATTTATCTTCTTTGTGTAGTTGAATCCTCTTGGATATTTTCTCAGTTTTCATGGCATTTCAATGGGTACGTTATGGTTATGGCTTCGTATGCCTTAATTCGTTTGTTTTTTGGATTGCATACATGAATTTTCCTGGTGAAATATCACTATAATTTGTTATACTCATATCCAAGGTAGTTTTTTACACAAATGAGTTTAATTCTAATGGCCTGAGTGGCTGATGCTTAAAAAATCCTCAAAGACAATGAGCAGAGCTGTCATTTCGTCAGAGAAAGACCAATATATGTCATTAACTTGGTGTTAAGGACGGCTTTCGTTGTCTTTTTGAATCATTTTGTGTTCACTGAAATTATTTCCATAATTTATTTACTATGCTGCAGTTTGACATTTAGATCTTCTGCTTTTATTGGAGTTGGACTTCCGTTTTCTGTTGCCCTCCAACTCAGTGACTCCACCTTGACATTTTCAAAAATAGTTATGCGGTATAGTTGGTAATATTGGAAAGTATTCCAAAGTAGCCACAACACGATGGAAGATGCATTTCTGAAGTAAAATAAAATGAGATCTATTTCGAAACTGTGGCCCTGAGATAGCGTCAGCAGATACTGACACGTACATTGCGAGATCAAGCCACTATATATATATATATAATTTATTAATATATATTCAGCGGAGCAAGAACTTGCTCCGCTGTCCAACTGCAACAGTCTTTTTCTTGGTGATTGCGAAGTGTCGCGAGAAGCGAGTTGTTTTAGTGCAGCAGATA
The DNA here is from genome assembly GCF_048544385.1 of Mastigoproctus giganteus. NCBI lineage: Eukaryota > Metazoa > Arthropoda > Arachnida > Uropygi > Thelyphonidae > Mastigoproctus > Mastigoproctus giganteus. The sequence continues at coordinate 201,820,464 of NC_143577.1, forward strand.
AATCAGCGCAAAAATTATCTCTGGAGAGCGGAGCAAGAACTTGCCGGTACATGTATTTAAAATCCAAGCGTCATAACAATATGTTCCGCGATGCTTGCACTCTCTGCGTCTGTAGTTCGGTCTGTCACATCTATGCCGATCAGTTGTTATTTGGTTTTTAGGAGCATTAGCAACTAAGGCCATATTGCGGGATATGCGGTGGTCGTTCCCTGACCTTTACGCATCCTCCGTATTTGGTGGTCACAGGCTCGAACTCCGGTCTAATCAAGAAGCGTGTGCTACGCACTGCTGCTCCTGCCCACCTGGCTACGGAGGCGGCCCGATCAGTTGTGTGCCGTACAGAACTACCATATTTCTATAAATTTACCAGCTGATTGGGTGGGCTTCAGCCTGTAGCCCTGGAGAACCTAGTGGCAGCTCGGTATACCGCATCCTCTGCAATTTTCATTTTTATAAAGTATATTGTATACGCTGCTCTACCATTAATATCTGGACACCCTTCCGTTGATAGTTGGTCACATCCTTCCCAAGCTCCACGTGTTAAGACAACTATAAATATGCTTGCAATCCTTTGAGGAGACATTACATTTTTTTCTATCTATCTCCGTAATACACGTTACCTGGGTCTTAGGCCCATTCACGTTAAAGGACACACTATCAACACTTATTAACACTTCGATTAAAAATCGTTTAATCGACCACTTAGCTCCAGTCATTATCTAAAAATCTTCAGACTTCATGATTCGGTTACGGTCCGTACCATGGAGGAGGCGGATCTCTACTATGTTGCCTTTTGTGGGTAGCACAGTTGGTAGGATCGCCGTGTTCCCCACACTGGGTGGAAAAGACCTGAGTTCGAGTCCCGTCGATGACGTGAGGAATTTTTATGGGTCTTTTTCACAACATGGCTGAGTTAGTCAGTCTCAGGCGAAAGTAGCATGGTTTTTCTCCCCCCAGAAAACCGAAAATCGAACAGAACAATTTACAATGAATATAACAGAGCAATATGGCCTCAGTCTCTCTTGCTCCTACAACAATAACAACTCTTCTATCTAGTACAATAATAAAACATGCCATATTACAAATATACAGTTTTTACTTCAGATCTTGACGCTGGATGGTGGGAGCGTGCTGCTGCTGCTGCTGGTCTGTTTCAGCAACAAATATTTACTCTTCACGTTGTTACTGCTTTCTCAAAATAAAATTCACAATATATAATAAAAACTCTGTAAAATTTTGTATACTCTATGCTTTAAAAAACATAACTATATACCTAGGTATACGCTATACACCTATATATAAATTCTATTTGCAAAATATATACTGTTTACATATGCCCACTTCGTCTTCTTTCAAAGACCTTCCTTATGGACTCTTTAAAAATTATAATTTTAGCATCAGCAAATTCCAATTCACTTAAAATTCATATCTTCTAACATCTGCAAACTTAAATCCTCCTACGGCACACAGTGCCTTGTAATGTGAATTGAATCCTCTAATCTTCCACTTCAACACAGTCTAGTCTGTTCTAATCTTAACTCATAACCTTGCCTTCAGTCCGTGTCCTGTAATTACCATAGTAGCATGAACATCCGGATTCAGCCACTTCACATATTTCTTGATGGCAGTGACTTCAGGCAGAAATCCGTAATTAACCTTACCATTGTCGGATTCGTTCCACCTGCATTACCATATCCTTTCAATTTCTGTCTGTATCCTCCTCTCAACTTTCATGTCCTGCTTCGTATAGACCCTACATTCCTCAGGATATGCCACGATACCCGTTATTTCAACTGGAATATTTTTAAGAGTAGAATAGGTACTCCAAATACTTTTTATTACTATTAAGTCTTCAGGCTCCCGTCCTGCAATGCATCATTAGATATGGTCCGACAAGCTCGGGTTACTGCCATAAGTGCAAGTCTATGAGCAGCAATTAAATATTTCTTAATAAGACTATTTTCTGCGCTATAACCCCATGCTCCACCTGCGTAGGTAACGATTGGCACAAAGATACATTTATATAATAGATATAACGATTTCCCTTTCACGTCCCACACCACTAACAATCCTCCATATTTTAGAGTATAAAACCCTTGTTTTTTCCCTCAAGTACTTTATGTGGGGTTCAATGATCCGGCATTGTCTGCACGACAATGGGAGGCCTTGTAATGCTGAACTTTCCTTTAAACATTAATATTCTCTACATGACAATAGATATCTCTAGTTTATTCTAATTTTTCCGTAGACAAATTATTTTCGTAATCTCAGACGCTTTGATAATTTCCTAGAATTTCCTTTTACTAAAATTGCCAAATCGTCTGCATACGCTTACAATTCAGTCTTCCCAGCACATGTTTAATCTGTCCATCACAAAATTCCACAAGTGTGGACCTAAAATCGAATTTTGGGGTGAACCTCTAGTTCCTGCATCTTAAGCGTCTCACATGTTTTTACTATTATCTGACTCTCACTAAGATACCATCTTAAAATCTTATATAATATTCCAGGCAGCTGAATCACTCAGCCTCCTGAACACACATTTTCCTGCCAGATCCTGTCGAAAGCCCTTTAAAGTCCAGAAAAATACCAATAACGTATTTTTACAAGGTGTGCTTCATGCCATCCAGCAGAGCTCTAATAGCATCTTCTGCTGGCCCTCGTGGGTAGCACAATTGGTAGGATCGCCGTCTTCCCCTCACTGGGTGGAAAAGAGTCCCATCGATGTCGAGAGGAATTTTTATGGGCCTTTTTCACAACGTGGCTGAGTTAGTCGGTCTCAGGCGTGGGTAGTATGGGTTTTTTCCTCATGCAAACTGTTTTTTTTTTTTTTTTTTTTTTGTCAAGCAAACAGAAAATCTACATCAGAACACACTCAATTTACAGACAATATATACGGAGCAATATGGACTTAGTTGCTAATGCGCTTAAAACCCCACAACAACTGCCCTTCTGGAAGCTGAGCCTTTTATCTATAAAACGATCCAACACTCTTTTTTATAACAATTCTCTCTAATATTTTTCCAAATAACGCTAGCAACGAGATAGGCCGATATGATCCAGGATCTGTTACATCCCTATCTGGACTTTTTTAACAACTACAATTTTTCAACAACCTGGAAATATAGCCTCCTTCAAACATGTATTATATAAGTCCAGAATGATACTTGACTTATTTACAAAAAAATTTAAGATCTTGGGCTCAATCAAGTCTTTCTCTGGGAATTTCACATTCTTTATTTTAGCTACTACTTCCTCTAATTCTTTTTTTTTGAATAACTCATATTCACCCCTATATCTTTATAACCTTTATTTAATTTCCTAGTCTCTTTCTGCTGGACTGTTTCCTGTTCTAAATCTTGTGGAAAGATAGGCCTTTGAGGAAACAATACTGCGATTGTGAATGCAAAATGCCGCGATCGAAAGGGTTAACGAGTAGAAACTTCCTGCGTAGAATGATAATAGGGTACCACATAAGCATTCGGTCTCTACGTAGCATTTCAAGTACTGTACTAAAGATCCCTAGGTAGACGATTAGTGATGTAATCTGAAAATGGAAGCGGACTGTTGCTAAAACAATCACAAAATGCCCTGGTAAAGCTCTGAAGCTGATGGAACTTGACTGGAGAAAGCCGCAAAGAATCATTCTCTCGGAACGTAGATCGATAGAACGTTGTTGCAGCAAATACAGACCTTCAGTGAGACGATTGGAACACATATCAGCACCACTACAGTGCACAGAATGTGCCATTCTACGGATTACGACGGTGGTGCAGCCGTCTACAAGCCAATCATCCCACTAATGCTAGACACAGTCTAGCTTGGTGTAAGGCCTGCCATTCTTGGACTGAAGACCAATGGAAAGATGTACTTTGGAGTGATGAGTCATGGTATATGGTCTATCAGTTTGACAGTGATGCCCAGGTGTGGTGGATACACAGGGAAAGGGTACCTGTCAGACTGTATTGTCTCGACAATGAGTTTTGTTGAAGGCAGTGTGATGTTCTGGGGCTGTTTGGCCTGAGACTATTGGTTGTTTTGGACAAAACCATAAATTTTAAGGTCAAACACGGGGAAGGCCCTGTACCTCTATCACAGCGTTTCCCAAACTTTTTTTAGTTACAGAACACTTTTCATCTCACAACATATTCACGGAACACTTACGAAACACAAGTTTAGTGAGAGCCAGAGAAGTGTTGCTAATATTTTATTACATATGGTGCACTGTGCATCAGGAGCATCTTTATTTCCAACACATGTAAAGCCGAAATTCAAATAACTCATCATAATTTCGCTTTGGTCTTTTATTAGTTGGTTCCTGTTGTTTCACTTCGGATTTCTGGGAAACAAAAGGCTGCGATTGTTCTCACTTTGAAGTGTAACAATGTTGTGTTCGTTTTCATCGACCACAGTTGCACTAGTAGAAGTACTTTGCTTCCTCGTTTTAAATTTACTTTTTTCAACCACCACTCCATGATCATATATTTTAATAATAATATTTCGAAATACTAATAATTAACCAAAAATATTTATACAAGGAAGTGAGTTTAGTTATGATATCGGTTCGCTTCCTCCTCTCCTTTAACCCATGTGCTCCAGCCTAATCGCATACGCATGGCATACTAGATCACCACATTGCTACTTTTTCGTAAGTGGACATGTGGACATGTGGACATGTGTATATGTAAGGGCGGCACCTAGAACGTTTGTTCAACTCCGCCTCGTATCTCTGTGAAGAACAGTATCACTACAGATGGGCCAGATGTGTGTGACGTCGGTTTGTGTGTATTATGTGTGTGTTCTGTTGTTCTGTTCTGGCCTCTTGGCTACCCAGAAGCATCAGTCACCTGGATAGATGATTCTGGGTACTCGTCCACACCACGGGAAGGTGGGCCAGTCCCAGTAAAACACGTACCGTCTCGAAAGAGACTCTGACCCACCTGCTGTTGTCAGCAGATGGGCCAGGAACCTCTGGGGGCCCATTCCAGAGGGAAGAGAGGAGAGAAAAAAAAAAAAAAAAAAACTACCCGTGGTGCAAGTTGTAAAAAAAAAAAAAAAAAAAAAAATAATAATAATAATAATAAAAGTAATCCATTGTAATATATTATAATAATACAGTAATATATTTATGTATGAGAAAAAAAGAAATAAATAAATAAAATAAGAATTGATAGTATGGCAAATTTAGCAAAAAGAAATAAAAAAAAAAAAAAAAAAAAAAATTAACAAAATTTTAATAAAAAAAAAAAAAAATAAATAAAATTAAAAAAAAAATAATAATAAAAAAAAAAATAATAATAAAAAAAATTAATAAAATAAAAATAAAATAAAATAAAAATTGATAGTATGGCAAATTTAGCAAAAAAGAAATAAATAAGAATAAAGTAAAATAAAGAAAAAAAAAAAAAAAATTAGAATTTAGCCTTTCCCTTCACAAGAGTGAAATCTAGACTGCAGAATTGCTTATCTGGTTTTGATTGGCATACAAGGTCTTTCGCCGGGTAAAGATGCCGGATGCAAAGGCCTGCAGGAAGGAAAGATTGTCTGGAGTCTGGATTAGTTGATCCACGTTGGTTGGGGAGAAGTTCAGAATTTTTATCCGAAGTTGATCTCTGAGATCCTCATACAGGTCACAGTCAAAAAGAAGGTGGTACCAGTTTTCCTTGCCTCCACAAAAGCATAGGTCGGTAGCGAGAAGCCCCAGTTGGTGCAGCTTTTCATTCAGGGAGCCGTGGCCAGTCACCAAGAAGGACGTTTCAAGGCTGAGAGAGAACCAGGATCTTGTAGTTTTAGTCATCGCAAACTTTACCTCGGGGAGGAATCTTTTGGTTACTGCGCCTTGTGGCGACGTATTCCACCTGGTTTGCCAGATGTTGATCAGTTGATTGTAACATCTTGATTTTTCACGTTTATCATCTGCAGTGAGATTAGGCTCAATATCCAGAATACAGGTTGGTATTTTTTTTCTGATTCTGAAGCAGAGCCCACGGAAGATTGTAAACAAATCAAGCGGGAGAGTTCCCGCAATTACCTGAATAGCTGCCGTGGAGACAGTCCTGCATATACGGTGAGTGGCCAGAATCATTCCTCTTTGGATGGAGTTCAGTTTGTTTCTCATTTTTATGATAACTGCACGGTGGAACCACACTCCGGCAGCATAAGTTACAATGGGTAGGAATACTGCTTTGTAGTATAGCGATAACGTTCTCTTAGACAAACCCCAATCACTTCGAGAGACTCTGAGGATGGAGGCAGAAAAACCTTTAACTTTGGTGCTGAGGTGTTGGAGGTGTGGGAAGAAGCAGAGTTTGTGGTCTATAGTGACTCCTAGGACCCTTGCTTGCGTAACTAAAGGCAGTTGCACACCAGAGATCTTGATTTGCGGGGGTCTCCGCAGGTCAAGCTTGTTCTTGAAGATCATCATTTTGGATTTAGTTGGATTTATGTGCAGCTTGTTTAACCTGGTCCAGATGGAGAGATTGGACAAAACGTGCTGAGCATTAGCTTCCAGAGCAGAGCGTGAGTTTCCAGACACGATAATGGTGAGATCGTCCGCAAATGCTACAATTTTTGTGTTGTCAAAGGAGTTACCAAGCCAATTTTGGAGAACCATGTTCCAGACCAGAGGCCCCAGGACAGAGCCCTGAGGACAACCCCGGTAGACAGGCCTTGTGATCTGAAGAAATTTTGATTTAACTACTACAGAACGCTCTGAAAAGTAGTTCTGGAACAGCTTGTATAAATTGGAAGGGCATCTGGCGGCACGGAGACGTTCAAGGGCACTTTCCCACCATACAGTGTCGAAGGCTCCTTCGAAGTCGACAAAAATAGCTAATTCATATTTGGAGGTTGAGTTCTCCAGGTGCAAGATCAGATCAAATAGGGCTTCTTCACAGGAGCGGCCTGGTGTGAAGCCATACTGGGATGGGGAGATTAAATCCTGTGAAAGGAACAAAGTGGTAACTCTTTGGGCCATTAGCCGCTCTAATATTTTTCCGAGGTTAGCCAATAGTGCAATAGGCCTGAAGGACCGTGGTTCAGTTGAAGGCTTATTTGGTTTTTTAATGAGCCGGAGCAGTGCCTCTTTCCAACACTTAGGGAACTGGCTCTCTCGTAGACACTTGTTAAACAGCAGCAAAAGGTGTGATGGTCTTAATTTGTAGAACCTGAGGATGAAAACATATTCAATAAGGTCCATGCCCGGACATTTTCTGGGATTGATTTTTTTCAGTATTGTATCCAGCTCCAGCATGGTAAAGGGGTCAGCTAAGGACTGAGAACAGTAATTAGCATTTTGTGCTCGAAGATCAGCATGTTCGGGAAGGTCTTCCAAGGGGTCATCAGTTGGGAAAAGATTGTCCAGAATGAGATTGACCGAGTCGTGCCAATTAGTTGACTCATTCGTTCCTACGACCACAGACCCTAAGATGTCTGAGGTGAAAGTCTTCCCCCTTGTAATTTTGTAGAAGAGCCCCCAGGGATTTGCATTGCCAGAGTCCTTAACAAAGTTGGTCCACGTTTCTTTTTTCCTGTTTGCTATTGCTTTTGTGTACTGATTCTTTTTAGTGATGTAGTCATTATAGAGTCATTATATTTTCGTAAGTGTCATTACCTCTACGCATGCCGACCGGGATAGCCAGGTGGGTAAAGTGCCTGCCTGGCAACCCAAAGGTCGCGGGTTCGAATCCCGCCTCGGGCTTGGATCAAAGTACTGCAAAAACCTTGGGAAGTGCACTATGGCCACAGAAGCCGATGCGCCAACAACTACTAAAATAAAAAAAAAAAAAAAAACCTCTACGCATACATTTCTATGCAAAAGCCTGCCAAAATAGTGTTCCGCTGTCTATTCGATTATTACCCCAGGAGCTCACATCTGGTGAGTATTGGCTTGGCACACCTCGGGTCCTGAGCTGGATATCATCATTCTTCTCTTTCTTGGTGATTCCATTCTACTTTTGAATCTCTCTCTCTCTCTCTCTCAGGGTAACTCGGGAACTTTTTTTTTTTTTCCTGGTGCAGCATAAGCCTCAGGCCTCCTTGCACCATATGGCTATTATTAATAATAATGATAATAATTAGTCTATGCTAGTATATTAATAACCGAAAAAAAAAGTTAAAAGTTATAATGATACAAAAGTGGTGTACGCTACAAATATGCAAAATTTATTTAATTATTTTATTTTTTAATTATTAATTACGATTTTCATGAACACTTGTTCACATCTCACGGAACACTTTAAGAAACGCTGCTCTATCAGCAGGACAATGCTCCATGTCATACCATTCACGTTGGGACAGACTGGCTTGAGGACATAGCATTAAAACGTTCTCTAGAAGATTGAGGTCAGAGCTTTGGGCTGGACTTTCCAGCTCTGACCTCAATCTTCTAGAGAACCACCGGGATGAATTGTATGTATCTTCTGGTGCGTGTGAGGAGAGACTTCCCAAAAAACGCCGCTTTGAAGGCCGAATGTAGAAAATATCGGAGGACATCTACAAAAAAATTGGAGAGTGTTCCACGGAGACTACGAGCTTGTCATGAATGCCAAATGTCAAAAATGAATCACACGTTTAGTTTTCTTGTAAATAGACGTTCTTTACAGATACTCGGGTGTTTGGATGTTAATGAAGGACAGTGTATATTGTATTTAATTTATTGTATATGTTCCACTCTGCTATGTTCTTTTTATTTACATATTACTTGTTTTTAGCAATCCCACGAGCATTACTGCCGTATCAGGGTGAAGTTTTACACTTCAAATAGAGTAAACAAATGAAAAAGAAAACGGTTGCGGCGGCTGAATTTAGTACAGTATAAACTGAAATTTATTGTATTGGGTTTATCTGGTATCTAAATTATTTATATAATATTTTTTATATACACCATGATTGATTTTTATTTAATTTAACGCATGGTGAATTGCCAATAAAATGTGATTACCCTTTGAAATCACTGTATTTTGTGCAATACACATTTCAGCAACAAGATTAGTCTAGAAATGAAAGGGTATACTTTCAATGAAAGTTCAGCATATTGCAGCGTTCGGAAACCAGATACCTGTGAGGAGACCTAATTGGAGTGTTTAAGGCTTTAAATGGATTGAGTAAACTAAATCCTGACGGTATTCTTACTCTTTCGCAGACAACACACACGCGGGAACACTCTTGAATTCAGATAGGATGTGTGAAAATTTTCAGTCTCATCTAGAGAGTAATCAGTCATATGAATCATCTGGTATTATCTGTCTGGTTTTAAAAAAAAAAATTAAGGAAGCATTAGACAAATACATAATTAATGGATTGTATAGGTGTATGAGAAGGTTGCTTCTATACATAATTTTCCACTATTAATACTAATAACCATCGAAAATTTTACCCTATCCTTGTGTAATGTCTGCGCGGTAGCATAGTCGTATCGTCACCGTTCACCCCACACCGGGTGGAAAATGACCAGGTTCGAACCCCGTCGATGACTCGAGGAACTTTTATGAGTTTTCACCCTGTGGTTGAGTTAGTTGGTCTTAGGTGTAGATATCAAGGTTCCCCCCTGCCCTCTCAAAAACGGGTTCTTCGTCCCTCAAAGCAGGCAAGTCGACCAGAGAACACATGTAATTTACACGCACAATACACATGGGTAGTTGAAAGTAACTTTCCAGGTGACTCTAGTATGATATATATTTTTATTATTATTATATATCCTTGTGTAGTCTGTGCGAGTAGCATAGTAGCGTCGTCGCCATCCTTCCCAGACCGTGAAAAAGGCCCGGGTTCGAACTCTGTCAATGACGCGAAGAACTTTTATGGGCTTTTTCCATTCTGTGGCTGAGTTAGTCGGTCTCAGACGTAGATAGCAAGATTTTTTCCCCCTTCTCCGGAAATTCTGGTTTTTCATACAGCAAATCGACCAGAGATATGCAAGAGAACGTAATACTTAGCACATGAATGTATATTCCGGATGTTCCTGGTGTGATTTTATTTATTTGTTCATTATTATTACTTTTTTATCCTTGTCTAGTTACTTAAATAGGCTTTTGTGGATTTATTGGATGATTGTTTTCTACATCAGCATGTTCGTGAGGCAACAAGAGGGAGCAATACTCTTGATCTGATTATCAGTAGTGATTCTTCATGCATCAAGAACCTGCAGATAAATGAACCACTAGGTGGCAGTGATCACAGTGTGTTGAAGTGGGATTTACTCAAGGAGGTAACTACCATCAGAGGTAAAGGGAAGGGTTTTTGTTTTCGTAAAGGCGACTATGATGGTCTGAGACAGTATTTAAATTCTATACAGTGGGACCAACTGATGATGTTACCAACAGCAAACTCAAAATGGGAAGCATTCAAGGAACTAATCTTGGTGGCTACTAGGCTTTACATACCAACTAAGAAATATTGTTCAAGGTTTAGGCCTAAATGGTTGTCAGATGGACTAATGAGACATGTGGCAGAGAAGAAAAATGCATGGGATACATACAAATTAATGGGTGACATGGAAGCCTATGATAGATATAAGTTGGTCTGTAACCAAGTCACAAAGGAGATTAGGCAGGCAAAGGCAGACTACGAAAAATCCTTGGCAAAGGATGCAAAGAAAAACAAAGGAGTTCTTTACATACTTGAACTCGAGAAGGAAAGGGATGAATCAGATTGGTCCACTGGATATTGATGGTTCAACAGTTGGTGATCCTGCTCAGGTGGCTAACAATCTAAACGAGTATTTTGCATCTACATTCACGCATGAGGAGTTATTCAGGAAGGAGAATGATGTAGGTAAAGTAAACATTGGCAGTGAGCTGGATGATTTTGTAATAACTGAGAGGAAAGTGGAGGAGAGATTGTTGAGGATAAACATAAAAAAGGCACCTGGGGTGGATGGGATCTATCCAGTTATATTAAAGGAGGCAGCAAAGGAAGTATGCAAACCCCTAGCCATAATTATGTGAGCTTCTTTGGACTCAGGGGAGGTACCCATAGACTGGAGATGTGCAAATGTAACCCCAATTCACAAAGGAGGATCAAAGGCTGACACAAGTAATTATAGACCTGTTAGTTTAACTTCTGTTCCAGGTAAATTAATGGAGGCACTGGTTAAAGAAGCGAAGCACTGCAGGATCATCTAGACAAGAATTCAGTTATAGCTCAGACGCAGCATGGTTTTGTTAAGGGCAGGTCTTGCCTGACCAATTTGATTGGATACTATGATGTAGTCACAAAAGAACTGGATGCAGGGAATAACTTTGATATTATATATTTGGATCTTAGAAAGGCTTTTGATACTGTTGCACATGGAAGACTGCTGCACAAATTGGAGCAGTGTGGCATTGGAGGCAAATTGCTGCTATGGATAAGGGGATGGTTGAGTGGCAGAAGACAGAGAGTGGTAATCAATGGACACTGCTCAACGTGGACTAATGTTATTAGTGGAGTTCCTCAAGGTTCAGTGTTGGGTCCATTGTTGTTTTCGGTGTTTATGAATGATATTGATGATGGGATATCAAGTTTAATGTCTAAGTTTGCAGATGATACAAAGGTTGGCAGGGTCGTTAAGGACACTACTGACGCTATGCTGCTGCAACAGGATCTGGAAAGGTTGAACAGATGGGCTGAGAGGTGGCAAATGAAGTTTAACATTGACAAATGTAAAGTACTACATATGGGTAACAGTAACCCCAGAGCAATGTATCAACTCTGCGGTACTACACTGACAGTGGTGGAGAATGAAAAGGACCTGGGGGTAATTGTGCAGGCAGATATGAAGTTCTCTGAGCAGTGCAGACGAGCTGCAAGAGTAGCTCATGGGGTCTTGTCAATGATATACAGGAATTTTTCTAGCAGGGATAAGGAGGTGATTATTCCCTTGTATAAGGCAATGGTTAGGCCACATCTTGAGTACTGTATACAGGTCTGGAGGCCTCATTTCAAGAAGGATGTAGAGCTGCTGGAACGGGTACAGAGAAGGGCAACAAGATTAGTAAATGGAACAAAGGGTTGCTCTTACGAAGAAAGGCTTAAGTTTTGCAAATTACAGAGTCTGGAGACTAGGCACCGGCGAGGTGATCTGATAGAGGTGTATAAGGCTTTGAATGGTTTGAGCATGCTCAATGCCAATGGGATTCTTCATCTTTCTCAGAATAATCACCTCAGAGGGCATAAATTCAAATTGAGGAAGGACGGATGTCGGATAGATGTGCGGAAATTTGCCTTTGGCCAGCGGGTGGTTGGTTGGTGGAACCGACTTCCATCACTTGTTGTTGAAGTTGATAGCCTAAACAAATTTAAAGCTCAACTGGACAGGTATTTCGAACGAACGGAGGGGTGAAATGGGAGAGGGTTTTTTTTTTTTTTTTTTTTGGCCGATGCTGAATAAGCTTGCTTTCTTGCATCATATGCCTCTACTAATGCTAATGTTTGCTCTTCCCAGTTTAATTTCTTTTGTCTTAAATATTTATCTTGCGACTAGTTTTTTTTTAATTTTATGTAATACTATGACTATTTCCTCTCTCGGTACTGTCCTTACTGTAGCACAACGGTTATAATCGCCATTGCCGTTCGCCCCTACCGTGTGGAAAAGGTCTGGGTTCGAATCCCGTCAATAACTCGAGAAACTTTTGTGGGCCTTTTCATTTCGTGTTTAAGTTAGTTTATCCCAGAAAGCAAAAGCAATTTACCGACATAATACATATGGGTAAATAAGGTTGTTCTCGGTAACGCTAGTATGATTTTTTTTTCGTCGCAGACTTTGTGTAATTCATCATTATTTCACTAATAGTTACTTGTCATCTCTTTATATATTTTTTTTTCTTATTATACATCATAGAGCTTTAAAAATGCTGAGAAACGTTTGTTTTCATTTGTTTCTATTTGAAAATGTTCATTGTCTTGTTTGTGATATTTTTGCTGTTCCTTATATTCTGTGACTGCTACATCGCTTCGCAGGAGTTTTACAAGACAGAGTAGAAAACGTTACTGTATTTTATGGTGTCACGTGGATTAGAACACTCGAAGTGAGTATACTCAATTTATAAGCTGACCACTGAGCTACAATTTTGACTCTAATTTTTGAAAGAAGCCATTAGATCTTTAATTCTGAATTTTGGAGTCTGAGAAACCTGTTATTAGTTGTACATATTTAAGTGCAGCAGAGCAGTTATTTCAAGGTAACCACTAATTGTGTCGCAGTTACGTAACTTGCAAGTGCAGTATCATTACTGGATGCCTTGAAATACAGCAGGAAATTTCCTATATTACTTATGATAATCAGTTTTAAATATCCAAGCTATTAGTATATTTATAAATATAATTTAAATTGTTTTATGATAATAGTGGAGTGATGGAAGAAAGCGAGCTTGTACAGCATCAGCGATAGGAAAAAATTACCTATTTCACTTGCCTATATTTTCTCGTAACTTTTACAAACCATTGTATTTATTCAAAGTGCTAATTTTTACAACATCGAATAGAAGTTTGTGGCATGGCGCATTGTCCTGTTGGAAGAAATCATTCGAGGATGAATACACTGCAGCTGTGAAGGGATGCGACTGGTTTGAAAACAATTTCTAGATAATCTATGCCATCTAAATTTTTCTCTTTTCATCACAAAAACCCTTCCCACACGATTTTACTGCCACTACCAGCCTGAATTTTTGATTTGATAAAGTGTGGTCAGAAAGTGGTCATTACATGGACGGTAGTTAGACAAGGCAACACTTCTGTCAGAAAGTATGAAAGTGTGGCGGCTTCTATGATGCTATTCAACGACTTTGCGAGCTCTTAAGATGCACAAGATGCCTTAGTAAATTTTGATAAGTTGAGCGATTTTTTTTTTTCTTTTTACATAACTGTCATCAGTCCTAGCCATTCCTTCCTGCATTAATTTAAATTTTCATATTTTTGTATAGATAAATTAATTTTACTTAAGTTTGTTCCGAACTTGTCGTGATCTCAGATGTTGGCGCCATAGGCAATCGCCTAGTGGAAAGCGTCGGTTCGAATATAATGTAATATAAATACAGTACTTTAACTCAACGTATGTAGAAATTTGAAAATCCCTTCAGAGATTTCTGGTTGGGAAGTAGGGGATAACAATAGTATTTTTAAAGGCGCAGCTCTAAAAATATAATGAAATTATTTAGAGAGAAAAATAATTCAATAATTAAGAAATTAATTTTTAATGAAATAAAAATTGATGAGATGGATTTGTGCCATCAGTACTTCAGAATAAATGGAAATTGATTGTACTTGTTTGCACTTAGTACTCTCTTCAAGTTTAAGGTATACTGAATTATAGTTGAACTATTTTTGTCCTTTTTATCAAATGGTACTATTCATATAATTTTATTTATAAATGTTAATATTATATTATCATAATATTTATTTTATATATTATCATATATCACCTTTAATATGCTTTCTAATATTGTTTTTAAAAAATCTTCTATTTTAATCATTTTGAATCCCCTGGCAATTGGCTGTGGTGGAGGAAGTGTGGCGTAAATATCTCGTAAATGTCATTATTTCATTGCTGGAATAAAGATTCTGGCTTTATTTATAGTATGGTAACGTCTTGCCAATGCTGCATGTTATGTTGCTGTTTTGATTGGTTGTTTTGTTCGAATGAAAAACCGACTGAATTCGGTCGTCAGTTTTAGAAACTATCACGTACAATCGATTATGTCCATCACCACTACATGAAGAATTTAATTGCGATTGAAAATACGCTGTACTTTTTTTTTTTTTTACCATCACCATGGTATTTTTTTTTTTATTTTTTTTTTTTTTGTGTTTTTTATACTCACCATATCCATTTATCAAAATGTTGCTTTTGAACTTCTAATATTTATATTTTCTATTTTCTGACGTGATGTGGCGCTGTAGTACTGGCTTATCAAAACAATGATGGCGGTGTTTTCGTTACGTTATCTTTCGTCAATAACTTTATCCTCCTTTATGTAGGTACATTGCATTAATAGGAATATATTTATTTGTTTAAGATATACCTAGGAATGTGTGATCTCAAAAGATTATGTATAGTATAGCCATCATTACATTTCGTAGATAACCAACCCGAAGTTTCCTAGTGTAACTTTACCTTGAAAATGTGTGATTTACCATGGATATTATAAATCGCTTACGGAAATATAACGAAAGGCAGGCGTTAAAGCCGCTGAAGAGTAGCCAAGATACAGAAGACTGCACAGAAAAGTTTGAAAAGTTATATGCTGAGTGGAAGAACTTAGGAAAGAATGGAAAAAGTTCAATTCCTCGTTTCTATTATAAATTACCAGCAGAAGATGAGATTTTGCAACAGAAGCTACGAGAAGAGTCTCGAGCAGTGTTTCTTCAAAGGAGGAGCAGAGAATTATTGGATAATGATGATTTAAAAGCATTATGGGTATTACTAGACAAAAACCATTCACCACCACATGTGGGTGAAGAAGAGATGATCAGTTATGGAGATTTTAGAAAAGTAGCTGAACAGGCTGGGCTAAAATGCACGATGTATTTTACAGCGAAAATATTTGCAAAACTTTTACAGAATGATCCCTATGGTAGAATATCAATTCGTAATTTTTTCAACTATGTAATGCGAAAGGTGTGGCTTCATCAAACGAGGATTGGCCTTTCCTTGTATGATGTTGCTGGACAAGGATATCTCCGTGAATCTGATCTCGAAAATTATATAATGGAATTGATACCTACGCTGTCCCAGTTAGATGGCTTAGAAAAGTCGTTTCATTCTTTTTATGTGTGTACCGCTGTTAGAAAATTTTTCTTCTTTTTAGATCCGTTAAGGACAGGGAAGGTAAAAATTCAGGATATTCTTGCATGTAGTTTCCTAGATGATTTATTGGAACTAAGAGATGAAGATCTGCCCAAAGATGCACAAGAAACTAATTGGTTTTCTGCTCCATCTGCATTACGAGTTTATGGACAATATTTAAATTTAGACAAAGATCATAACGGAATGCTTAGCAAAGAAGAATTAGCCAGATATGGCACTGGAATGTTGACTAGTGTATTTATCAAAAGAGTTTTTCAAGAATGTCTTACATATGATGGTGAAATGGATTATAAAACATACTTAGATTTTGTTTTAGCATTAGAGAATAGGAAGGAACCACAAGCCCTTCAGTACTTTTTTCGCATTTTAGATGTACAGAATACAAGATATTTGAGCTTATTCTCTTTGAATTATTTTTTTAGAGCCATACAAGAACAATTAAGACTTCATGGGCAAGAGCCAGTTTCTTTTGAAGATGTTAAAGATGAAATCTTTGATATGGTTAAACCTGTCAATCCTCTTCAGATTACTCTTCAAGATTTGATTAATTGTGGTCAGGGGGACACAGTTGTTAGCATTCTCATTGATCTTAATGGCTTCTGGACTTATGAAAATAGAGAAGTATTAATAGCTGAAGTTAATGAGGAAGCAGAAGTGTAGATGTCATGAACAATAAGGTGTGCCACATTAAGTGA
Organism: Mastigoproctus giganteus; assembly: GCF_048544385.1. Lineage (NCBI taxonomy): Eukaryota > Metazoa > Arthropoda > Arachnida > Uropygi > Thelyphonidae > Mastigoproctus > Mastigoproctus giganteus. The sequence goes on from NC_143577.1 coordinate 201,836,943, forward strand.
TATTTAGACATGTTTGTATATTAATTATTATTGTGTAATTGGATTTTAGTTTTAATTTGCATTTACAAATTTAAATTTTTAGTGTTTACAGTACCTTTTGCAATGGTTTTGTATTAAAGGAATGGAATAATTAAAATCTGTTACTGATATAATGTATTTCGTAATTTTAATTAGTGTGTTGCATGTAAATAAATAAAATAAATTTTCTGTTTATACTCCAGCATGACAACCAAGTCAGTAGAATTTACAATCAATCGTCAATACAAATATTTATCGTATTTAGTAGTGAACTCCGGTCCACTTAAGGAACGCGTGCTATGGGTCCTCATGCAGCAAGCAAATATGTGGCCTGTGTTAAGGTAACTAAGAGTAAGAACAGGTGCCTATATACTTGCATGTACACTAATGCTAGGAGCATAGTAAATTAATTTAATGAATTTCAGGTACAGATTAAGTGCTGACACTGTAAGGATATTGGAGACCCGGATATAAGCGATGTAGAATACAATGTGTATAGAAAGAAAAGACTGGGCAGGAGAGTTTATGCTCTTAGTTAAGAAGCATATAAAATCTAAGTCAGTGCAATGTTGAGTCAGTTTGGTGTGACATAACTGGAAAAACAAAAATGAGTAGGAGCATGTTACAAGAATAATGGCTATGATGAGAATAACAAACAACTATGCAAAAATATAGAGGGCCAGTAAATCCATGTCCTATAATGGGGGATTTTAACTCTCCAGATATTGACTGGAACTTGTGGGTTGATCAGTTGCACAATAGCAAGACTTGTGGATTTTAAGGACAGCAGTTTTCATTTTTTAGCAGCAGCAGGGGCATGTTAGAGGCAACGAGAGAAAGTGGTACTTTTTATCTGATTATCAGTAGTGATTTAAAGATCCACTAAGTGGCAGCAATCACAGTGTATTGATCTAGGATTTAATCAAAGGGAAGGGTTTTTGCTTTTGTAAAGGTAGCCATAGTGGTCTATTCAGGTTTCATTCAGGTTTCCACTCATGCAGGTTTTAAATTCTGTACAATAAGACCAACTGATGATGGTACCAACAGCAAATTCTAGGAAGCATTCAAGGAAGATTGTGGAAGTTACTAGGCTTTTTTGTACCAACTAAGAAATGGTGTTCAAGGCTTAGACTTAAATGGATGTTATATGAACTAATGAGGCATGTGGCAGAGAAGAAAAATGCATGGGATGCATATAAATTATCATGTGATACAGAAGCCTATAGTAGATATAAATTAGTCTGCAATCAAGTCACAAAGGAGGTTAGGCAAGCTAAGGCAAATAATGAGAGGTCTTTGGCAAAGAAAAAGAAACAGCAAAGGCTTCTTTACTTATGTAAACTAGCAGGGAAGGGATGAATTACATTGGTTCACTTGATATCAGTGGTTTAACTGTGGATGATCCTACTTAGGTTGTAGACAAACTGAATAGGTATTTTGCACCTACATTCACTTGAGGAATTCTTTAGGGAAGGGGATGTCAGAACCTTATCAAAATCTTGTCAATCATTCGATTTAAGGAAAGCTTTTGATATTGTTGACATGAAAGACCATTGCACAAATTGGAGCAATGTAGCATTAAGGGCAAGTTACTGTTATGGATAAAGGGATGGTTAAGTGGGAGAAGACAGTGGTTATTAGACATTGTTCTTCATGGACTAATGTTATTAGTGGAGCCTCAAGGGTTCAGTGCTGGCCCACTGTTGTTTTCTATATTTATTAGTTTGAAGAAGGTATTTATTGATGAAGGTATAACAGGCTTAATGTCTGAGTTTGCAGATGATACAAAGTTGGCAGAGTAGTTAAAGACAGTAATCAGAGTAAGCTGCTGCAACAGTTCTGCAGAAAAAGAACATATAATTAAATAAATAATACAAACTGCATTGTTGAAACAAAGACAGCATTATTAGCTTTGCAGATTTAAAAACAATAAGCGAAGGCTGCCCATTAGCAAGAAATAACGTATAGCCCACTGTTTTCAAGACACCAATTATCAATTTTTTTAAAATTTAAGATATTAAACTAAGTATAATTTAAAACCTAGTATGAATATATTTACAGTGGAGTTGAGAAAAGGAATGTAAACAAATGTAATAATGTTATTTATAATTGTTGATTGGTGACAGAGATTAGTGATTTTCATTTAATAAAGACTGTGTTGACAAAATTTTGAAAAGGATAGGAAGAAGAAGAAAGAAGTTTTGTTTCTGAGCCAGGAATAACAAGAACTGTAACACTAAAAGCTCCAAACCAAAACTATCATAAATCAGGCAAAACATGTATCCAGCCATAAGCAAGACAGAGATGAAAAACAAAGATTAAAGGAAGCTAATTTGGGCATTAAACAAACCATGACCTATAAGAAAAGGTAGTGTGCATACTATGAATAAACCATTTGAGATTGATTACTATTTACAAACAAAACTTCAGGAATGAATTCCTTTGTTGTAAGTCCTTTAATAGAAGAAAGCCAATGAAATTGCCACTCGGCCAGGAGAAGATCGAAATACTTTAAATTTTCATTTTTTTTTGTGGGGGGGGAACCCAGTCTAGTAATATGGATAATCTGAGAGGAAAATTTTTTTACTTTATTGACTAAGTGAGATAGATAGGGCAAGAATGTGAAACAATTATCAATAATAGTGCCCAAGTATTTAATTGTAGAGACAAAAGGAATAGAAACACCACCACCTCTTAATTAGAGGAGGACTGGTATATGGAAGATCTTTAAGTAAAATCGTTTTAGAATTCATCAAGAATGGGATTTGTGGTATTTTCCAATAATGTGAACATGAATTTCCAAAAAGCAGAAAAACCAGCTTGTCGGCATAGGAAATTCTTTTAGTAGCCAGGAATTCAATACCAAATTCTAAAATAGGGGACCCAAAATTGAGCCCTATGGACTGACTACTGCTAAAGAATTGTTTGGTTATTGAGTGAAAATTTGAGGCAACTATAAAATCTGTAAATAAGGTAACCTTAAACTAATCATCTGGGCAATATTAAATTTGAATAAATTTAGTGGATAATCTAAATTATGAAGGCTTTCGAGGGTGCTACCCCGACCAAATTGAGATAAAAGTGCCCTTGAAGTCAGTGAATACACCAAGAATATTTTTGTATGGATTGCATAAAAGGGTCATGAAATTTAACTAAAGTATCCTTAGTACTAGAACCTTGTCTAAACCCATATTGGTTAGATGTGAAACATTTGTTTCCAGAAGCAAATTATTGATATGAAATGAGAAGTCTTTTCAAACCTTATCTAGATTGGCCTATAAGACCTAGGAAGGTGAACAGGTTTTCCTGGTTTCAAAATTATTTTTAGAAAAGTAGATTTCCATGCTAATGGGAATTGAGAATATTGCAGACATTTATTAAATAGTTGATTTTTAGAAATAAACAAGGAATAAAATACCTTTTATTCAGTGCGTAGGATTTCTTTTTTCCCAAATCTCCTTATACGAATAAAATGTGAAATGATACTTAAAACAAATTTACATAATTAAATTAATTTAAAACTCATATTGTATTTTTCACTGTTGACACACATGGACAGTCTAACACCCCAGATCACAGTGGAGAACCTCTCCCCGACCCCAGAAATATTAACCCCCCCCGTGTAACCTTTAGTGAAGGAAGACATTTTGTCATAAATGCAAAATTACAATACGAATAAAATGCTATTAAAATAAGATGAAAGTACAATAAAACCATGCAGTTAAAATTCCTCACTGGAATATCAATAAATTACTATTAAAATACGATGAGACAAAATAATTAGGGCACCTCCCTAGCCAGGTGGGCAGGAGGCAGCAGTGCATAGCACATGCTTCTTGATTAGACGGATTTGAGCCCGTGCCCACCAAATGCGGAGGATGCAGAAAGGTCAGGGAATGACCACCGCATATCCCCAGAGCAATATGGCCTTAGTTGCTAATGCTCCTAAAAAAAAAAAAAAAAAAACCAAACAAACAAAATAATTAAAATCCACCCTTAAGCAGAGACTTTTCAACTATTGTCATGTTCACAGGGTAGAATGAAACTAACAAAACAGGGGTATGTTGGGAATCTTATAAATAGGAGATTATTCTTTGGTACGAAAGTCCACGAATCAGAAATAGTCGACGAACATCGATAGTGTTAGTTTTTAAAAAAAAAAAAATCAACGTTTATCATTTCTAAAAAAAACTTTAGAAATGAAAACTATTATTTTCATTTCTAAAGTCTCGGGAATCAATAACTTTGTATAATTATGTTGAATACTTAATTTTGGCTTCATTAAACAGGAATGTATGGTTTTCATTTATTGCATGAATTAAATACTTGAAATTATTAAATTTATCGCTATTATTAAATAGGTGAAAAAAAGATATGTGAAAAACGAGAATGTACTTTGGCAATAAATTCATTTTCAATAAGATCTGTACCAAGACAACTTTTTTTAATCAAATTTTACTAATAGCAGTACTAAGTTCAACAGAGGAATAAAGAGGAGCTATGATAAGAGTATAATACTCAATATTAGAAATTCTAATATGATGGGCTGGAAGATCAGTGTTAGCATCATCTGGAAAGAATAAAGCACCTAAGATAGCCTCAGTTGTAGAAGACCAAGAATTTGTGAAGACGACAGTGTCATAAATTGATAAGGGGAAAAAAGTTTCTCCCTAGTAATCTTATAGACCAGACCCCAGGGATTCCTATTGCCAGTATTGAATATGAAGTTTTAACAAGTCTCAATTTTCCTTTGAATAAGTTTAGCATGTTTCCTTAGGGTCAAGTAACGAATCTGGGAAATAGCAGCACGAGGCCAAGATTGACAAGCATGCCGAAAAGCCCTACATGCTCGAAAAATCTTCCTGCAAGTAGTAAAGAGCTGAAGCAACCATCAAGGATTCACATTTTTTTGAAATTTTATTGGTAGATTGAGAAGTAGCTTTAAGAATGACATTTTGGACAAAAAGAATATGCTATGCTGCAAGGGAGCTAAATTTTGACAAGTAATCTCAGAGTTAGTGTTAAGAACATGAAAGAGATTCCAATTCATTTTATATAATGAGAATCTGATAAAGATATGTGGGGGTTAGGAGTCAGAGCTTTGATCATAAATATAAAAGACCAGAGATCTATGAGCTGATCCAGTTGCGAATAACTGAGATCATAGATGGGACTAAGATTAAGTCAATATTATATTGTTCAGAAGTACAAGAATGTGTGTGTAATTGTTTTGAGCCTGCTTGGCTCAAAACAGTTAATTAATGCAGCAAAATAAAGTTGTCAACTAACTGATTTTATTTTGCTACAGACAGAGGGTCCGTAGTGCAGCTGTGCCAAGATAATGATTTGGCATTAAGGTCTGCACAAATCAAAAGGAATGATGAAAAAAATGAATAAAGGTTCCAATATCGTCAGTTGGGGAACAATACACAGAAAAGAGATAAACACTACTGAAGGAACCAGAAATGAAAACATATGTAACAAATTGAGAACATAAGCCGTTAATAATAGTAATTTACAACTCGCCATTGATAACAATAATAACAGTTTTAGGATGTCTGTGATCACAATAAATTGTATGTTTAGTAATGAGATGTTTTATTACTTTGCCACTAAGGTAATATATAAGGTATATAATAAGGTTCCTGTAAAATTAGTATGTCTATAGATTTCTCAACAATAATTCAAAAATTTATTGTTGAGAAAGGATTAGTTGTATTATCCATAAAAGTTCTATATCTTACATTTAGTAAAGCTCTTATGTATTCTGAATATTTGGTAAAGCTCTTATATATTTTGAACAAGAAGGATCTTGCACAGTGTTTGAAAATTTTTATTTTACACTTAGCAAAACATTGTGATTGCTCTCACTCACTGTACAAGTGCCATATACAGGTGCAATTTCCACAAAGACATTCCTTAAGAATGTGAAGAAAATATGTCTATAACCAAGGCAGGAGTAACAATGAGTTACTAAAGTAAAAGGTTTATAATTATGAGTAGTCCAATGGATATACTGTTTATCAAGGGTTTCAGAGATCATAATAGAGATAACTAATAGAACAAACTTATTTTTGAAAAGATCTAAACCTCCCAAACACTTCCTCATTCATTTCACAAATACACCCTGTATTTGAGCCAAAACATCAAAACGCCTTACTGTTCCAACAGAAACCACAGATACTAGATGGATTGATGTCTGAGGAATTTGGAGGCCAGCGCAATACCTGGAAGTCTTCCTCATGTTCTGCGAACCAGTCTCGAACAATCCTAGCAGTGTGGCATGGTGCATTATCCTGCTGAAAGACAGCACTGCCAGAGGGGAAGACTGTTGCCACGAAAGGGTGTACCTGGCCAGCAATGATGTTTAGGTAGGTGGTAAACGTCAGAGTGCCCGGCACAAGATGACTGGACCCAGGGTATTCCAGCAGAACATCACCCAAAGCATGGTACGCTGCCACCGGCTTGTTTTCATCCCACGGTGTATCCAGGCGCCATCACTTCCCCAAGTAAACAATGCACATGTATCCGGCCACCCACATGGTGCAACATCGAGTGGGCTAGCAGGGTGGGTAAAGTGCCTGCTTGGCAATCCAAAGGTTGCGGGTTTGAATCCCGTCTCGGGCTTGGATCAGAGTAGAAAATACAAAAACCTTGGGAGGTGCATTATGGCCACAGAAGCTGATGTGCCAACAACTAACATAAAAAAAAAAAAACATGGTGCAACAGGAAACATGATTCATTGGACCAGACAACTTTCTTCCAATCACTCAAGTTCCAGTTTCGATGCTCGCATGCCCATTGTAGTCGCTGGTGAGCCGTGGTTAGCATGGGCACTCAGAGTAGCCTGCAGCTATGCAGCCCCATTTTCGGCAGGGGTTGATGTACTGTGTGTTGTGACACATTACTCCCGTCATCATCATTTCAATTACTGGCAAGTTACACCACAGTTGCCCTTCTGTTGCCACATACCATCCAGGAGAGCCTTTGAGCATCGATGAGCCGTGGTCATCCAACACCCTTGCCGATTGTTCGTGGGTTTTCCCTCCTCGGACCACTTTCTGTAGGTACTAACCGTGGTTAACCTTTAGCACCCCACCACCCGGGCCATTTCGGATGTGCTCTGACTCAGTCTTCTGTCTATTACAATTTGGCCTTTGTCAAACTCTGCTTAAGTCCCGCTGCCTTTCCCATCTGAAGAACAAGAGCAACACTGATTAATGGAGCCCAGTATCAGGTGTTTTTTATACCATGTCCTGACCTGTGCATGCACCGTAGTTCACCTGCAGTTGCTTCGATTTGCATAACGACTTGCTGGTCATAATATTTCGGCTCATCGGTGTATATGTGGTCTCAATGATGTCCATTTCCACTTAGTCTGCCAAATCCCATGTACTTTTTCTGACAGAACTCCAGTTATTGGTTGATTCAACCACTGCTGATCTCAGTTGTCTGAATTATTCGCTGTATGATTCCTTTCTCTTCAAATGTGGTACTTGTGCATATGATTGTTCTGACATTCCCTACCAGAGACTTAGTAATTTGAAATCTCCTCTTTTCGATTTTCTCTGGCTTAAAATTTCTCCACCACATTCTGTCAAATTCAACTTTTGCCTCTATCATTCTCCCAGTTCCACTAATCTCTTGCAACTCTTTTAAATTTTACTTTCTCTAGTCCAACTTTCCTAACAGTGAGGTAATTTTCCTTGGTGATTTTAATGTTCACAACTCCAGCTGGTTTCCTCTTTCTGGTTGTATGAATCCGGCTGGTCAAGTTGCTAAGGCTTTTACAATTACTAATGACACATTGTTCATTTACCTACCAGAATACTTAACAATCCTAAACATGCAGCCAACACGCTTGATCTTTTTCTCACAAACAACCCTTCTAAGTACACAGCTGAAGTGAGTAGGTATCTCTAGGTATCTCAGATCACAACTTGGTGATGGTCTCTTCTTCAATGGAGCCTTTTTATCATGGCTGTTCTCAATCTCATGCTGTTTGGCATTACAAGAATGCAAAATGGGATGATCTGAAAGATTTCTTTTCCTTAGTCAGATTACTGTTTCAAATTTTCTTTTGCTCAGATCGTGTAAGTGAAATTATTCTTGTAGGGATGAAATCCTTTTTCCACACTCCACCTTAAAATCTCATCCTTTATCTAAACCTTGGTTTTCCAATAAAGGTGGTTAAGGCTGTCCAAGATAAGAATGTTGCATATTGCAATTGGTTTGTATCCAAATCTCCACGTTCATTTTCTGCCTACATCAAAGCTCACAACAATTGGAAAGCAGTTATTAATCAGTCCAAACTAGATTTCAAACAGGCTAAGAGTAGAAAACTTGCTTCTTGTCCAAATGGTGGTTGAGCATTTTGGACTCTTGCCAAAGCTACTTGGTTGCAACTTTTGCCCATCTCTGTTCTCACCTCTGTCAAAACCAATTGATTCTATTTCCACTTCTGCCAAAGGTAAAGCTGACCAGATAGCATTCTGCTTTTCTTGCAACTTGTGTATTTATGATCTTGGTAAACCACCTCCTACCATTCCCAGTAATTTCCATTCAATGCCTCCTGTGGTCTTTCATTAAATGGATGTCAGAAGGATTTTGAACAATCTTGATGCTAAGAAAGCTCCAGGTCCTGATGGTATTTCTCCACTTGTTCTCAAAACATGTGCTCCTGAACTTACTCCAATTCTGTGTCACCTTTTTTCACTGTCTTATTCCAAAGATGTTTTTCCTTCTGATTAGAAATTTGCTTTTATCTAGCCAGTTCCTAAAAAGGGTGACAAATCTCTCCCATCTAATTATCATCCCATTGCCATCACTTCTACTCTTTCCAAAATAATGGAGAAATCAATTAACCAACTCTTAAACTATCTAGAAACCTTCCATCTGGTCAATGTTGATCCACTGGTGATATTCTGGCTTATGTTACCCATCTTTGGACAAATTCAATGGAAAAGTTTGGTGAAACTCAAGCAGTTGCTCTTGACATTTCGAAGGTTTTCAATCGTGTTTGGCATAAGTCTTCTAAACAAGCCACCATCTTATAGTTTGCCAACTGTTTTTTGTAATTGGGTATACATTTTTCTCTCTGACTACTTACTGTTGGTGATGGTAGATGGCTCTGTCTTCTAACTTCTCCACTAATGCGGGTGTTCTCCAAAGTTTGGTTCTTTCTACCACTCTTTTCCTCTTATATGTAATGACCTATTGACTGGAAATCCTATCCATAGTTTTGCTGATGATAGTACACCATCTTCCAGTGTGAGAAACCTTGCCCTGCTCAAACAGCTTCAACTTCTCAAATATCTGCTACCAATTCCTTAAATGCTGATCTCCAGGTAATGTTTAAGTGGGACAATAATAACTTAGAGCAGCATTTCTCAAGCTGTGTTCCGTGAGATGTGAACAAGTGTTCCACGAAAAATCGTAATTAATAATTAAATAAAATAAATAAATTTTGCATATTTGTAGTATACACCACTCTTATATCATTATAATATTTAACATAATTTTTTTTTCAGTTATTAATATAAGGGCATAGAATAATAATCAAATAGACTGCGGAACACTTTACTTTGGCATGCTTTTGCATAGCAATGTATGCGTAGAGGTAATGACACTTACAAAAAAGTAGCAATGTAGTGATCTAGTATTCCATTCGTATGTGATTTAGCTTGGAGTACATGGGTTAAAGGAGAGGAGGAAGCGAACCGATATCATAACTAAACTCCTTGTATAAATTTTTTTGGTTAATTATTAGTGTTTAGAAATATTATTAAAATATATGATCATGGATTGGTGGTTGAAAAAAAGGAAATTTAAAATGAGAAGCAAAGTACTTCTAATAGTGCAACTGTGGTCTATGAAAACGAACACAATATTGTTACACTTCAAAGTGAGAATGAACAATCACAGCCTTTTGTTTCCCAGAAATCCGAAGTGAAAAAACAGGAACCAACTAATAAAAGACCAAAATGAAAGTATGATGACAGTTATTTGAATTTCGTCTTTACATGTGTTGGAAATAAGGATGCTCTTGATGCACAGTGCGGCATTTGTAATAAAATATTAGCAACACTTCTTTGGCTCTCACTAAACTTGTGTTTCGTAAGTGTTCCATGAATATGTCGTGAAATGAAAAGTGTTCCGTGACTAAAAAAGTTTGGGAAATGCTGACTCAAGAGTTTTAGAAGAATTGATTTCAATTCTTCTAAAACCCAGCCCTGTCATATTTTGCAAAAAGGATTCTTCTGCTCCTATGCTTATCTTTGATGACAGTCTGATTTCTAGGCAAGATCATACACTGGTGTGCAAAACTTAAGGACCAGTCAGGTTTTCACCTGTAGCTTCTCATAGGAGTGGCTTGGATATGGGAAATGCATACCAAAGGAACCTCATGAGGTACAGAAATGAAGGAAACAACACCAACACAACAACGGAAACAAAGCGGTACAGAGGGACTTTATTCAAAAATGGCAACATAGCACTGGCTGCCATGATACAGATGCATCACTGCCAAAGATGGAACAAAAGGAAGAGGTGGTCCTCAGTAGGAGATATGGCCACCCCTAATGTCGATGCAGGCTTTGCACCGCCTGTTCATACTTAGAACAACGTTGTTGATAAGTTCTTGCAGTAACACCATCCATTTCTCTGTCAGTGGTGGGTGTGGAAATGCCGTTAGGCATCTTCCGAGAGCGTCCCATATGTGGTCGATGGAATTTAGATCGGAGGAATGGGCAGACCAATCCATACGAACAATGTCCTCACTTTCCAAAAGCATATGAACAGCTGCAGTGTGATGAGGTGTGGTGTTATCATCCATAAACACAAACGCGGGGCCAATGGCACCTCGGAACAGAAGCACATGGGGAAGGATTACTTCAGTACAGTAGCATGCACCGGTTACAGTACTGCCTTCCAGTATCTGGAGTTGTGTACATCCATCCAAGATAATGCCTCCCCAGATGAGAACACCTTGACCGCCATATCAATCCCTTTCAGTGATGTTTGCGGGGTTGATACCTTGTGTCAACTTCTCGCCAGATTAGCTGATGTCCAGAATCGCTGCTGAGACTGAATCTACTCTCCTCAGTAAAGAGTACCTTACCCCATTGCACTGTAGTCCAGTCCTTGTGTTTGATGCACCACTGTAAACAGTGTCTCCGATGGGCAGGTGTTAAAGGGACACAGCGTACTGGCTGTCGGGCAAACAGTCCACCTTTGGGGAGTCGCCTGGCCACAGTAAACGCGATATGTTGCGTCCTGTGCTCCTGTGCAGCTGGTTTGCAATGGATCCCGCTGTCTGGTGTCAGTCCCTCTTGGCCTGTAGAAGTATATAGCAGTCATCATTGTGCATTGTTTTTCATGGACGTCCACTACTGGTCCTTTGAACAGCTGTACCTGTCGTTCTGGGGCGCATTATAGCCTTAGATGCTAATGCGCCATAAAACTCTAAAACAGACAAACAAACAAACCTGTCATTCTGAAGGCCGATCACACATGTGAGACGATGCTATGGGCGATACTGAACTCTGCAGCCACACTCCTCGCACTTCGACCTTCCTCGAGCTTCCCAATTATTCTACCTTGGGTAAAGTCATCCTGATGTTGTCTACTGGCCATTTCGTTGTCTGTAGCACTGTGCGAAACCAATCGAACGTCTGTAACAGTCGTGCTCACTATTCGGCAGTTTCCACATAACTGCTAAACTTCTGCTTTTATCTGTTTATGTGAGCTCTCTCATCACGATTCAAATTCTTTCATGTGCACCAGCTTTCTACTGAATGGCCACAGTTATGCAAATGGCCACAGGCTGTTTCGTTTGATTTTGTGGTTGTAACCTTTAGAAATAAGCACATTACAAATATTGCTTCCTCTACATCTAAAAAACTGGGTTTTCTCTTTCGTCCTCGGCATTACTTTTCTTCAAAAACAGCTGTTCACTCTGTGCAAATCACAAATTCACTCTACCATGGAATATTGTTCTCACATCTGGGGCAGTGCCTCCAAAACCTTTCTTAGGCTTCTAGATTCCATTCAAAATAGGGCAGTTAGGTTAATTAATAACTCATCTTTAACAGAGTCTCTCCTCTCTGTCTTATAGACATTCTGTTTCTGTTGCTTGCCTTTTCTATTGGTACTTCCATTGGCATTGTTCTTCTGAATTGGCTTCTGTAATTCCTTCTTTCTCTTCAAATGCAGTCCAAACCCTTGCTGCCCAGTCAGCTTCGTTTTACTGTCCAACTTCAAGCTCAGAACTATTCTTCTTCCTCATTTATTTATTCAACTTCTGTTTTTATTTCCTGAAATGAATTTTATTTTCTGTATGTATTTCCTGAAAATTATAATCTACAGAAATTCAAGTCTGATGTCAACAAGTATCTTCTTTGATCTTTTCAACCTTCAGTGCATGCACAGTACTATATGTTCTAGTATTTCTTGTGTTTGGGGTTTTCATAAAAAAAACATAAATAATAAAAATAAATAAATAAATAAAGGGAAAAAAACAACAAACTGAATAACCTAGGGCTTTTGGAGCCCATGATCCAGTTAACAGATTGATGGGACCTGGAGGCAGTGCGAAATCTAAAAGTTAATTCATAGGTGAACTCATCAAAGGAAATATGATCTTTTGGTGATATACAGGAATTTTGCTAGCAGGTTAAGGGATCAATTATCCCATTGGTTAGCCTCCACCTTGAGTACTTCATATAGGGGCCTCATTTTAAGAAGGATATGGATTGGCTGAAATAGGTGCAGGGAGGGACAATGAGAATTGTGAGGGGAACAAACTGTACTCTTACCAAAAAAAGCTTCAGTTTTGTAAATTGCATTGTCTTGAGACTAGGCACCAGTGAGGTGAGCTGAATGAGGTGTTTAAGACTTTGAATGGATTGAGTAAGCTCAGTGCTGATGGCATTCTTCCTCTTTCTGAGACTTGAGGAAGTTTATTATTGCAATGAACTTCCATCTGTTGTGGAAATGGATAGTTTAAATAAATATAAGGAAGAACTAGACCAAATTGGAGAGAATGGAGGTGGTGTGGGAAGGGTTTTTATTTTTTTTAATTTTTTGCTGCTGCTTTATAAGCTTGCCTTCTTGCATCATTTGCCACTACTAATTCTAAGCAGAATGAAAGCATTGTATATTACATTTTATTTACATAATGTGAAAAGTGGCAGGAGTTGAGCATCATGCTGCAACTTAAATTACACTTTATTCTTAAGTCCATTGGTTGCCTGCATGTGAGGGTGCATGCTGAGGTTGCTGGATATTGATTTGTATTGTAGGTGAGATGGGAGGAAATGCAATCCAAAAAATACATTTAAGCCTGTAGTTGTATTTTCCATGATTTGTTCTGCAGTAGGGCGAGCTAAACATTATGATGGAGTATGGTGAAAGGCATTTAATGTTTATTTAGTTAAATCTCCTTCCTTGTGGTACTAGTCCTTACCTCTGCTTGATTATTGTATGCAAGTTGGGATATTGAATCCATACACCACCATCACAAAAAATTTGTCCTTTGTTACCTATGATGGTTGTATATTAGCTGCCTTAAATTTAATCTCTTTGGTTGTGAACAGTTCTACTGAAAAGAAATATTTAAATGCTTTAATCTAAAGCATTTAAATATTTAAATGCTTTTTCGAATTTAGATTTTTTCGCACGAAAAAAACCAGTATCTTTAGATGCATTTTCAGCATGGACAGACTTGAGATGGTCTTTCAGTTTTGCTGGCTTCATGCTTCCGTTCACAAGAATTTTTCCGCACAAAAACCACTGCGGTATTTGAGTCCCATCACGTTCATTAATGCAAGTGAAACCAAATAACACATAGTTTTCATCATACTTCCTTTTCTTCGACATTTCAACTTGAATTTTGGTCTGTAACAAACGTTAAATAATTAATGCAATATTAGCAACTAAGAAAGACATATGAAGACTGTATGCATCGACAGACACACGGTGGGCGTGCATACATGCCTGTAGCACTGCAGGGGCCTCCACCGTTGGACCGGTATACATGCACATAGCAGCAAAAAGGTTAAATTACACACTTCAACTGTTATCTAAACTGTAGGACGTGTTTGAATATACCTCGTTTACGCTCGTAGCCAGCGTGTCTATTCGTGTTAAAAGTGGCCTACTAGGTGCTGATTTGCCTGATAGTTTGCCAACTACATCGCACGATAGTCTGTCCACAGCAGGACTGCAATCAAGTGTCTAATAACTGCCATAATTTCAAAGTAACGATGAGCGTAAGCAATTTTTCAATATATGCAATAACTATAATATGATATGAAAATATCTGTTATTTGTATTGGTGACTACAGATACAGCTAATACAATTGTAATTTATTACATACATTCGTAAGTGAAGGAAATTAATGGGTTGATTTTTTTCCCATCCAAGCTCACAGACCCGCTGAAATCCTTCCACAGATCCCCAAGGGGTCTGTGGACCCCTGCTTAAGAAACCCTGCTCTAGGTACTGTCAACAATACCAAAATTCCTGGCATTGTTGACAGTACCTCATGTGTTGTCCTAGCAGTCTTATGCTATTTGAGAGAACTTTGTTGGACTGTATTACGAGAAAAAGTCATTTACATCCTCAATGGTGTTGAATGTGCTTATCTCAAATAATACAAGTAAAGCCAAATAATGTATCAACTAAATCTTTTTGAATCCTTGCATTATTTGGCTTTACCGATACAAATTTGAAATTAATGTGACCCAGATCCCCAGCACAAAATCCTTGCGAGATGCTAGTAACACTCTCCATTCAGAGGATTGTACATTTGTAATCACTGTTTTATTTCAGTTAACTATTTCTGTTTACTTTCTGCCTTTTTAGAATACTAAAAGTATTCCAGTGTTAGCTAATATGACTAAAGTGTTAAATAGTTGTGTAAGTAAAATGTTTAGAGGAAAAATTTAAAAATGTATTTCCCCCCCCCCCTTTTTTTAACAGCGTGTTTATTATTTATCACTGGAGTATTACATGGGACGGTCCCTTACCAATACCATGGTCAACTTGGGAATTCAGAGTGCCTGTGATGAAGCATTGTATCAAGTGAGTTTTTCTTAGTTCAAATATTATGTTTATATTTTGTGTATTTATTTATTTTTATTTTAGTTTTCAAAGTAAGATATATATATATATATAAAGGGGTTTAGGGCTGAAAGCCTCAGATTATGGCAAATTTAATAGACAAACAAAGCAAATTTAGTGCAAAGCATCATTTTAGTTCATTGTAAATCACCGATGTAGATGAAATGGTATCATTTTTGTTACATTTCGTATTGTGAATGGCATCGTTTTTTCACAGTATGAGATGTAACAAAAACAATGCCATTTCACTTTGGTGATTTACTATGAACTAAAATGATGCTTTGCACTAGCTTGTTCGTCAAGTAAGATATATTTATTATTATAATGGTAGTAGTAGTACATGATGTTTGGGGAGGGACACCACCAGTGGTTTCCCACAACTGTGCCATAAGTACTCGTATGAAGTATACAGTACTTTGTAAAAGCCAGACAAAAGTATTGTATGTGGTATGTGAGAAGTATTATGCTGGGTTCTGTTGTTGTGGTCTGGCTTTTGGCTGCAGGACCCCTAATGGGACTCCATGTTGTCCATATACACTGTTAGGAGGTAAGCCAGTCTGCATATTATTCTCTGCCAGGTCCTGCCACCTAATTGCCTGAACTTGAGTGGCAGGACTTTAAAAAAAAACCCAGAGATTGGGGAATATGAAAATCAACCCCAGGGGCTCATATTAGCATTAGCAAGGCACATGATGCAAGAAATATAGCTTATATAGCATCAGCCAAAAAAAAAAAAAAAAAAAAAAACCCATATTTCAACCATCCACTCAATCTAAATGTATGTCAAGTTCTGCTTTGAATCTATTTAAGCTATCAATTTCAACGACAGATGGAAGTTTGTTCCAGCAATCAACCACGCTCTGGCTAAAGGCAAACTTCTGCAAATCTATCCTACAACTGTCTTTCCTCAATTTGAATTTATGCCCTCTCAGGCGATTATTCTTAGCAAGAGGAAGAATCCCATCAGCATTGAGCATGCTCAAATCATTCAAGGGTTTACCTCTCAGTTGCCTAGTCTCCAGACACTGTAATTTGCAAAATTTAAGCCTCTCTTCGTAAGAGCAACCCTTTGTTCCATTCACTGATTTTGTTGCCCTTCTCTGTACTCATTCCAACAGCTCTACATCCTTCTTAAAATGAGGCCTCCAGTCCTGTATACAGTACTCAAGGTGTGGCCTGACCATTGCCTTATACAAGAGGATAATCACCTCCTTTTCTCTGCTAGAAAAATTCTTGTATATCATTGACAAGACACCATGAGCTACTCATGCAGATCATCTGCACTGCTCAGAAAACTTCATATCAGGCTGCACAATTATCCCCAAGGCCCTCTTCATTTTCTACCACTGTCAGTGTAGTACCACAGAGTTGATACGTTACTCTCGGGTTACTGCTTCCCATATGCAGCACTTAACATTTGTCAATGTTAAACTTCATTTGCCACCTCTCTGCCCAACCTTTCCAGATCCTGCTGCAGCAGCGTACTGTCATTAGTGTCATTAACAATCCTGCCAACTTTCGTATCATCTGCAAACTTGGACATTAAGACCGATATACCATCATCAATATTATTTATAAATACAGAAAACAACAATGTACCCAACACTGAACCCTGAGGGACTCTATTAATAACATTAGTCCAAAAAGAGCACTGTCCATTGATTACCACTCTGTCTTCTCCCACTCAACCATCCCTTTATCCATAGCAGCAATTTGTCTCCAATGCTACACTGCTCCAATTTGTGCAGTAGTTTTCCATGTGCAAAAGTAGCAAAGGCCTGTCTAAGATCCAAATATATGATATCAAAATTATTCTTTGTATCCAATTTCTTTGTGACTACATTATAGTATCCAATCAAATTGGTCAGACAAGACTTCCCCTTAACAAACCCATGCTGTGTCTGAGCTATAACTGAAGTCTTGTCTAGATGATCCTGCAGTGCTTCTTTAACCAATGCCTCCATTAATTTCCTTGAAACAGAAGTTAAACTAACAGGTTAGAAGTTAAACTAATTTCCTGTGTCTCCCTTTGAACTTCCTTTGTGGATTGGGGTCACATTTGCACATCTCCAGGGAACCTCCCCTGAGTACAAGGAAGTGCTCATAATTATGGCTAAGGGTTTCCTTACTTCCTTTGATGCCTCATTTAATATAAGTGTATAGATTCCATCCTCCCCAGGTGCCTTTCGTATGTTTATCTTCAATAATTTCTCCTCCACTTTATTCTCAGTTATTACAAGATTATCTAGCTTACTGCCAGAGTTTAATATACCTCTGGCATTCCCCTCCCTGAATAACTCCTCATGTGAATGCTGATGCAAAATATTCATTTAGTTTGCTAGCTATCTGAGCAGGATCATCAACAGTTGAACTATCAATATCAAGTGGACCAACCTGATTCATCCCCTTCCTTCTAGAGTTTATATAAGTAAAGAACTCTTTGCTGTTTTTCTTTGCATCCTTTGCCAAAGATTTCTCGTAATCTGCCTTCGCCTGCCTTACCTCCTTTGTGACTTGGTCACAGGCCAGCTTATATCTATCATAGGCTTCTGTGTCACCTGTAATTTTATATGTATCCCATGCATTTTTCTTCTCTGCCACATGTCTATTTAGTTCATCTGACATCCATTTAGGCCTAAACCCTGAACAATATTTCTTAGTTGCTATGAAAAGCCTGGTAGCTTCCAAGATTAATTCGTTGAATGCTTCCCATTTTGAATTTGCTGTTGGTAACATCATCAGTTGGTCCCACTGCATAGAATTTAAATACTGTCTCAGACCACCATAGTCACCTTTACGAAAATAAAAACCTTTCCCTTTACCCCTTATGGTAGTTATTACTTTGAGTAAATCCCACTTCAGCACACTGTGATCACTGCCACCTAGTGGTTCCTTTATCTTCAGATTCTTAATGAATGAAGAATCACTACTGATAATCAGATCAAGAGTATTCCCTCTAGTTGTCTCCCGAACATGCTGCTGTAGAAAACAATCATCCAATAAATCCACAAAAGCCTTCCTAGTGTGTGAGTGACCAAACCACAAATTCCAGTTAATCTCTGGGAAATTAAAATCCCCCATTATAAGGAACTCTGATTTTCTGGCCCATTCTATTTCTCTGCACAATTGTTCATTAGATTCATTAGGCCTATAACACACACCTACTCTCATTTTTCCTTTCCCAGTGCTTATGTCACACCAAACTGACTTGACACTGCACTGGCCAGCAATGTCGGCTGGCTGTACCTCCTTGGATTTTATGTGTTTCTTAACTAACACATAACCCCCTCCTCCCTTCCTGTCATGTCTATTCTTTCTGTACACATTGTACTTTCCAAATTCCAATTCTGCACTGCTTATGTCTGTGTGACACCACATCTATGATATCCCAACAACATCTGCCTTTGATGTCTTGACTAGCACTTCAAGCTCATCGAATTTATTAACTATACTCCTAGCATTGGTGTACATGCAAGTATACATGCACCTGTTTCTACTCTTAGTTACCCTAACACAGCCCATGTAACTTGTTCCACTATGACTCTCAGTAGTCCTGGAAATTCCCATTGTCTTGCTTTCCAGGCCGCTGCTCAACTGCATTTCAATAGAAGCAGCGCAAGAATCACTTTAACCTCTGCCAACAGCTACTGTTAATCTATTAGTCCGTGTATCCTCCGCAAACTCGCAGTTTTCCTACCCACCTAACTCTGCCTCAATAGCATCAGTAAATATTCTTGCACCCTTTCTATTTAAGCTTATCCCATCCATCTAGAAGCAGTCTCTCCTGTTAACAAGCACAGACCAGGCTGAGAAAAATTCTACCCCTTGAGCCTTGCACAATCTCTAACCAGGGCAGAATTGATCGACAAGGCTCTCATCGTATACACTCTATCCTATCGTGTCTGGACAGAATTGCAGACACTTCCAAATTCAACCCTAACGCACGGCTTTTTTTTCAGCATTGACTTGTAATTGTTAAGTAATTTCGCCGGTCTCCTACTCTTAATATCATTAGTGCCAACATGTACAACAGTATCGCCCTTTGTGCCCTTAAAAGATGATATCTGCTCTACAACGTCATCAATCTTTGCACCTGGCAGACATACCCTGGTTCCATCTATCCTTTTTGCACAATATGTTCCCTGTTTCCCTGACAATAGAGTCACCTACAACAACAACTAGTTTCTTTGGGACCAGTGCATTCTGCCTTGGGGTTGTGGCTGTGTTGCGTGATGTCCAAGTGCAAGCTCTGGCATTGATGTGGGCAGCTGAGAGCTTGATGGGCCCTCAATTTAAATCCTTCAAGGGCATCTACCCTGTCCTTCAAGCTCTCATCTAAGCCCATAACAATGCCGAGTTGGTGCCCGATTTCCTCGCACTCCTTACATCGCACACACACAAAGACATTCCCCTTGGCAATATCATGTCATGTTCCTGATTGCTTCATAAACATCAAACAATCAGTGCGTTTCAATAGACTGTGATTCAACCGTCCCCCTCAGTTCTCCCCTGTGCCACAGCACTTCCATTAGTATGAGCCTTTTGCTTTTATGCTCTGGGCTGAGTCATGATTTCTATTCAAGTTCAATAAAATTCCAATACAAAATATAACCCTGAACTTATATCCCAATGCAGTTATAACACTATATATGTGTATTTCGGTATCAAATATTTTCTCCAAGTTACGTTATATGACTTTCTTATCCCCTGTCAACTTATGTATTAATTGATGATGTTACGTTTGTAAAAACTAGGTCGCTATATTTATTTGGTTAAACAAGTGCAATTCAATTGACAATGAAATTTAATAAGATTAATAAATTTTACTGATTAATTGATACTACGCTATCTAGTTCGCTGCACACATTGTATTGTATAACAATGGCTGCAAGATACGAATGGTAAATCTGCGGACACGAGGTATTATTTACTTTCCCAATTGCGCTATCTAAATTCAGAATAAACCACAGAGCTTAACTCTGTCTATAAGCTACTTATAGAAAATAATTTGAACTAACAATTAAGTCAATAAAGCAGCTAAATATAATTAAAAACTCGTCGTTCGCGGGAGCTGCAAAACTTGTCCAACATGTGGATTTAATACCCTTACCGATACTAAGTAATAACCTACAAAATCTCTATCTAAATTCAAATTAAACTAAAGTATTTTTACTAGGAATATGAAGCAACTGTAAAAAATAAATTTATATCCAAATTTAAGTCAATAAAAAAGCAAAAACTTCTCTATTAGCTGGAGCTGTAAAAACTTTGCCTGTTCATGTGTACTCTTGCACCCACTTCCCTAATATTTGGTGAATATGGGCTTGGCACAACCAGGATCCTGAGCTGGATATCATCATTCTTCTCTTTCTTGATGATTCCCTTCTACTTTTGTCTCTCTCTCTCTCTCAGGGTAACTCGGGAATTTTTTTTTTTTTTTTGGCTGGTCTAGTATAAGCCTCAGGCTTTCTTGCACCATATAGATGATAATAATAATAAGTGGAAGGGTAATATTGAGGTAATTACCTGCCAAGAATTTGTCTAGTTCTCCCTTGAATTTATTCAACCCATCCACTTTCACAAGATCAGATGGAAGCTTGTTCCAACAGTCAACCACCACCACCACCTGCTAGCTGAAGGCAAACTTCTGCACATCTGTCCTGTAACCATCCTTCCTTAACTTGAATTTATGTCAAGTCACACCAAGTGGAAGAATACCATTAACATTCAGCTTTACTCAATCTTCTGCGAACTGCAGCTTCTTGAGACCAGGTGCAGTTCACCACAGGTGCCTGGTCTTGAGAAGGTGCAGTTTGTGGAACTGAAGCCTTTCTATGTAAGAGCATCCTTTTGTTCCCTTCACCAATCTGTTTGTCCTTCTCTGCACCCATTCCAGCAGATCTACATCCTTCTTAAAGTGAGGCTTCCAGACCTGTATACTGTACTCAAGATGTGGCCTAACCATGCCCTTATACAAAGGGATAATTACCTCCTTATCCCTGCTAGCAAAGTTTCTGTACAGCATTAACAAAACCCCATGAGCTGTCCTGGCAGCATGTCTGACTGCACAATTACTCCAGGTCTTTTTCATTCTCCAGTGCCCTGAGTGTAGTACCACACAGTTGATAAGTTACTCTGGGGTTACTGCTATCCTTGTGCAATACCCTGCATTTGTCAATGTTAAACTTCAATTGCCATTTCTCAGCCCATCGGCCAAAATTTCCTAGATCTTGTTGCAAGATTTCACCCTGTAAACCTTTGTATCATCTGCAAACTTAGACATTAAGCCTGATATACCTTCACCAGTATCATTGATAAATATTGAAAACAACAATTGACCCAGCACTGAACTCTGAACACTGAACCCACCACTAATAACATTTAGTCCATGAAGAGCAGTACCCATTGATAACCACTCTGTCTTCTCCCACTTAACCATCCCTTTATCCATAGCAGTAACTTGCTCTTATTGTCAGATTGCTCCAGTTTGTATATAAGTTTTTTATGTGCTTTTATTGTATTTTATTGTTAATAGACTTATTGTTAAATAACATTTTTATCAAACTTCATTTTTCTGTGAATTTCAAAATGACATTGATATTTCTGTGCTCTGCTGACATATTCTGAGAGTCCTTAGGATTTTCTGAGGTCTCAGTCATCAGGAGGAACTCTATCATAATTAAGTTTCACCTACAATGGATGTCCAGTATTATGTCATGGAAAAAGTCATATCAGTAGAGAGGCACAGCAACCTTACAAAACTTCCCAGATCTAGTGCTCACATATCTATCCAGTTTGTTTCAGTTTTTCATTAATTGTGGCTGCTTGTCCATAGGTGCACCACAGGGGTAATATATATATATATATATATATATATATATATATCCCCAAGAGAATTGTTCCATCTCCCCCAAAATTGTAGGTGTGCTACTGTACATGCCTTTAAGATATGTATAATAGAACTTGCACATAATACTTTACAGATTATATTGACTAGTAAAGGGTGCCAGATAAAGTGGGTGGGCAGTTTTGTCATGGGTAAAGGACAGTGACAAATAAACATGCTCCATTACCTATGACCTTTCATTTTCATGAGTTATGAACAGTATCTATGATATGCTTGTTTTGGTTACGTCAAAAGTCACATGATCCTGATATTTGAATGAATCATGCAGGTGGCTGTAAAACAAGACTGCTCATTATTTCCAAAAGAAAGAATCTAATTTTTTTTCATGTAGCACAACATTCCAATTAATTTTTTAATAAATGTTAGTAATATACAAAATACTCTACTTCTTTTAGGCCATTGCCAAATAGACAAATAAATATGCCAAAATTAATAATATAAATTCACTCTTCTAGGCCTAGCCTTAGATTAAATTTGTTAACAAGTTGTGCACCCAGATTTTAGGTGTTTTTTTTTTTTTTGTTTTTTAGAAAAAAAGTGTGCGGGGTATTCAAGAAATTATAACTGAATTTTTTTTTTTTTTTTTTTTTTTTCATATTGGAACAATTTTTTAATATTTCTTTCTTTATTTTAGTTTTAATTTGAAATTTTTGAATAAAATAGTGTAGTATGAAATTTTATTTTATTTCATTTCATTTTCACATTTTATGTTCAGTTTTCATTTTATTTTAAATGTGTACATTAATTGGAATGTATTTTAAAATTTTGTGTAGATTAAAAAGTTGAATTCAGAAATATTCTATATTATTTTTGCTATTGAAACTGTTCAGAGTTAAGAGTAATTTCTGTTTGAATGATTCCAATAGCAAAACAACCGAATCATAATTCTCCATTTTAATCCCACAAGTACGTATTTTCAGCAGACTGTGCTTTATTTGGTCTATGGTAAAAATTGTGAACCATATTTCATTTGTTTCAGTAGACTATGATACAACCTCCTCAGTGTTTTTATTTTCTTAACCATTCCAAACATTCACTTATTTGTTGCAGTTGAATTGCTTTCGTTTTTTCTTCTGATATCTAGCATGCCACCAGTGCCTGTATCAAAAACAATCAGACATTAGGGAAAAACTTTAATTTGGTACACAATTCTAAGATCTATATTAATTACGCATAAAATGCCTCAATTATTTAGTTTTGAGAATATTAATATATAAATTTTTTTAAAGTGATTTTTTTTAAAATTTATATACAGGGCAAGTCAAAATTATGTGTAAATACTTTGATATTCTGTATCTTGGAAAGTTTATTGGATAAATTTGAACCATGAAGGGTTCCATTTACACGAGGTCGGATTTACACATAAGCTTAACAAGCTACAGCTTATGGCTTCACATTACAAGAGGCCTCGCTGCATCTTTAAAAATCCTTTTTTTAATATTGTCCAGGTGAACTGTAAGAGAGAAGGGCCTCGTACATGTTATAGCTTAGGGCCACAAGTTTAAATCCTTCCCTGCATTTACATCAGATACATAGAAATGAAGTTACATAGTTCAAAATGTCTGCCACCAGCATATGGTGCAAATTTCAGCTATAATTTTGCATGCTTCCTATTGTATCATCAGTGACAAATCATGCAATTTTTGTGGTTTATGGGTGCACACTTTATCATTCAGATATCTAGAGGAGTGAGGTCTGGAGACTGGGGGGGAGAAGAGGGGATATATTCAAAAGCTCCCACCTGCAACCTATCCATCCTGTTGAAAGCATGCCAATGTTAGCTGGAGACATGTTTCTTATTGTGGGAACTGCATCACTCATTAATGATTCTAAATAACTATGCCTGTTAACAGAATCATTAAATCTGTATGGTACAGTTATCTCACAGGAGAGTCCTATACATCTCTGACAGATATCTTTCTATGAAGTGAGGTGAAGATTGTCACTGGCTCAGTAAACACAGTTGTGACACTTTGAATGTTGCATTGTCTGACCATATGATTTATATCCTGAAAATCACCCACCTCACTATTCTTCTGGCAGTGCAACTCAAAATTGTGTTTGTTGATCAGAATCTTTTTCCTGAACTGCATGTAATAGTTGAAGTCTTAAATGGTTTGAATTTTATTGGCCTTTAAGGTTCTTATAATACTCAATTGACTCAAATACAGTTCTTGAGGACACTGTACTTGACTTCTTTGGGAACTAGTCATATGCATTTCTAATAGCTTGGTTGTTTTTGGCACTTCTTGAATCTTTTCCTCCAACAGCTTTACTTATTGATATTATGAACAGTTCCATGTTCTTTGAACTTATCATGGAAGCAGGCTGTTATTAGGTGCCTTTTTTTTTTTTATATCGATGTTCTTATATATGCTAAACCTCTTTAATATTTTCATACTTCCATTACCATTTCAGATTTCCTCTCTGCACCTCCTTTCTTCAAATGTTAGTTGATTATTCTCCATCTGAGTGGATTACCGTTTAATCCATAACATAGTGAAAACTTATTAAAACCTAATTGTTTATTTTAGATTTAAAATGAACAACTTTAATTCAAATTGGTAATTCTGTCTGCTATGGCTGTTTCAAGTGTTTATATATATTTCTGACTTACCCTATACATTTAAAAGTTTGTAGCATTTATATTCAATACTTGAAAATACTTGCTGCATATTGTATTTACTTTTAGTTGCTTGTGTGCAGGTAATTCTCATAACTGTGGGATAGGAGTAAGTTATATATAAAGTAATGTCTTTTAAAGTTAGGTTTGGAGGTTGAGGAGCTTGAAGATATAGAAGAAGATGCAGGACTTGGTAATGGAGGTCTTGGTCGTTTGGCTGCTTGCTTTTTAGATTCTATGGCAACTTTGGGATTAGCTGCTTATGGATACGGAATTCGTTACGAGTATGGGATATTTGCTCAGAAAATCAAAAACGGAGAACAAGTAATGTTTTTATATTTAATTTTGAAGAACTGAATACTAATTTATTAAACATTTGTCATGCATAGTTCTATTTATGTTTTCTTATCATACGAGGGGGTATCAAAAAGTTCGTACCCTTACCTAGAAATAATAGCCCTAGAAAGGTGAAACTTCACAGGAACTTTAATCCTTTTCTGTGTACTCTCCATGTATAGTAACACATTTTTCCCATTTGTGGATCAGTTGTTTAATGCCTTGATCATAGAAGTCTGCACTTTTTGCTTGAAACCACAATTCCACTTCATTGATAACTTTCTGAGATGAATCAAAGCAGTGCCCACGCAGTGGTTTCTTAATTTCTTCAAACAAGAAGTCTGATGGTGCTTGGTCAGGCGGATAGGGTGGGTGCTGCAGTAGTTTGAAACTGCACTGGGCTACAAAGTTGGTGGTGGCAAGGGCCATGTGAGCCGGTGCACTGTCTGACAGAAGACAGAGACCTTTGGTTAACATTCCACGCCTTTTCACCTTCAAAGCATTGCGTAACTTTTTCAAATGGTTTCTGTAGTATTCTCCGGTAAGTGTGGAACCATGAGGTAGGTAATCTGTCAGGATAACTCCTTTTCTGTCCGAAAATACACACAACATTACCTTCTTCGCAGATGGAGTGGTCTGTCTTTTTGAGAGGTGGGGAGGAGGTGTGCTTCCACTGCTTTGATATGCCTTTAGAGTCCGGATCGTACTGGTACACCCAGCATTTGTCACCAACCAATCAGAAAAGTTCTCAACATCCGGATTACACAAATCCAATAGTTGGCGAGAACATTGCATTCAACATTGCTTCTACAAAGGCATCAGCAATCTTGGAACTGATTTTGCGGGGACCTTAGACATGTGCAGATGGTCATGTAAAATGCTATGTGCAGAACCATAACTAATTCCCACTGTATTTGTGATCAAATGAATTGTCACACATCCATCACTCAGCACCAGCTGTGCAACCTTTGCAACTGTCTCACTGTCTGTGGATGTTGATGGCCTTCCTTCTCTTGGCTCCTCAAAGACACTTGTACGACCACACTGGAACTCCCGTTTTCTACTTTTTTTACAGTGTTAGTGTGGGAAAACTCTGCCCATACACTGCTTTCATTTCTTTGTCAATTTCCTGAGCTTTCTTGCTCTGCAAATGCAAGAACTTGATTACTGCTCGATACTCCACTTTGTCAACCATAGCGTCCTTCCTCAGATTCCAGGCTCCACCTCTGGTGTACGATCACCTACGGGAATGAAATTTCACATGTTAGGTTATTGAATATGTAGACGACTTATACAGCCACTCCCTGACTTATGTAAGGGTTACATACTGCAGAACTCTGCATAAGTCGGAATTTCCCTAAATGCTTATGCAGTACTCACAACTATGTGTGCTGAATTTGGTTGAAGAAAAAA
Organism: Mastigoproctus giganteus; assembly: GCF_048544385.1. Classification (NCBI taxonomy): domain Eukaryota; kingdom Metazoa; phylum Arthropoda; class Arachnida; order Uropygi; family Thelyphonidae; genus Mastigoproctus; species Mastigoproctus giganteus. The sequence goes on from NC_143577.1 coordinate 201,863,364, forward strand.
AGAAATGTTCAATGAACATGTAAATAGAATTATGTATTCAATTTTTTTTTATCTTGTGCGCAAGAAATATTACAAAAGTATATAAAATTACAAAAATTTTAAAATTATAAAATTACAAAAAGAGAGAAGACAGGCATAATGTCAGCAAGTTTTACCTGTCTAGCATTGTTGCCAGAATGAACTCTCCAGCTGATAAGCACACTGCTGCAGAAGTTGAGAGCTCTGGAGATTTAGAGGGGGTTTTTTCCAACACATCACAATTTCTCTGCAGCTGCAGAATCAGTACTGGTGACTTCACCCCATACTTTAATGTTTTGGAAACCAGCACAATGCTTGAACTTATTAAACCACCCATCGCTTGCCACGAATTTGGCTTGGGGTTCGCCATACTTTTCCTTAATATCTTCATAAATACTTCTTGCTTTTGCTTGAATGGCCATTTGACTCAGGGGCTCTTGCTTCTGAATCTGATTTTCCATTCATATTATTAATAGCTTTTCCATCTTTGATATAGCACCCGAATGCTGTTTTGTGATCACTGTTGATCTTAAATGCGTCGATCCTTTAACATGTTCTTTTATACACGCACTGTCTCTTAAAATAGTATTCACTCTTGAAGCAGCGAGACATAATTCCCATGCAATAGATCACAAATACAATGGCAAACTTTGTTCTGCTTCATACTTCTTAATTAACCATCTTCATTTCTAAATCAATTTTGTTTTGTTTCTTAGCACTGGCAGCACTTGCACTTTCTGTTGGTTCCTTTTCCTTCACCATTGTAATAAGTAAATAGGAATGAAGAGAAGATTCTGAAAATTTATGTTTTTTATACAATTGAAGATTTTAGTGAAGGGTAACTCATTTCACCATAATACCATAACGTAAAAACTCACATAATTCCAGTTATCGATATTATCGCAAATGTAATAAGATCGAGTTTACTACCCATTTATAATAGATTGCGCTAACAGAAAAGCTCAGTAAACCAGAAAGTGCAAATTGATTTTATTGTTTTATGGTAGTGACCTCCAGAAATGTGTTTTAGAAAAATATCGCAAAGGTGTTCAAAATTGATTCTTATAAGCAGGGGTGGCCAACGAGTTAATCGCGATCTACCAGTTGATCGTGGCTTTAATTTCGGTCAATCACGGCGAATTTTAAATATACAGTCATACCTCGATTTGTGCGGTCAGGTATACTACCAAAATTTTATATTGCGCAGTGGATTTCGCTACCTGCACGGTATTTTATTTATTTATTATTATTTTTTTTATGAAGCTTCAAAAATAGGAATGAAGAGCAGATTTTGAAAATTTATTTTTGTTTCTTTTTGCATGATTGAAGATTTCATTGAAGGAGAAACACATTTCACCATAATAACGTAAAATCCTGCAGAATTCCAGCTGTTGGTATTATTGCAAATACAATAAGATTGAGTTTATTACCAGTTTATAATTAGATTGCACTAACAGAAAAGCCCAATAAACCGGAAAGTGCAAATTATTTTTATTATTTTATGGTCGTGACCTCCAGAAATAGCTTTAGAGAAATATCACAAAGGCATTCAAAACTGATTCTTATAATGATATAACCAAACAGAGCAATAAATGGTGGTATGGTTGTCCAGTTATTTTGGAAACAACTTCCTCATTTGGGAATCCTCTTCATCAATTATTCTACATTAGCTGTTCAGACAGAATATTTTTCTGGTTCACGCACTTGAAGTGTTTTAATCGGTAAGCATTGCTTTTGCTGATTTAATAACTGGATAGTACTTATATGTTAATTTAATACCTTTTTTTGATTTAAAATGAATACTACGAAAAAGTGTAAAACGTATCATTTTCATCAAGTGTGGGAAGTAGATTACTTTTTTGTAATTAGTATTAGTATTGGCTGCATGGTGCAAGAAAGCCTATGGCTTTTTTTTGGCACCAGCCAAAAAAAAAAAAAAACCCGAATAAAACAACGATAAAAAAACCCAAAAAACTAATAATTAATAAAAGAAAATTAAACCTATCATCCTATGCGTTTCCCTCACCCGAAGGTACTATCCAGATGACCTTTGAATTTCCCCAAACTGTCAACCTCTACCACCCATGTAGGCAACTTATTCCAGTAATTTATAACTCACTGGCTAAAATAAAACTTCCTGTAGTCTAATCTAAACATCTCTCCCTGTAACTTGAATTTATGTCCCCTAGTTCTAGCATCATTTATAATCTTGAAAATTTCGTCCTCATTCATTTTACTGATGCATCTCAGAGCCTTAAAACACCTCAATCAAATCTCCTCTGAGGTGTCTAGTTTCCAAACTCTGCAACCCACATATTTGAAGTCTTTCTTCATAAGGACGCCCTTTTGCCGATTGCACCCTTTCAAGAAGCTCTACCTTTCTTTAGGTACGGTCTCCATACTTGAACACAGTATTCCAAGTGTGGTCTAACAAAAGCCTTATATAATGGGATTATCACGTCCTTATCTCTACTTGCAAAAGTTCGATAGATCATCAATAGGACAACACGGGCCTTCCTTGCAACCTGTTTACAATGCTCAGAGAATTTCATGTCTGACCGTATCATAACACCCAAGTCCCTTTCCTCCAGTACTGGGTTTAGTTGAACTCCACCAAGTGAATAAGTTATTTTGGGATTACTGTTTCCCAGGTGTAATACTTTACACTTTGTTGGATTAAAGCATAGCTGCCATTTTTCTGACCATTCCTGAAGTCTATCTAGGTCTCTCTGAAGAAGCCCGGCTTGACACTGATCATTAACTACTCTATCAATTTTAACATTGTCTGCAAATTTAGACATCACGCCCTCTATCCCTTCATCAATGTCGTTTATGAAAATTAAAAACAACAGTGGTCCTAATACTGATCCTTGGGGAAACCCCACTTCTTACATCAACCCAATCTGAGGAATATCCATTTATTACAACCCTCTGCCACCTGCCCTGAAGACATCCTGATATCCATCTAAGGATTTTCCCATTGATTCCAACCTGTTCCAGCTTATAAAGCAACTGCTCATGTGGGACTGAGTCAAAAGCTTTGTGGAAATCTAAATAAATGTCGAAATTATTCCCTAAATCCAGCCATGAGCGACCCTTTCAAAATAGCGAACCAGATTTGTTAAATATAATTTCCCCTTTACAAAACCATGCTGAGTGTCCTTGAGAATTTCAGTTCTATCCAAATGATCCTGAATTCCACCCTTGATCATTGTGTCCATGATTTTCCCTACCACTGAAGTCAGACTGACATGTCGATAAGTTCCCACTTCACTCTTAGAACCACCCTTATGTATGGGAGATACATTGCACTTTTCAAATCCAACGGAATCTCCCCAGAGTCTAGTGATGCTCGCATAATTAGCCTCAATGGTTCAATGCACTCACTTGCTGCCTCCCTTAAGATTATAGGGTATATTCCATCAACTCCAGGAGCCTTATTGGCCTGTAGGCTCAAAAGTTTTTTCATTAAATAACCTTGCGAAATTTCAATATCATTAATTACATATTTTTCAACTTCGCTCCCACGATTTCCAATTGCCACAAATGGTTTTTCTTCTGTAAATATTGATGCAAAATAATTGTTGAGTTCATCTTCAATGGCAGCTGGTGTATTTAATACTATCCCCTTTCCCTTACGTAAAGGTCCAATCTGGTTTGTCCTGCTCTTCTTAGCATTTATATGTATGTGAAGAATTCCTTATCCTCCCCCCCCCCCTTGCTCTGTTTGCTAGCCGATTTCTCATAAACTGCCTTTGCCTGTCGAACCTTTTTCTGTGGCTCTATTACAGATCATCTTGTAGCTCTTATAGGCTTCAGTACTTTTTATTGCTCCGTAACTTTTCCATGCCACCTTTTTCTGCTCAAGTAATGTGGCAACTTCACTATTCATCCCACTTTGAACCCTCCTCGTGGAGTATTTTTTTTTAATGGTAAATACGCATTCAAGGCGTCTGTGATAATGTTTTAAAAGCAAACCACAGTTCAATTGTATTCATTCTCTGTGTGATATCTACCCAGTTAATAGAGGCCATGTAGCACCTTAAGCCATCGTAATTTCCTTTTCTGAAATTATAACCCATTCCTTTGCCTTCTACTACTGCTACCTCTCTCTTCATCATCCACCGTAGAACTACGTGATCACTTCCTGCTACTGGTTCCTCTACTGTCAGCCCTGTTATGTCATCTGATTCATGGGTGATGATGAGGTCTAGGATATTCTTTTTTCTAGTACTTTCCCTGACATGTTGATACAAATAACAGTCATCTAGTTGATTTAAAAATTTTGTTCCCCACATAGTTTCCTTCCCATTTTCTCCAATCAATTAGAGGCAAATTGAAATCACCCATAATAAGATATTGATGCTTACTTGCCCATTCCATTTGCATGTAGAGGCTTTCATCATAATCTTCACAATCACCTGGTCTGTAGATTACTCCTACTCGCATTATACCTTTGTTTCCAACTATCTCACACCATATAGATTCTATACTAGCATGTGACATGTCTGAATCCGGGAAAGCTATCATTGCACACAGGCTGCTTCTGATAAGAAGCATTACCCCACCACCCCTTTTATCTACCCTATCCTTCCTAAATACATTATACAAGCTGTACTGAAACTCATCATCCCCTATTTCCGGGTGGCACCACGTTTTCGTAAGCCTTATTATGTCTGCGTTACTTGTTTTAACCAGCAGTTCAAATTTGCTCATTTTATTGACGACAGTTCTAACATTACTATATAAACAATTAAGACTTACTGTTCTTGTATATTTAACAACCCCCTAATACAACCCTTGAAGTTTTTTAGGCTCTCTTCCCTGGCATTAGCTACCTGCTCACTTGAAATGTTTCTGCTCCCAGAACATCTAGATAATATGTCCAGTTGGGGAAACATAAGAACTCTTGAGGTATGGCAAGAGTTACTTTGACCAATATTATCAGATAAACGCGTGTCAGTATTACCCACATCCCCCCCCCTAACTGGCAGTTTTCCTGAACCTTTAAGGTATCCTCAATAATACTGGCAAAAACTTTTGCACAACCTTTGTTTAAGTGTATCCCGTCTCTACAAATCAAATTCCTTCTATCTACAAGTGTGGGCCAAGCTGACAGAAATTTTCCCCCAAAAACCTTAGAGTCCTTCAAGTCTTGAGTTAATCCACAAGGCTTTTAACATATAATCCCTCCTATCGTGTCTGGGCAGAATTGCAAACACATAGACATTGTGGCCTAGCTCGCGCCATTTCCTCAGCATGGTCCTGTATTTTTCCAACATATTGTCAGATCGTGTACGTTTAATGTCATTAGTCCCCACATGAATAATAATATTCTCTTTACCCCCCCTTAAAATCTGACAATCTGTTGGTGACATCATTAATAGTTGCTCCCGGCAGACATACCCTGGTTCTACTCCCCTTATCCTTATTACAAAAAATATTCCCCATTTCCCTGACAATAGTCTCCTAATAAAACAGTCCTTTTGAACCAGAGTAGTTTGCAATTGGTTTTTCTGTTTTGAGGCCCGAATCGGGAGTGCATCACTTGGTAGATTGCTGGAGTCTTGAGTCCCTAACAAGCTCCGAGATGCATTATTCTCGAGGGCAAGCACCCATTTTTTCAGTGACTCAAATTGTTCCATCAGTGCACCAAATTGTAATTTAAGATTGGTGCACTCCTTACATCGATCACAAAGAAAAAAATCCTCAGGTGAGCTATGATTAGTCATCAGGTTGACCTTGGAAAACATTCCACAGGTTCCACAACAGATTAGCCCAAAAAAGGAAATTTAGAAAGGCACTTCAGCACACTCCATGGTAAATACCAATTGGATTTTCTGCCGAATAGTGAACTTAGAAAAAATAAATTAGAACTTAAATCCAGATTATTTGCCCAACAAAATTTATTCATGACACCTAATTTACAATCTAAAGCAGTAACTGTAGCATCATTTAAAGTGAGTCATCTTCTTGCAAAAAAATTCAAATCATTTTCTGATGGTCAATTCATCAAAAACGCATTTTTGAAATAACAGATTCTCTTTTTGAAAATTTTAAGAACAAAAATGAAATTAAAAGTGCCCTTCAAGATCTGCAGTTATCTCGAAATACTGTGATGCGACGCATCGAAAAAAAAGAGTAAAAATGTGAGCGAACGATTGCGTGCTGATATTGCTAATTGTGTGGCCTTTTCTTTACAACTGGATGAATCTACAGATGTCAGTGATACAGCTCAGTTCCTTGTTTTTATTCATATGGTTTTCAATGATTCTGCCACTAGAGAAGAACTGTTGGATATGATTTCGTTAAAAGAAAGAACTAGAGGTCTTGATATCTTTAACTCATTCAAACATTTTATTGAAAAAATTAAATTACCACTATTTAAGCTCGTATCAGTAACAACAGATGGAGCTAAAGCAATGACGGGGCATCTTAACGGATTCATCGCATTGTGCCAAAAGGATGATGGATTCCCAGATTTTTTGAGTTACCACTGTATAAGTTACCAGTGTTAGCCAGCAAAAGATTAAATACTAAAAGTGTTATGGACATCGCTTCAAAGGCGACTTTTTAAAATGTAACTCAATGAAAAAGAACCAGATATGATATTACACACAGATGTGAGGTGGCTGAGTTGGAGTAAGTTTCTACAGAGATTTTGAAATTTGCTGAATTAAATTAAAAAAATTGTTGATTAAAAGGAAGATTATTATCAGCAGCGACAAGGTACGGAGTGGTTGTGTGATCTGGCTTTTTTGACAGATTTTACCAGTAAATTAAGTGATCTGAATTTGGAATTACAAGGAAAAAATAAAAATGTGGGTGACATGATTAGTAGTATTTCTGCATACAAATATCAATTTTGGCAATGGCTAAGAATCTCAAAGAAAAAAAAAATTCGATCATTTTGCAAACATGCAAGATCATTTGCAAAAATATCCTGTTTTTGAATTTAATAGTGAGAAATATGTTTCTGAAATTGAGAATATTGTGGACGATTTTGAAACCAGATTCAGTGATTTTAAAACAATTGAAGAGATTGTTCATTATATTTCTTATCCATTTAATATCGACTTAGATACAAAACAAACTGCAGAAAAAATCGCTGAGTTTTTCACATGCAGAAAATATTACTTTAAAATGAAATTATTACATTGTGAAACGATATCTTCCTAAAAGCCAGATCATCAGAAGAAGACTTTTGGAAATATGTTTCCCGAGAAAAGTACCCAAATGTTAAAAAATGCAGTGAACTTTTAAATTCCTGTTTTGGTCCACATATATCTTTGAATCGGCCTTTTCGTATTTGAAACAAACAAAGACGAAGAATCGCACTACTCTTACGGACTTGCATACAGAAGATTCTTTACGGTTGGCCTTATCACAGTATATTCCCGATTTTGAAAGCTTGTCAGATGACACAAACTTCGCATAAATTAAAATTTTAAATACGTATGAATTTAAAATAAGAATTCTGCATTTTGTATTTAATTTTAAAATTTATAAACAATTTTTCAATGTGTTGATTAACTTTTTTAACTATGTGCAATGAGATTTTTGAGATGGTAGATCGTGGCACATTTCGAAGGAAAAAAAAATAGATCACATCACAAATTAAGTTGGCCACCCCTGTTATAATGGAACATTTGATAACAATGAAAGTGTAGTGTAATTTCCATTATAAAAATGACCTTTTAGAGCAGGGCTTCTTAAACTTTTTTCATTCACGACCCCATTTATGATTGCGAGTTTCTTGGCGACCCCATATAAATATAAAAGAAAGATAAATTAATATTTTTTGATGATTTATTTATTAGGTAACAATATACATATACATATGAAAATATATAGTTTTAGAATTCGTTTTGAAACATACAAAAATCTAAAATTAAAAATTGCACAAAAAATTGTAAAATTGTATTTATTATGGTTACAAAAATTATATGCCCTATTTTTCATCAAAATTGCATTTTTTGCAATAACATAAATAAAAGGGGATTCTGACCGTCTTAGTTTGCTCGAATATATTCGAACGCAGTCGTTGAGTGGTAAGTATTAAATTAAAATTAAGGTAAAAAATTTAATGAGATGGATGTGCCTGTTTTTTATTGCATAACAAATTAAATCTTGGTGGAATGTTTGACACTGCTGGACGTAAGACCTCTTCAACATTTTTTAGCGCTGAACGATACTGGGATTTAATATGTGTTAAAGCTGAGAAAGTAACTTCACATAAATATGTGGTGTTGAATGGCAGAAGTACATTTAACGCCATATCAGCGATTGTGGGAAATTCAGTTCTAGTTCCGATCCAGAATTCAGTCAAGGACTTTTTTTGAAATTGTAGTTTTAAGTTTGAGTCACTCGAAAGCTCAGAAAATTCCTCTTGAGCTTTAAGTGGCAGGTGATCAATCTCACTTAAGCCAATCCAAAACGGCTTTTGAATCCAAACTATTTTTTGGAAATCAATATTTAATATAAAATATGTACGGAACTGTGTTTCTAGCGCTTTTAAGTGATCTACAATAATTTTTGCAATAAAAGTTTTACAATGAATTTTCTCGATTATAAAATTGTCGACACTGGAAAACATTTCGAACGAATTTTTTTCTACCCTACTTTTCCAAATGTTGATCTTTTTGATAAAAATTTCAATTTTAACATTCGAAGTAAATATATCGCAATTTTTTCCTTGGAGAGACAAGTTCAGATCGTTTAATTTCGCAAAAATATCTGACAAATAACACAGCTTGGATAGCTATAAGTCATTTTGAAAAAAAGCAGCAAGTTCACATTTTCGTTCGATTAAAAATATTTCGATCTCGTCCTTTAATAGCAATAATCTTCTTAAACTTTGACCTCTTGACAACCATCTTACTTCTGCATGTAATAATAAAGTTGTGTAGTTGGAATCCGTATTCTTACAGAGATTTGAAAATAAGCGGCTGTTAAGGGCATGGCTCTTAATAAAATTTATAATCTTAACAGCATCCTGAAGCACATCGTTCAATTCTGGTGCTAATTTTTTTGCTGCAAGGGCCTCTCGGTGAATAAGGCAGTGAGTAGAAGTTATATGATCATAATGAGCAGCTTGAAAAAATGATTTAAAACCAAAATTTTTGCCGGTCATCGCTCTTGCACCATCTGTGCATATTCCACAGCAATTTTTCCATTCTAAACCTTCAGTTTTTAAAAATTCGTCAACTTTACAATATATGTCTTTCCCTGTAGTATGGTCTTCCATAGAACGACAAAATAACAATTCTTCCTCCACGCTTTCTTTATAAACGTACCTGACATATACTAACAACTGAGCCAATTTAGTAATATCAGTTGTTTTGTCCAACTGAATTGAAAATTTTGGGCTTTCTTTAATTCTTGTAATAAGTTGCACTAATTGGTCCTCGTTAATATCAGAAATTCTATTCGAGACACTGTCGTTCGACAAAGGAATTTTTCGAATATCATCGCCATATTTACTTCCATGTAGTATTTCTACCATTTTAATAGCAGCAGGTAATACAAGATCTTCTCCAATGGTGAACGGCTTTTTATTTTTAGCAATACAGTATGAAACTTCATATGACGCTAGTAAACATTTTTCACTAACGGTTATAAATTTTTCAAAGGATTTTTTTTCTTTATTTAAAGATTTATACAGTCTTTCAAAATATTCTTTTGGTTTATTGACATACGAAACATGCTTTGATTCAAGATGTCTTTTTAATTTTGATGGTTTCATACTCTCCGGAGCCAATAATTCATTGCAGATCAAACAAAGAGGTTGTTCATTACCCTTACAATTTTGAAATGTAAAGCCAAATTGAAGAAAAGACTCATCATATTTTCTTTTTCGCAAATAAGATGCCTGTTTTTCAATATTTTGTCCTGCCTGAGAAGAGTTTGTAGCATTATTATCTGCGTCATTGCTATTCTTATTTAAGTTCAGCCATTTATCCATGGCCAAAAATTATTTTGATCCTAAAATACAATAAATATATAAAAATAACATATTGCATATAATAATTGATTTATTAATTACTGAATAAATAAAAAAAACTAAAATCTCGTTACGGCGGAACACTGACAATTGACTACACTAGAAGAGCGTCAATACTACACTAGTTCACATTACAGTCAGTGTTATTGAATCATAGTCTCGCTGCACGTGTGCGCACGCATTCCTCCCTTTGTTTGTGTGCAGGTGTGTGAGTGTGACTCTGCACAAATACACATCTAGATGTTATAAAATCGTGTATTAAAATATTTGACATTAAAATCTCTCACGACCCCAGAATTTTGCTACGCGACCCCAAATGGGGTCGCGACCCATAGTTTAAGAAGGCCTGTTTTAGAGAGATAAATAGCTTAGTTTTATGGCGAAAATTTCAACTTCTGAGGTCTTGGAACGAATTACTACAAAAAAACAATGTGTTATTGGGTTCACATTACGATATTTTCATATCTCCGTTTATTCCTATGGGAAGCAAAATACGTTTCCATGATTTTAAGTTTTCACCAGCCGGAAAAAAACTTGCCTAAAGTCGAATTTCCATAATCGAGTATTACGTAAGCCGGGGAGTGGCTGTATTAAAAATGGCATCTTCCTACTGAGATATCTAGGTCAGGGCCAACTTTTTGATACCCCCTCATATTATGATGTTCGATAACTTTCGCAGTAGTGTAGTGGAACACTGAAAAGACTGTAGAAATCATAATTTGTAAAGCATTGTTTTTTAATTGTAATTTAAAAATTTGGCATTATAATTAAACAAATTGTATTAGAATTTTAATTATGATTTTAAAAATATAGTAATATGTTTTGGATGAATTGATTTTCAGAGGATCCAAATGTCTACCAAACACCTGAAATAGTTGAATTATTATGCTGAAAGTGCTACTCCCAGCACTGAGCTGCTTTTTTTTTTTTTTTTTTTTTAATACCTTACACTGACTTGCTGCAGACTTGAATTGTTGATTAACATATAACAGCTTCTTATTTGTGAAATGTGGTCAATGTTTCAAGTTTTAATGAAACCAAATTGGTAGCAAAACCTGAATATAAAATAAAAAATACAGTATCTTTTAAAATAAATTTATTTGGCAGTGGTTGGTTTGCTGCATGCTTTTTAGATACCATGGAAACCTTGTAATTATCTATTTATGGATATGCTGTTATTAAGAGTATGGAATATTTGCTCAGAAAATTAAAAGTATAGAACAGATAATGATAAGCAGTAAATTCTTTTAATTTTAACAGTAGTATATTGGCCACTCTGAAAAAGACTGCATATATCATAGCTTTATGTAATTTTGTTTCTTTTAATTAAACAATCTGTGTGTAATAATCTGATTTAATATTATTGCCCAAACTTTTTAATATTGTTGTGTATTTGCTAAGTTGTTCTTTTTGTGGTATGGTGCTGTTGTTGGTGTTGTTATTTGGTTTTTAGGAGCATTAGCAACTAAGGCCATATTGCTCTGGGGGTGGGGGGGATATGCGGTGGTCAATTCCCTGACCTTTCCGTATTTGGTGGTCACAGGCTCGAACCCGTCTAATCAAGAAGCGTGTGCTACACACTGCTGCTCCTGCCCACCTGGGTGGTATGGTGCACAAGTAAATGGAATTGAATTAGGGTGAATTGAAGCACCTTGTGCTGCATAGGATCTAAATCTGTCTTTATATTAGGAATAATTATACATACTTCTCAGATGTTTCTTGGCCTTTTCTGTACCACTTTCCTAGTGACTGTAAAGGCAGCAGGGAAAGCATGGTAAAATTTGTATTAATTGCATAATACTAATTTTTGCCAGTTTTAGTTAACATTAAAAACATGGATTTAAAGGAAAGGACAAATTTTCTAGAAATGTTTTAAAAACACAAAACTGTTTTAAGAAAACTAACCTACTTGGGATGCTGTCTCCACAATATATGTTTAAGCCATGGACAGTGGGCTTTTAGAAGCACAAACCAAGCTAGGTACGAAGTCAAGGCTTATTAAAATATAAATTAAGCTTTCTTTTTTTTTAAGGACTTGACTTGCTAAAAGTACTTAGTGTGTCAAACACCTGTATGTAGGCATGTTTATTATCTGTAAATATAATATCTCTCTATCCCCCCCCCCCCGCAAAACTTGCCCTTAATACCACACTACTCCAAGTTTGTATAGCAGTCTCTTGTGTGAAACAGTATCAAAAACTTTCCCGAAATTTAAGTATATAATATCAAAATAATTTTTTGCATCTAATTCTTTTGTCACTGCATCATAGTATCTAGCCAAATTGGTCAGACAAGATCTTTCCTAAATAGACCAATGTTATGACTGAAGTATAACTGCACTCCTGTCTAGATGGTCCTACGTTACTTCTTTAACCAGTGACTCCATTATTTTCCCTGGAGCTGACCAGGCTAGCTGGGTGAGTAAAGTGCCTGCCTGGCAACCCAAAGGTTGCCAGGCAGGCACTTTACTCACCTGCGGGATTCAAACCTGCCTGGCAACCCAAAGGTTGCCAGACAGGTTTGAATCCCGCCTCGGGCTTGGATCAGAGTAGAAAATGCAAAAACGTTGGGAGGTGCAATATGGCCACAGAAGCCGATGTGCCAACAACTAACAGAAAAAAAAAAAAAAAAAAATCCCTGGACATGTAATCTACGAACATGTAAATAGAATTATTTAAATTTTTTATATCTAATGCACAGGAAAAATTACAAAAGCGTAAAATTTTAAAAAAATTCAAAATTATAAAATTACAAAGTTTTATCTCTCAAGCATCAGTGTCAGAATCGACGTCTTCAGCTGATAAGTATGCTGCTGAGGAGGTTGAGGGCTGTGAAGATTTAGAAGGGGTTGGCCACTCAACCTTACAGAATAACATTCGCACATCTCCGTTCCACAGGGAGCCCCTGAATCTAAAGGTGCTCTCATAAATATGGCTGAGGGTTTGCTTATCTCCTTTGCTGCTCCCCCCCCCTTAATGATTGGATAGATCCCATCCACCCCAGGTGCCTTTTTTTATGTTTAACTTCAACAAATTTTCTTCCACTTTCTTTTCAGTTATCAGAAAATCATTCAGCTCTCTTTTTAGAGCTTGATAAACTTTTTGACAAAAAATAATTTATGGCACATCGTAACATTGTTTGCCAATTCATAATTGTGATGAGTTGTTTGCAGACAGGGAATTGCCTAATTTCAGATATCAGAGTTCTCTGTGCATGGTTTGGATAAAATATAATCATATATTATATATTCTGTAGAGCTGTAGTCTTTTTGAATTCAGTTTGACATTCTGCCTAACAGGTAATCCTTCTGTTCCAGAGATACCTTTCTGGAATTGGCTTTATCTTCTTTTTACTGTGCTTGGTAGGCTCATGAAATGATCACTTAGTGATTTAAATAGTTTTTGCAATATCCTTTTTGGAAATTAGTAACTTCCAAAAAAAGGCTATTGTGAAATAACGTTTAGTTATAAGCAGTACTGTTGCATTTAAGTGTGGTCTGGCAAGCCATTAGTGGCTGATATTCAAAAAATGCATAAATTTGAATTGGGACATGTGGTTGTAATTCAGTGGGAGAGTTTTTAATATTTTGGTGAGACAGTATATATTTTATTGATATTCTGCTTGTTTGTGGAGTGCCTCGGGTATCTTATACACTATAGTTTTCTATAATGATGTTGTTACTTAAATAATTATACGTCGTGTTTATTATCAGATAGAAGAACCTGATGACTGGTTGAGATTTGGAAATCCATGGGAAAAGGCCCGTCCAGAATACATGTTACCTGTCAACTTTTATGGTCGTGTGGAAAAAACACCCAGGGGAATGAAATGGGTAGATACTCAGGTAAGATATGCTGATCTTTATTAAAATTTCTTATATTTTTTATATTTACATTAAAGATCATGGAATTAAGAAATGGCTATCATGTGTGTAAAAATTGAGTCTTTATTGCAGTTTAAGGATATATGCAGATGCCAAGAACTACAAGTTTCTTTTCACAATCACAAGTCCAGTGATTAATTGCTTTTCAGCTCTGGAGAATTCATAATGATTAAGAAAAGAACATGCCACACACAAAAAATATGTTATGTTTGAAGGTGTTCTTCTTTTCCCATTCTGTTTAGGTATTCTGTTTTAGGTATTCTGTTTTACCATCTGTTTGTCAGGTAAGGATAGATCATCCTATTGTCTTTGTCTTCCTGTGCTTCATTTGTCGATGAATCTTTAGTTCTTTAATATTTTTGCCCACCTGTCTTTATACATCCTATTTGTTTTACCCCCTCTTTTTTTTTTTTTTATCTATTATACATATCTATCATATATCTCTTTTTCCCTAGAGGTGTTACAAACCTTAATATTAGATTAAAAAATGAGAATTCTCCCCATGAGTATCTTAAAAAAAATAATAAACCTAATAGAGTTGAGGTCAAATTGAGCTGGGTATTATGTCAGGATAGAGAACTCAGCTTGAGAGAACAAGTAGTCTTGAAGGGACACAATCAGGTTACCTATCTGAGTTTTAAATTTAGGTCACTCTGAAAGTCACATTACATTTGTGTCCAAGGTGTAGTCTTGAGATAGAAACAATAGCAGTTTGTCATTTTCGGTGGCTTGTGTTTGCTTTGTTAATGGGAGAGCACATAATTGAAAAGGGGTATATTTGATCCATCTGGTGGTCTGAATCCCTCATTAGTTTATTTCTGGGGATTAAACTTGTCTCAGATTCTTTTTCTCTGATTAAACAGTGATTCCCTTTAGATTGGCATCAAGATTCTGGGTCTGATTGAGCATTTCACAACTGAAAACAAAAGGCTGGCAAGGACCTTGGAGAGGAATCCCTTTTTGGCTGTGATTGTGGGAGTGTTGCAGTGATGGGACACATTATTCTCTCATTTGATGAGGTGTGAACCTGTCTTAAGGATAGATCCATGCTAAGCAGTAGTAGAGCTTGGGACTAGCTCTTTAGGCAGTGGGAGGAAATTCTCCAGCTACATATCTCCCAGAATGAGGGCATTGAGATTATATCAGTTATCTTCACTGTCACTAGGAACTATTAGGTATCAGTTATGATTGGGATTCATTGAATCCTCGGTGAGTTGGTAAGCTCAATGCAGATGTGAACAAGAAGTTTATATTTTTCTTTGTTCTCTCCAGGAGCCAGAATTCTGCAGCATACAGTGGTTTAATTGTTATCAGTGCAGCCTGTGAAGCCTGAAGTTCAAATTTCAGTCACACAGACTAATTTGGGAAAGGTTGGTTTTTCTGATATACTTTGCAAATATCATTTTATTAGCAATATGTAGGTGGTTTTGTTTTGCTGTCCATCAGAGTATTGAGACATACAAGAATAGCATGCCTAAATTGACTTTAAAAACGAATTTGGTGTTGAACTCAACCTTAATATTCCTGTGAGTTGAGAGAGAGAATGAGGTGTGTTTCTGTAGAGTGGCGATAGATTACGAATTCAAACTTGGCAGGGTTGATTTTTAACCTGAACTGGCAGAGGTTAGTTGCAGCTGTGGTGAACATATTATTAATTTTCATTTTTATAAGGTTTAGGTCTTCAAGTGGATTAATAGTGGTAAGTATTTTAATATCATTTGCATAGCTTAGCAAAAGTCACAACTGAAAACAATGCTGGGAAGGACCTTTTGAGGGGAATCCTCCCCCTTTTGGCAGTGATTGTGGGACTGCTGTAGTGATGGGACACATTTGGATCTGATTCATTGCAGTGTCCCTGTTCTGTTTATCAGAAGTGATGACAGGAAGCAAAGAATGTCTTCTCTGATCTGCTGGTGACATTTAGGAAGGATGATAAGTTGGTTTGTTGAGATAAATGACAGCTGTTATTTATCTCAATAAAGTGACCCAGCTGTCACTTATCTCATTGTTGAGATAAGTGACAGCTGAGTTCTTGTTTTTGTTCAAATATTGAGAAGATGATTTGGGAGAAGCAGATTCAAGTGGCTGGATAATGTACGACTTAAACAGTTAAGCATAAATTTGGATACTCCACCTGTGGTCAGGGAGGCTAGTAATTAATTTATGGCCATAATCAGCTGCTGTTTTATGGTTGAAATGACATTTAACACTTCATACTGGGTCATCTCATTTGATAGGATCAGCTCAGTGGTTTGTGCAAGGGGTTTCTGACATATTGTGATAAATTAAGCCATAGTCCTGAATCAAGTACTTGAGGGAAGACCAGATTGTTTGTACCACCAATTTTAAACACACACACCAACCGTTTATGACTGATTGAATAATGAAATAAAATAAAATAAAATGATAGAAAAAACTGTAAAATAATATTTACAAAAAACTTTTAATTATTTACCAAAAACTAAACTATAACAAAAATAAAATAAGTAAATAAGTTAAAATGCATTAAAATATAAATATAAAAGCGATAAAAAGACGATAAAAAACACTATTAGAGCTTTCGGAAATGTCGGCCTCCTTCCTCAGTAATAGTGAGACTTAAGCGACACATCCTTAAATACCAGGTTCACAGCACACGTGGATGACCAGGCGCATACTCAGCATTCCTTTCACTTGTACCAGAACCGGAAGTGGTCTGGAGACGTGGAAAATTAAAACGTTTATCTCTTGCCAAAACCACTGCCTCAAAAAGGGAGTGAAGCCTAACTCCCCTGTCTCTGTTCATACTATTGTTACCAGAGGATCCAATCCACAGACTTTCCAGCCACTTGCGGTCCCAGAATCTATGCGCCCGGTCATAAATTAAAAACGTTTTAATTTTCCACGTCTCCAGACCACTTCCGGTTCTGGTACAAGTGAAAGGAATGCTGAGTATGCGCCTGGTCATCCACGTGTGCTGTGAACCTGGTATTTAAGGATATGTCACTTAAGTCTCACTAGTACTGAGGAAGGAGGCAGACACCTCCGAAAGCTCTAATAGTGTTTTTTATCGTCTTTTTATCGCTTTTATATTTATATTTTAAGGCATTTTAACTTATTTACTTATTTTATTTTTGTTATAGTTTAGTTTTTTGTAAATATTATTTTACAGTTTTTTCTATCATTTTATTTTATTTTATTATTCAATCGGTCATAAACGGTTGGTGTGTGTGTTTAAAATTGGTGGTATGAATAATCCCAACCTCAGAGGCCGTATTGCAGATACAGATTGTTTGTGTGGGGCTTTTATGTCATAGAACCTTACAAGAGGTTCTATAACATATGCTTTGATAGTCAGAAATTTGGGTGTGGGGTTGAAATGGGCCCATGTTATTGAATAGGCCAGGTGATCATTTATGTTTTTATGACGGCTTTCATGCTCAGAGGAGCCATTCCTTGAGTAGGAATGTTATTCTAAGCCACAAATTTGACCAGAATTCGTTATGCAGAGTAATCTTGATTATTTTAAGGGCAGCTATTAACAGTGATATAAGTGATAGGTTTTTACCACCTCCCAAGGTTAAATGAGGTGGCTGTGATGCTTTTTTCTGCATCAAGCAAGTGGAGAATAGTTGATATTGACTGCTATTATTGTCATTCTGGTTTTCAAGCTTGGGGATGGTAGATAAGAAAGTGCTTGTACTGGTATATGATGTGATTCAAATGAGATTTGATCTATTACAGAATCAAGAGTGCAGGGGATTGAAGTAAAGATGATGTCAAAGAGGTTATTCACCCTCATTGGTACTTTATCAGAAGTGATTATTAGGTTTAGATTAGCACAGCTAAGGTGTATAAGAAGATTCTGTTTCACATGAGACAATTATGGTGGCAGATTAAAGTCACCACAAATAAAGTGGCAACTTTAATCACAAGCAAATGGGATTTTAAACAATAAACTCATCATCATTCTACTTCCGTTTGGCACGGGTTGAGTCCCTATTTAGATATCGTCCTCCATTGTTGTCGATCTCTTGAATCATCATTTGTTGATAACTCTGAAAGCCTTTATTTTCCTTTAGGCATTGGAGCCATTCTCTTCTGGGTCTTCCTGGTGGTCTCTTATCTCCAATTCTCCCTGTCAGTACTACATTAGGCAGCCTGTGTTGTTTCATCTGGTTCACATGTCCAAAACACCAAAGTTGTTTTTTGTAGATCTGCTCTATTATTCTGCGTTTGAAATTTAGATCTCTCCTTACTTGTTTGTTAGTTTTATGTTCTCTCCAATTTGTTTTATTGATTTTCCTTAGACATCTCATTTCAAATGCCATTATTTTTTGCCTTTCTTTCTTATTTATTCCCCAATTCTCTGATCCATAAGTTGCTGTGGGTATGTGGGACAGTTTCATATAGTTTAATTTTTAATCACAAGCAAATGGGATTTTAGACAATAAACTAAATATTGTTTTAAACAACAATACGATTCAGTTGTATCTAAAATCTGTGAAATTTTAAAATCTGGCACTTCTCAGTCCTTGAGGTTTCTCAATTTTTCAAACTTTCTTTCAAAAATATCATGTATCATGCATTACAGTTATGGAACCTACTCTGTAAAATTCTATTTGATACTTATATTAGTAAAATATCAACATTTATCAATAAATTAATGACAATTATACACATAATGTTAGAATGCCTGCCTAGCTTTCAATAAACCCGCTTAGATTCCTCCTAGGTAGCAAATAACATCACAGATGTTTTCTGTTTACTCAAAATTCCAACCTTTATCACCTTATTTGAAGAGATTTAAGCATATAATAAGTATTTGAAGTTTAATAATAGGCAGTTTTAAAAGTGATGAATTACACAGTACACTCAAATTAACCATGTCGATAAAAGTAAATGAATAATTATTGCCCACACTGACCAGACTTTGTAATATATTTATTATGCAAATATAGTAAACTCTCATTATAACACTTCCATTTATAGTGCTGTCCTCCCACTTTTAATGCACTTTTCTGGTCCCATAGGTAATCCTATGAAGTGCCATGAATTTTTTTAAATTGAGAAATCAGTGTTCTCTTACCAGAAAAAATTCACAAAATATTCCATTTTATCAATATTTAGAGACTAGGGGACCATTCCTAAAAAGGATTGGCCCTCTCTATAAACCATTGAAACCTGTATAAGTATTATGTACAATTAAAATCCAGGTAACACCAGTTAAAAAAAATTCACTAAAAATATGTTGCAATAAGATGTTTAAAATGTACAGGTGGAAAGTGCTAAAAATAATAAAATTTTAAAACAGAAGAGCTTTTGGCATTATGAGGATGGCCGAATTTATACATCGGGAAATAAGAAAGGGGAAGGAAAGGAGTGGCAGACAGAATAAACATGAGGGGAGGGAAGAAAAATAGAAGGGGGAAGGATGGAGGGAGGAAGAAAGGAAGTAATTCCCAAGTGTTCTTGAGGTAAGAGTGATCTCTGGGTCATTCACAAATTATTGGGAAGAGAGGGGAGTGGTTTGGAGGTGGGGAAGATGACCATGGGCAGATAACATCACTTGGTAAGAGGTTATGCCAGTCTTGCCATTAGTCCATGGCTATTGCTTATTAAGCAAAATCAGCAGTCTTAATGGAGGTTATATTGTCTTTTAAGTGGTTCTCCAGATAATGGGTAGTGTTACTGATATGGTTTACATTAGTCTCTATAGGGTGTGCTGTAAATAACTACATTTTTTTTTTTTTAAATAAATGGCATGGCAGATCTTAAAGGGGATACATGGTCTTTTCCTTTCCCCTTTCTAAACTTACTTTCCTTCCTCTTCTCCCATCTTTCTCCCTCACCTTCCCTTTTATTCTGTCTTGCCACTTCTTTCCTTCCCCCCCTCCTCACACACTGCTTCTGCTCTTATTTCCTAATGCATTCATTCCATCATCCCCATATCAGCCAGAGCATGGTTGATCATTGGAATGAACAAACTTCCCATCTGGTGTTGTAGATGTGGGTAGTTTGAATAAATTCAAGAAAAAACTAGATAAATTGTTAGAGGGAATGGGCAGGTGAAATGGAAAGTGTGTGGGTGTTTTTTTATTTTTGGGTAGCTAATGGTGCATACATAAGCTTGCTTTTTTTTATCATTTGCCACTACTACTAATAATAACATATATATACTGTAGTTATACTCAATATATTTTCATAGTAATGTTTTTAGCCAGTGTTAACCTTATATTTATTATATTTATAATATAAATATATAAATATTTATTATATTTATATAATAATAAATATATTGCACAGCTTGATCAGTGTATGCAAGAATTATTCATATATCCAGTTCCTGACTTCTACGTTTTTCAACCATTTTATAAAAGTAGCTGTCAGTAACCATATAATGGTAGTACTATAGCTGTAGTAGATGGTGCATTGTAAAACATCACAAAAATATATACAGCCTCTCAACAAGTTTAATTTGCATTTTAAGAGTACTTCAACTTGCGTGTGCATTTTACTAATCTGCTTTCTGTTTCTTTCAAAGTTAGAAGAAAATTTTCTTGTGTCTGCCACTGGTTATTTGAAGCTCCACTTGTGTACTTTATGCTATCTGAACCATTGAAACCAGTTGCTCTGGTATATTTTCAAGAATCTGTTGCTTAAATTATTAATGTTTATATTTTAACCTGTTATTTTGTTACACATATTATCTTCTAATATGTGTAACAAATTTTGTTTATTGACTTCATCAGTGTTAAAACTTTGTTTGACCAACTAAAGAAATATGAAGTTAAGCATATTAATTTGCTTATACAGTCTAACCACTTAACAACCCTCAACTTTAAATCAAGATTATCTGATTGCTACAAGTTGTTGTAATGATCTGACAAGTTGTAGCAATCCAACAATCTGTAACAAGTTGTAATAACCAGTTGTTGCAACTTGTTGGTTATTTCAGCAGCATATAGAGAATTTGATAACATGTTACACGTATAATGGGTTTAGTAGTTGTAGGTTAATTGACATGATTTCTAATTGATAGTACTCACAAATAAACATTAATAATAAATATAGAAAAGTCACTCATTTCTTACTGTTATGAAGATGGATTTTTAAGAAATATTTTACTAATAATTGATGGATTGTTGGGGCATTATTATTATTAGCTATATGGTGCATGGAAGCCCGAGGCTTATGTTGCACCAGCCAAAAAAAAAAAAAAAATTCCCAAGTTACCGTGTGTGTGTGTGTGTGTGTGTGTGTGTGTGTGTGTGTGTGTGTGTGTGTGTGAGAGTGAGAAAGAGAAGAATGATGATGATGAGAGAGAGAGAGAGGAGAAAGAGAGAAGAAAGATTATATTTTATGTATGGCAGCCTTGCTATTTAAGGTATCTAGCCTGTTTATGTAATATAAAGGTTAGTTGGAAAAAGAAAGTTTTGTTTATGACCTGAGTTTTTGACATTTGCACATATTCTTTTTAGATAGTTTTTGCATTGCCATACGACAGCCCAGTTCCTGGTTTCAGAAATAATGTAGTTAATACGTTGCGATTATGGTCAGCAAAATCTCCAAACAGTTTTAATCTAAGATTCTGTAAGTATGTACTATTCTTCTATTTAAATATTTATTTAAAAATGTGTAAGCCAATATATTCTGCAACAATAAGGATCAGAAATGTGCATTGTGTATAAACATATAATGCTTATATCATATAAACAAGAGGAGTTGGTATGTTTACTAATTTGGCATGATGTGCCAGTTTATGTGGGATGACAATTCATACGATCCTTTTCATGTCTTTGCAAGAGTGTTCACATATTAACCTGCATGCTGTGTGTACCAGATAAATCTGGAATAAATTGCTGGAGAAGGCGAGACCCAACTCCCTCTACCTGTGATTGACTAACTGCAGCCTTGGTCAAAGAGATCTTTAAGAATTCTGTCAGTGTCTGATGGGATTTGTAATCCAGATAAGGAATAAGTGGTGAACCTGCTTGTCATTTGTGGATGATTCTGTAGTAGTTAGTAGTAATAGCAGTAGGGTAAATTTCAGCTATCAGCACTCAGCATAAGTAAGTCTGGGGAATGTTACTAGTTCAGATGAAACTGGGAACAACACAGCTATGAGGGGATCATCCCTCAGTAACATAAGAAAAACTGAACAGTTGATTTTCAAAGGCCATCAGTAGATTGCCCATTATTGGATATTGGTTATAGTACTATGTATGTAATTATTATGTATAGTGATTTGAAGATGAGTAAACTAACGTCCTTGCCCACTACCATCTCTTCCCAAAACTAGACTCTCAGTTGTTGGTATGAATGGGGGTGGGGGTAGTTTTAAAATTAACTTTGTATTTTATCTAATAAGTATACTTTAGTTATTTTTTATTATACAAAATGTACCTGAATTCAAAATTCTATAAGAAATAAATAAAACATGTAATGAGTGTGAAGCCAAAACAGATAACAGAAGTATCTGTCAAGTATATTTCTATCAGTACAGATTTTCAAAATGTCTTCTGTCATTCTGAACATGAATATGAGCAGCACAATTACTAACTAGAACATGCAGCATTTTGCATCCAGTATTGGTGATAGTTGCAGTCACATAATCCTTCTGATCACTAATTGTTCTTTGCTTCTTCTGTGAAACTGTAAAACCTTTTTCATTTGAGGCTTTGGAAGCCATTGATTTGTTGAAAGTTAACTGGCCAAGAAACTATTCATTAATCCATTGTATTGCCAATTGGGAAGTGGGTGCTGTGGCTCCACCTTGCTGGAACCACTTATCTCTTCCATTTTGTGCACAATTCCAAAAATAACTCTACTGTGCACAGTTAACATAAATGAGGTTGATATTTTCTCTTGTTTCAGTTTCCCTGGCTTGTAGTTCTGTACTGACCCTTATACTTTCTGTTTGATTGCAGTCTGTCACCACCAAATACAGAGGATGCGGAAAGGTCAGGGAATGACCACTGCATATTCCTGGAGCAATATGGCCTTAGTTGCTAATGCTCCTAAACACCAAATAACAACAACAGCAGTCTGTCGTATTGTCTCACCTTTTTATATTTGTATCCTGGAATAACCGCGTTGATATTTGCATCCTGGAATAACCGCGTTGATATTTGCATCCTGGAATAACCGCAGCATTGTCACAACTGAAAATTTAATAAAAATAGAACATAGGCTTAAAAGTAGTGTTCAAGAATATAATACACTGTTAATACCCTTGTTATGCTAGTGGCTACAGGGACAACAGCAGTAAAAGCAGAGCAAATTTAATGAAATTAAAAACCTGAGCAAATATAAGTATACTCATTCAGCCTCATTATCGGGAAGTATTAATGACCTTAATGGCCATTAGCCTTAAATTCCATACTACTAAATAACCACCATGCATAGAAAAAAGACAAGTAACAAAACGCTGTAGAAGTATCACAGTAAAAATTGCACCCTGGGCTTAGACACGATCACAAAGCACCCGTTAATTCCAGTAAATGGTCCAATAGCATTCGGTGCCGCCCACCCACCAGTGATTAACAAGAAACCAGAAGGTGCCTACAGAAATAAATTCTTTCCATACATTGAAAATATACAGATAGTTTATTCTGGCAGAAGCAACTAAAATTTAAGAAATGCTCTAGTAAATTATGTAAGATGTGTCCATACATGCACAACAAGCACAGCCCCAAAACAGAAAATTTCCCAGTATTTAGCCACATACAAAACGTCATCTACCTTATTACATGCAAAGAATGTGGGATACAATACGTCGGACAAACCAGTACAGAATTGCATATAAGACTGAACTTGCACAGATCACAAATTAAGAAATTTGGAGAAAGATCCACCAAATGCAAAACCACTATAACTTTAGATAAATACACCAAGGAGATAGAACTAAAACACTTCCAAAAGCACCAGTTCACCAATATATCTATAGCTATACTAGCTATAGAAGAAAATGCCAAAAAAAAAGGGAAATATTGGAAGACTTCTACATATTACAATACAAATCTCTATACCTATACGGATTAAACAACAGGTTCAATGGCAGAAACTTCACCTACCCTGGGGCGAAACAGTGCACACACACACACAGTATTCCAACCAGCTAAATACATGGAAACGCTCTAAGAAACAAAGTTCAGAAAGAATACAGCAGCTACAACAGTACCAGCACACAAAAACTTAACAGCTTTGAATTACTGCTCACCTAATGGGATAACAATTCCATTAACATTAAAACCATCCACAACACCCTGTTTTCACTAAAGCCCAGCAAACTAAAAGCCCTAAATAAGATTTGTCTACAATACTCCTTCAAAAACACACATCTCAAACATGCCATATTTGAAGACATTACCAGATTTAAAATCGGATTCATCCACCCCAAAAACAAAAAAGAATATTGCATAGTAAAATACCAAAATTGCATTTTCGACCATGTTAACCTCAGAGAAGTCTTTGATAAAACCACTAAAAACCTACCTATAGATAAAATTAATATAAAAATCAGACATAGATTTGCAAGGCCCATCGGAATGGCCTTATGCAACTACAAAAACACCATAGCAAACCTGAAGAAAATTGAACCCCCTTGTCACTGCAAAGAAAACAGATAAAAAGATTACATAGAACCAATTCTATGTAATGGTTCTATACATAGAACCATAGATTACATAGAAACAAATAAAAAGATTACATAGAACCACACCACAAGCACATAATCACAGGTGACCTCAATATAGTCGAGGATTCAGCATTAAAAGAAATCATGGATAAAGGAATGAAATTTAGACCAAACCTCCATTTAGACCAAGCCTTTAAAATTTGGATTAACAGCACTTCAGATCACGTTATGGCAAGGTTCAGAGATTGCATACAACACCAATATAACTTCAAGCAATATAACCTAAAAAGAATAAATAACAAAATCAAAGACTTGCAAAACAAATTCATTATAACCAGCACAGACAAAGACAATAACAACTTCCGTATTATTTGAAAATAATTCTACACAGACACTCAAAAAGGAACTAAACAACAGCAAAACATAAAATCACTAACTCCACCCATAGTACTATTACAAAAAAACTAATCGCCATGCATAAAAAAGTTAAATTAAAAATCAATAACAATAGATTTCCATTTGTTTATTGGATCACAAAGTTCTATAAAGCCCCTGTAGGCTGCAGATTCATTACCACATTCAGGAACAGCTACATTAAAAATCCCAGTTAAAAAACTGGAGGCCGAACTACCAACCTCACCAATGCCAAGTTCATTTTGGACAATAGAAAATATATAGAATACATCAAAAATAATAATATCAGCAAAGTGTACCCCTACGATTTTGAAAATCTATTTACCAGCATTTCACACAATAATTTTAAAAAAGTGTTAATAGACTACTACGAAGAAAATCAGGAAATTCTAGACATAATAAACGGTACTGGCTAGACCTAATAAATTTATGCATAATCAATAAATACATGCTTATGGGAGACAGCATCTACGTGCAAAGTAGGTGGGGTGGCAATGGGGGCAAGCAGCTCAAGTTCCATTGCCAACCTTTACTTGCACTGCTATGAAAACAAAATTAAAGACGATAATTTTCTTCAGATACTTTGACGATGTCTTAGTTGTCGATTGTGATAAATTCGAGAGATTAGCGCTGGAAATATATTCCGCAGACCTGACCATCGAACCACCAACCCTACAAGCCACATACCTCAACAGTGAAATAACTATCAAAGAAAATAAAGTCTGCACAGGACACTTTGACAAAAGAGACCATTTCAACTTCTAAGCCATTAGACTCACAAACTGGGAGACCAATTTAACAAAACATATACATGGTAATGTAATCAGAAATCAAACTAACGGAATAATACACATCTGTAGTAACCAGGAGAATATATAATGGACGCATTACAAAAATTGAAAACTAATTTAATCCAGAACAAAATTCCTGTTAAGTTCATCAGATACCATATTAAAGCAGCCATCCAAGCCAGTTTAACCCTACATCACCCCAACACTAACCCTAACAGGGTCACAGAGCAACTGTTTGGGCCCCTATTAGACCCCCGGGTTCATTGCGCTCAGACAAGGCTTGTTGTCTGACTGCGCTGCAACCTGGATGTCCAAATTCAACCTCTAATACAACAATAACTATAATAGGGAGTTCTCATGCTGACCCTGGCTACACTAAACCCCATACCAATTCCAACCCTTTATAGTACTAACTTCACTGGATATTATAAATTATAAATTTGACAGCAAAGTGATATAAATGGTAACAAAAGAACCCGCTACTCCTTCAGATTATAATAAAGTCCAAAGCACCACAAGGTTAAAATCACCGATGGGGGTATGTAAATATGTATATAGTTATCCCACTGGGCATACAGGGGGCTGTTATGCTGTAGAAAGATTATACCAGTGCTTGTCCAGTGGACAACATTACCAATTTGATTTAAAAAAAAAAAAAAAAAATGTAATCTTAAAATGTATTAACCCAAACATCTATATAGGTATTCACTGTAATCCCTAACCATCGATTACAAATTTAATACAGGTCGCATAATCACTAACAAACAAATTAACCCATCCCTTAAACATATGTAATTATTAATGACAGATTAACCAACAAATCAGACCAGATGGCACCCTGGCTTCCTATAAAGTGGCTCCCACACAGATTGCATGTGCTTTTTCATACCAAGTGCCAGCTATAGGGATCGCAGGTAAATACCTATATACTTTTTATATTTACTCTGATGCATACCGATCGGGCATTGGGCCTCAATCCCAGCACCAAAAATTTAAAACTAAATTAAAAATAAATTAACAATTAAATTTTATTTGCCTTATTACTTTAGGACATCCATAACTTTACATGAGTACTTATTAAGCAAAACTGTTATTGAGACCACAGAAACGGGTATGTATGAGACGTTCTTTTAGTATGGCTATCTGTCTGCTCAAAACCCCTGAGGAAGTAACAGAGAGATGGCCATGTGAAGAATGTTATCTTCCTAATTCTTCCTAGCTATATTCCTAATATTTCTTGACTCAATCTTTAATAATTTCCTCTCTCCTCTTACTTTAAATCTTTCCAAACTTTACATTTTTATATTTATATATTTGTTAACTTGATTTTATGTTAATTGTTAACATGGAACTATAGGCGAACCAACAACTGCTAGAACAACTATTGCTAGCCAGTGAGTTAGGTGTTAATTACTGGTAATGCTTTCCGCTCAAAACAATAAAAATTTTCATCATCACTTGCAAAACAAAAATCAATCACAACTTTGAGCTAATATAAATATATATATACAAAGGGTACGAGGAAAGTTTTGCAATACAGCTTTGTTTATTTTATTTTTTCAAAGTAATTTCCTCTACATTCAATACACCTCTCCATCCTCCGAAACCAATCTTTAAACCATTTCTGCCAAGTTTCACTAGGGAGTAAAGCACACTCGTTGTCCCAAGCCCGTAGAAGGTCCTCATCACTGGAAAACCGCCTCCCTTTTAGCTTCATTTTCACATGCGAGAACAGTGCAAAGTTGCAGGGAGCAAGGTCTGGACTGTAGGGAGGGTGCTCGAGAAGTTTCAGTCCTGTCGTGGTCAAATATTCGGTGTAGGCTTTGGCGCGGTGAGCTGCAGTATTATCGTGATGGAGGTACCAGGTGTCCATTCTTGACTTTGGCCGCAGGTTCTTCATAGATCCAATGACTTTAGGCAGGCATTGTTCAGTATACTACTTAGCTGTGACTGTCTTCTGCGTGTCCAAAATGACACGTTCCACAATTCCACTCGATTGGAAAAATACAGCTATCATTTTCTTCTTTACAGATCGGGATTTTCTGACAATTACGGGTGTGTCGTCATCATCAAAGACCCAAACTTTGTTTTGAGCCTTGGTCGGCAGATCGTAATAGTACAGCCAAGTCTCGTCACCTGTCACGATGTTGTTCACATACCGAGATTGTCCCTTATCAAACTTTTTTAACATCTCCCGGCACCAAGTCACACGTCGTGTCATCTGCTCTTCAGTCAGTTGATGCGGCACCCAGAGAGAACAAAGTTTCTTCACGTGCAAATGATCTTGCAGAATCGAACGAATTGCTGGTGCATTTAGGCCCAAAGTATCCTCTATCTGTTGGTAGGTCACTCGCCTGTTTTCGTGAAGCATTTTCCTCACAGCAGTAACATTTTCCTCTGTAACTGACGTTCGTGGCCTTCCTGGCCTCTCAGAATCCTCCAGAGTGAAATTTCGCCTTTGGAATTCTCTGTACCACCTGAATATCGTTGTACGATGTGGACAATCATCATCTAGTGCAAGAGTCATTTCTTCTAAGCACTGGTCTATGGTTAAACCACGCACGAAATTATACCGCAAAACTGTCCTTATCTCATTTCGTGACCACGATGCCATGGCAAGCACTTTACACTCTCACTACTAATGAATAACTGAGCCCATCGACTTGGCGCGACAGCTACTATGCACGTATGAACATGTCTCAACATGCAGCAACAAGCAGCTTCCTGTGATTCATTGTTGCGTCATATTGCAAAACTTTCCTAGTACCCTTTGTGTATATATATACTGTGTGTATATACACAAGGTGTCTCAAAAATACACAGCACAACTTCAGGAATGAGTTCCTCATATGTAGACAATAAAAATATTTTATATCAACATAGTTCCGGAAATGCTTGGTTCCTGAGTTATTAACTGGAATGGCTTATCTCCCACAGGTGATTTCTTTCATCACAAGGTACTGACAGAATCTGGTGGTTTTCTATTCTGACCCTGTACTCGTCATTTGTACCACGAAAGGTTCTCAGAACAAAGATGTCCAGACAGAAAAATGTTTGAAGGTATCTATCGCTGCCTTTGAACATAGGACCTTTACACCTTGTGCTGCTGACAGAGGACGACCAAGATCTAAGACTCCTGAAGTAGAGGAGTGGACCAACTGCCTGGCCTCCATGCTCACTGATTTAAACCCACTAGATTTATTCTTGTGGGGGCCATTTAAAAGTCAATGGTGTATTCGACTCCGGTAGCTGATGTGGAAACTCTCCACAATCGAATTGTGGCAGGTTGTGAGACAATACGAAACATGCCAGGAATTTGGCATAGTCTTCGAGTCCATGAGATGTCGATGTGAGGCCTGTATTCAGGCAGAAGGTGGACATTTTGAACAATTACTATAAGGTGATGTGAACAGTTAAGTGTCATAGACAGACCTTCAAAACTTGGAAACCAAGCATTTCCAGAACTATGTTGATATAAAATATTTTAATATTACATGATGTTTACAAAAATTTATAACTGAATATATCACAACTGACAAATATGGTATCTAGTTCTCCACTCTGCCTCTCAGAGGAAATTGTTTACTTTTGTAAGTAAAAAAATTTCCTTGTGCAGTTAATATTTCATTGGTGTATTTTTTTGATTGCATCTCTGATTGAGGCAGGACAGGGAGAAATTAGATTGTTCCATAGTAAAGTATAGAATTTGCATGTAGTAGTGTATATTGTGATTTTTGTGTTTTGCCATAAATTGATATTTTTTTTTTTTTTTTTTTAAATATATCTTCTTGGTTGGGGGTCATCACATTCATGTTATATCTGTTTGCAGGGCATGGTATGTTGAGGTTCATTCTATTTTTGAATTATAATATCCATTAAATTATAAAATAATTAATGTTAATTATTATATATAATATAGTGTAACATTATGTATAATATATGCTACTATGCAGCGCTGCAGCGTGACATGGCTGACTGTGCCTTCCGCTGTTTTTTTTTTTTTTTTTGAATAGAGGCCTTTGGCATGCTAAGCACAGCAATCTCTCATATATAAAAGATATACGTTTTTATAATGATTGATGTAGATAACAATTTTTAGCTTTTAGAATAAATTAAGGATTCAGTTATTCTTTAATTAAGTCTTTAATTCTGTTTGCCACCTACAGTGAGCTTGTGGCTAGGCTACCATACCATACCATAGTTTTTCATGCCTCTGGTATGAAATACTGTCTTTTTTTTTGCAATGTTTACTAGATTGCCTTCATTGGAAATTTTCCCTTTCACAAAACTGAAATTGCTTAGCGTGCCAGACATTATCAGTGAAGTTGCAGTTATTTCTGAAATAGAGATTTTGTTTTTCAGTGTGGAGAAACTTTTTATATGAAAAACAATTTTATTTTATTATTATTATTATATTTTTTTTGGAGGACTGCCTTGTTCTTCCGAGTGTTTTGAAAGATTTTTCAGCATGATTGAAACTGCATAGTTAATGGGCGTATTGCTGACAGATGAACCAACTTTGCTTTCAGTGAATTGTCATAGTATGCAGAACTATCAAACAAAAGGCATCATCATAAGGTTAATTTGTCTCTTATTATAGGATTATCTCATCTTTTAAACACATGGCTTATTGACTTTTTAGCAATGCTATTTGTTTGGAAATAGTGTAATACACTATTGTATTGACAAATGCAAAGTACTGCATATGGGTAGAAGTAACCCCAGAGAAACATACCAACTGTGCGGTACTACACTTAAGGTGGTAGAAAATGAAAAGAGGTGGGAGTAATTGTGTAGTCAGATATGAAGTTTTCTGAGCAATACAGACAGGCTGCTAGGGCAGGTCATGGGGTTTGGTCAATGATATACAGGAATTTTGCTAGCAGGGAAAAAAGGAGGCGATTGTCCCTCTGTATAAGGCAATGGTCAGGCCACGCCTTGAGTACTGCATACAGGTCTGGAGGCCTCATTTTAGGAAGGATGTAGATTTGCTTGAGCATGTACAGAGAAGGGCAACAAGATTGGTGAGGGAAATGAAGGGATCCTGTAATGAAGAGAGGCTTAAGTTCTGCAAATTGTAGCGGTTGGAGACTAGACACCTGCGAGGTGATCTTATTGAGGTGTATAAGGCCTTGAATGGGTTGAGCACACTGAATTCTGATGGGATTCTTCCACTTGTTCAGATTACGAACCGAAGGGGGCATAAATTCAAATTGAGCAAAGACAGATGTAGAATAGATGTGCGGAAATTTGCCTTTAGCCAGCGTGTGGTTAATTGCTGGAACAAACTTCCATCTGTTGTTGTGGAAGTTGATAGGTTAAATAAATTTAAGGAGGAACTAGACAAACATTTAGAGGGAATTGTTGTGTAAATTTTTTTTTATTTTATTATTGTTGGGTTTTTTTTTTTTTTTTTTGGCTGATGCTGCATAAGCTTATACACTTGCTTTCTTGCATCACATGCCACTACTACTAATACCAGGGTAACACTTGTGAGGGCAAAGTTTATTCTGTTGTGGGCAATACGCCTATTATTACAATTAACTAGATACTTCAAATTCTGCTGGTCACAAAAACTTGAAAGGACAAGATGATTCTCCTAACTTTGTGTAATTTCAGTAAGACCCCTGTATCTGCAGGGGATACATTCCAAGACCTACCTTGGATGGCTGAAACCGCGGATATAAGCGAACACCTGCTGACCCCATATATAACATGATTTTCTTGTACGTACGTACATACGTATAATAAAGTTTAATTGATAAATTAAACACACAGTAAGACATTACCAACATTAAGTACGGTAATAATAAAGTATAGCAGACTCAATTTACTGGGATTGAATTAACGGGGACACTTCAAAACTCCAAATTAAAAAAAAAAATAAATAAAATTAACCAGAAATCATAAAATTCAAGTAATGACTAGAATAGGTATAAACAGATATTTTGCAAGTCGTAAATAAGCGACAAGAATTGCCGTTATAAGTCGTCAATTGGGAGATTAGTGTACCTATTATCTTGCAACCCCCCCCCCCCCCCGCTGTCTTCACGCCTACTGCTCAAACTAATTTTTTTTCTTTTTTCTTTTGTTTATAAATCGCAAAAATGATGGGCAAATGCAAGAGTTGTGCTTTCAAAATAAAAAAAAAAACTTGAAATTATTCAAAAGTTTGAAAACCATGCATCCGTTAAATCTCTAAAGAACCATTATAATATTCTTGATCAAACTATATGTGACATTGTAAAAAAAACAAGAGGGAAGGATAGTGTTGGACACGCAAGTAGTGCGTGGTAAGTTTTTTTTCGTTTTTTTTCTGTGGTTAACTGCGGGTAATTGAACCAGCGGATATGGGGGGCACAACTTCTCTTATTGTTCAAATACCAAAAGTATTTGAACAATAAGAGAAAATGTGACATGACTTGTGATGATACAGTATGCAGTCTGACATGGCTGATTGTGCCTTCTACTAGTATATTACTTTTCTGGATAGAGGCATATTGAGAATTATTATTATTATTATTATTATTATTATTAGCCGTATGGTGCAAGGGAAGCCTGAGGCTTATGCTGCACCAGCAAAAAAAAAAAAAAAAATTGCAAGAGAGAGAGAGAGAGAGAGAGAGAGAGAGAGAGTCAGAAGTAGAAGGGAATCACCAAGAAAGAGAAGAATGATGATGATATCCAGCTCAGGACCCTGGGTTTGCCAAGCCCATACTCACCAGATGTTGAGACCCTGGGGTTAGCACCAAAATCTCATATATTAAACCTTTCCTTATATATTTAGTCACAATCTGTCTGTGTTGAGCACATTTTCATGTAGCATATTGATTGTAAGTGACACCTTTTTTCAGTCTCATTTAGACCCCTCTGCCCTTTACAAATATTGTAGAGGATGGTGCAGAAGCACATTTGGGCATTAATGAATGTTTATTGTAGTGTAATCTAAGAACCATTTCCTTTCTTTTTTTTTTTTTTCAGTTGATTTAATGAAGTCATAAATTTAGACTAGTGTTAAGGCTAATTTATTTATTTATTTTGTCTTTTTTAGTTATATTTTGTGGCTCTTTCCTTGAAATATGAATATAATCATTTTTCATTGATGGTAATAATGATATCATTATCTGAGTACTTTACATCAGAGTATTTATGTTACTTCTAATAATTTAAATTTATGAAACTTTTTGTTTGTTTCAGTTAATGATGGTGACTACATTCAAGCTGTTCTTGACAGAAACTTAGCAGAAAATATATCCAGGGTGTTATATCCAAATGACAATGTTAGTAATATCTATTTTTTATAACTATATTTTATTTTTAAAAATCCTGTTACATTTTACTTTAAATTCTGCCTATGTTGCCTACATTCACATGTAGGCAACATAGGCAGTTCACAATCTGCCTACATTCACATGTTTGCTGTGCACTGTGATTCATGGAAATTTGGAAAAGGTGAACCTGGTGGTTTAGTGGTCCATTCTCAACATGCAAGTTTGGCCTCTGCTTCAAAAAGACAAAAGATCCTGGGATGGATCACTCTTGGTTTTTCTTGGTCTTTCTTGGAAAAAATCATGGAACAGCTAGAACTGTAATCATGATAATGAAATTGTAGAATATGATATCTATTCACATGAAACTGCTCTGAATTGAAATAGAAAGAAATGATTTTTTTTTTTTTTTTTTTTAATCATATGAAAGTTCATACACATAGCTTGCTGAGATGATTTCATCTCCTTTGCAATACGTGCATTTTAGTTTTTTGCATTTGTTTACCAAAATACCAAAAGATATAAATAACTGAATACAATTAAAATATGATTAAAAAAAAAAAAGACTTGTTTTTTAGGGGGGGCCCCATCTCATCCGAAACCACACATCAATGGCATGTGAAAACCATCAGTAAATTCTAAACCTGCTGCTGTGACGATATGTTGTACAAACACAAAGTGCTTACTTATCCAGTGAAGGCAGAACACCAAAAGAAGCTGGGCAGAAATTTTAATAAGTTTACCCCCCCCCCCCCACACAGCACTCTAATGAAAAATTAATCAGAAAATTTATGAAAAAAATATAAAATTAATTTAAGTGGATAAAATATACCAAAAAAAATTATAAAATAACCTAGAACAGAAATGGATCTGAATACAGCCAGGCCTCGCATAACGCGAGTTCGATTAATGTGATTTTCAGTTAACGCTATTTGAAAAATTATACCACTTTTCACTTTACACAATGTAAATTTCCAATTAACTATCTTTTTTTTTTTTTTTTTTGTTAAAAAAAAGATTTGAATTGCGCGTTAAGCTTACCGCGAGTTGTACGGTCAATAAACAAATGTTTGCCTGCTGCCTGCCTCGGTGTGTTCCATCAACCATCAGAAGAAGACATGATACTTGTTTGTCTCCTGCTAATAAAGTCAGTGCACACTTGCATAAAAATTCAAATTTTTAAATGAGCCAGATGAAAATGTTACTGCGAAGGAGATAACAGTAAAAGAATTAGATGAAATCTTTCGTATCGCATAGAACCTCAAACAAAAGGTTTGAGGTTCTCTGCGGTATTTATTTCGCCAGGGCCCAGAGAAGATTGTTGTCGGCTATCGGAAATTGATTGATGAAAAGAGAAAGTCAACACTGTTCAAATATTTCCGCAACAGTCATTCTTCATTGTATATTTTATGTCAGAGGTTCCCAAACTTTCTTGGTTCACAGTGCCCTTAGTGTCTCAGTAATTTTTTCAAGGCGCACCCAGACCAAAAGAAATACCTAACAGTTCCGTTTAGTAGTGAGGTCTAAACAACTTAAAGAAATGCTGAAACTGTGAACTACCTCGAGCTAGTGGTTTGTGTGGTGTCCGACAGATGTCGAATATCGCTCTTTTTCCCTCGAAAATTTAAAATATTCCATGGCTCACAGTTTGGGAACCGCTGTTTTATGCAATAAACATTTAATTCCATAATTATTTTCATTATCTTTTACATTGTATACAGTTAAAAAGTTATTTAAAAGGTATTTTTAAAATTCTTTATGGACATTCCAGAAGGTCAAGGACCAATTATAATTTTTCCTATTGGTTATTATATTCGATTAATGCGTTTCCGTTTTGCACGATGCACTCGTGGGACGAATTAATCGCGTTAATCGAGGCCAGCCTGTATTCCAAAATAACCAATGTCAGGGAAGATGCTACTGAATATCAAGTTTCCTATAGAAGAGGTGCTAGCTAGTTAGTTATTTGGAGCATTAGCAACTAAGGCCATATTGCTGCGGGATACGCGGTGGTCATTCCCTGACCTTTCCGCATCCTCCGTATTTGGTGGTGACGGGCTCGAACCCCGGTCTAATCAAGAAGCGTGTGCTACGCACTGCTGCTCCTTCCCACCTGGCTACGGAGGCGCCTTAGAAGAGGTGCAATATGTTCTAAGTTGCTGATGCACCTAAAACTATATAACAACAAATCTTGTAGAAGACTCAAGGTTTTCCTGTGTTGGGGATGGGAGGGTGAGGATGAACTTTGGATAAGAAGGAAACAGTTGGTGCTTGCTTAAAACCTACTGACACTGGTAGTAACCCACTTTATTCCTTTTGCCTGCACATGTATGACTAAATACATATTTCATAATTACAATTAGATGGAAGGAATTTAGTTAATTTTATGGTTTAAATATAGTAAGGAACTGTTGTAAAATTTTCAGGTGCAAGAAATGTATAATTTGTTATTTTAGTTCTTTGAAGGAAAAGAATTAAGACTGAAGCAGGAATATTTCATGGTAGCAGCAACATTACAGGATGTTACCAGGCGCTTCAAATCTTCTAAGTTTGGAGTTCGAGATGCTGTGCGGACCTCATTTGATAGTTTTCCAGACAAGGTAAAGATCTTACTCACTCTTACACACGTGTTTCAAAAGTATGTACAAAAAATTCTGGAATGTATTTTAGGGTCAAAAATAAGAAAAAAAAAAAAAACATTGATATATGAACTTATCTGATTGTAATTGGTTGTGGAGTTATGGCTGAATTTTAAATAATTGCTTTTGAGTTTTAAATGGCTAGAAATAATAATAAAAAAATAAATAAGATACATGCGCCTAGTGTGAATAAATACTGCACATTCTTATTTATTTTTTATTATTTTTATATTTAGCTGTAACCATATTTTTAAATTCAAACAGCCATACCACCATAAGTTTGATTTATTTTTATATTTATTCCCCCAATAATATTGGTGGGCTAGTTAGTCACTACTAATGTAACGTAATTGTATTACTGTGGTTAGTGTCGAGAAACTTGTGGGGACATTTTATTTATTTTTATGTATGTGCATTTGTGTGTTAAAATATTTATTTATAAAGATCCCAAACATGAAAGATTGTGGAAATCTCTAGTACTCCAGTATTGAATTAGGGAATACTCTCTCAAGTCTGTACCAGTCTAGAATAAGCACTATTTATAAACATGATATACTCATGGCATTAGGTGCCTCCACATTTAAACAGTCTTAATTACTCTACTTATAATAGATAAAGGTTAGAGTAATTGGTTTCTGAAACAAACGTCTCTGTTGTGGAATTGAATAGTTTAAATTTAAGGAAAGATTAGACAATTGTTACAGGGAATGTGTAGAAAAGGCAGGTAGGTTTTTTTCCCTTTGGTATATTAATTCTATATAACTGTTATATAAAGTGGCAAATGATGCTTTTTTGCATCTTTTCCACTATTAATACTAATTTAACTTAACTGTACTACCAGGTTGAGTGTTGAGAAATCTGAAGAAATTTGCGAACATTAAATTTAAATTGCTGTAGGTTAATTTGATATTACCATATTTTTTATGAAATTACCATTTGGTTATTACCATATTTTTCATGAAATATACTGAGTAAAATTGCTCTAGAGACCTGAAGTAGAGGAAAGAAAATAAAGAATTTGAGTTTTTAATTGAGCTATTAATACACTGACTGGTTTGGAGGGAAATGGAATTGTAGGTGCTAGTTCAGATTAGCATTAGCATTTGCAAAGGCACATGATGCAAGAAAGCAAACTTACATAGCATAAAACAGAAAAAAAAAAAAAAAAAAAACACCCTTATTTCACCCATCCACTCGCTCCAAATGTTTGTCAAGTTCTGCCTTGAATCTATTTAAGCTATCAACTTCTACAACGGCAGATGAAAGTTTGTTCCACCAATCAACCACCCGCTGGCTAAAGGCAAACTTCCGCACATCTATCCTACAACCGTCTTTCCTCAATTTGAATTTATGCCCTCAGGCGATTATTCCGAGCAAGAGGAAGAATTCCATCTGCATTGAGCATGCTCAAGCCATTCAAGGCTTTATACACCTCAATCAGATCACCTCACAGGTGCCTAGTCTCCAGACACTGTAATTTGCAAAACTTAGCCTTTCTTCGTAAGAGCAACCCTTTGTTCCATTCACTAATCTTGTTGCCCTTCTCTGTACTCATTCCAACAGCTCTACATTCTTCTTAAAATGAGGCCTCCAGACCCGTATACAGTACTCAAAGTGTGGCCTGACCATTGCCTTATACAAGGGGATAATCATCTCCTTATCCCTGCTAGAAAAATTCCTGTATATCATTCACAAGACACCATGAGCTACTCTTGCAGACTGTCTGCACTGCTCAGAAAACTTCATATCTGCCTGCACAATTACCCCCAGGTCCTTTTCATTCTTTACCACTGTCAGTGTGGTACTAGAGAGTTGATACATTACTTTGGGATTATTTCTTCCCATAGGTAGTACTTTACATTTGTCAATGTTAAACTTCATTTGCCACCTCTCAGTCCATCTGCTCAACTTTTCTATATCCTGTTGCAGCAGAATACTGTCATTAACAACCCTGCCAACCTTTGTATCGTCTGCAAACTTGGACATTAAGCCTGATATACCATCAATATCATTTATAAATACAGAAAACAGCAATGGACCCATCACTGAACCCTGAGGGACTCCACTAACAACATTAGTCCACGAAGAGCAGTGTCCATTGATTACCACTCTGTCTTCTCCCACTCAATCATACCTTTATCCATAGCAGCAATTTGCCTCCAATGCCACACTGCTCCAATTTGTGCAGCAGTCTTCCATGTGCAACAGTATCAAAGGCTTTTCTAAGATCCAAATATATGATATCAAAGTTATTCTTTGCATCTAGTTCCTTTGTGACTACATCATAGTATCCAATCAAATTAGTCAGACAAGACTTCTCCTTAACAAACCCATTCTGTGTCCGAGCTATAACTGAAGCCTTGTCTAGATGATCCTGCAGTGCTTCTTTAACCAGTGCCTCCATTAATTTCCCTGAAACAGAAGTTAAACTGACAGGTCTGTAATTACCTGTGCCTTACTTTGATCCTCCTTTGTGGATTAGGGTCACATTTGCACATCTCCAGTCCATAGGTACCTCCCCTGAGTCTAGGGAAGCTCTCATAATTATGGCTAAAGGTTTGCTTACTTCCTTTGCCACCTCCTTTAATATAACTGGATAGATTCCATCCACCCCAGGTGCCTTTCTTGTGTTTATCTTCAACAATTTCTCCTCCACTTTACTCTCAGTTATTACAAGATTATCTAGCTTACTGCCAGAGTTGAATACACCTCTGGCATTCTCCTCCCTGAATAACTCCTCATATGTGAATGTTGACGCAAAATATTCATTTAGTTTGTTAGCTACCTGAGCAGGATCATCAACAGTTGAACCATCGATATCAAGTGGACCAATCTGATTCATCCCCTTCCTTCTAGAGTTTACATAAGCGAAGAACCTTTTGCTGTTTTTCTTTGCATTCTTTGCCAAAGATTTCTCGTAATCTGCCTTCGCCTGCCTAACCTCCTTTGTAACTTGGTTACAGACCAGCTTATGTCTATCATAGGCTTCTGTGTCACATGTTAATTTATATGTATCCCATGCATATTTCTTCTCTGTCACATGTCTAATTAGTTCATCTGGCATCCATTTAGGCCTAAATCTTGAACAATATTTCTTTGTTGGTGTGAAAAGCCTAGTAGCTTCCAAGATGAGTTCTTTGAATTCTTCCCATTTTTAATTTGCTGTTGGTAACATCATCAGTTGGTTCCACCGTATAGAATTTAAATATACTGTCTCAGACCACCGTAGTTACCTCTACGAAAGCAAAAACCCTTCCCTTTACTCTTGATGGTAGTTACCTCTTTGAGTAAATCCCACTTCAGCACACTGTGATCACTGCCAACTAGTGGTTCCTTTATCTGCAGATTCTTGATGCATGAAGAATCATTACTGATAATCAGATCAAGATTATTACTCCCTCTAGTTGCCTCCCGAACATGCTGCTGTAGAAAACAATCATCCAATAAATCCACAAAAGCCTTGCTAGTGTGTGAGTGACCAACCCACAAATTCCCAACTCAATATCCCGGAAATTAAAATCCCCCATTATAAGACACACTAATTTACTGGCCCACTCTATTTCTCTGCACAATTGCTCATTATACTCATCAGATTCATTAGGCCTATAACACACACCTACTCTCATTTTTCCTCTCCCAGTGCTTATGTTACACCAAAGAGACTCAAACATTGTATTGTCTACCCACATCAATTGGATGCACTTCCTTAGATTTTGTGTTTCTTAACTAACAGCATAACCACTCCTCCCTTCCTGTCCTGTCTATCCTTTCTGTACACATTGTACTCCCCAAATTCCAGTTTTGCACTGCTTATGTCTGTGTGACACCATGTCTCTGATATCCTAACAATATCTGCCTTTGGTGTCTTGACTAGCACTTCAAGCTCATCGAATTTATTAACTACACTCCTAGCATTGGTGTACATGCAAGTATACATGCACCTGTTTCTACATTTAGTTACCTTAACACAGCCCACATATTCACTTGTTCCACTATGACTCCCAGCATCCTGGAAATTCCCATTGCCTTGCTTTCCAGGCTGCTGCTCAATTGCATTTCAATAGAAGTAGTGCAAGAATCACTTTTACCTCTGCCAGTGGCTACTGTTAATCTATTAGTCTGTGTATCCCCCCAAACTAGCAGTTTTCCGACTCACCTAACTCTGCCTCGATAGCATCAGCAAATATTCTTGCACCCTTTCTATTTAAGCATATCCCATCCCTGTAGAAGTAATCTCTCCTGTTAACAAGCACAGACCAGGCTGAGAAAAATTCTATCCCTTGAGCCTTGCACAATCTCTCCAGGGCAGAATTGATTGACAAGGCTCTCATCATATACCTCCCTCCTATTGTGTCTGGACAGAATTGCAAACACTTTCAAATTCAACCCTAACTCACGGCTTTTTTTCAGCATTGTCTTGTACTTGTTAAGTAATTCTGCTGGTATCCTGCTCTTAATATCATTAGTGCCAACGTGTACAACAATATCACCCTTTGTGCCTTTAAACGATGAAATCTGCTCTACAACGTCATCAACCTTTGCCCCTTGGTCCTGTTCCATCTAATTCCTTTTGCACAATATGTTCCCCATTTCCCTGACAATAGAGTCACCTACAACAATTAGTTCCTTTGGGACCAGTGCATTATGCCTTAGGGTTGCTGCTGTTTTGCGTGATGTCCAAGTGCAAGCTCTGGCATTGACGTGGGAAGCTGAGAGCTTGATGGGCCCTTCAATTTAAATCCTTTGAGGGCATCCACCCTGTCCTTCAGGCTCTCGCTCTCATATAAGCTCATAACAATGCCGAGATGGCACCTGATTTCCTCGCACTCCTTACATCGCGCACACAAAAGACATTCCCCTTGACAATATCATGTCCCATTACTGATTGCTCCACAAACATCAAACAAGCAGTGCATTTCAATAGACTGTGATTCAGAGGACAACTGTCCCCCTCAGTTCTCCCCTGAGCCACAGCACTTCCAATAGTTTGAGGCTTTTGCTTTGATGCTCTGGTCTGAGTAATGATTTCTATTCAAGTTCAATAAAATTCCAACACAAAATATAACCCTAAACTGTATTTTGGTATTGAATATTATCTCTGAGTTACATTATATGGCTTTCTTATCCCCGTCAACTTATATGTATTAATTTATGATGTTACGTTTGTAATAACTAGGTCGCTATATTTTTTTAGTTAAAAAAGTACAATTCAATTGACAATGAAATTTAATAAGATTAATAAATTTTACTGATTAATTGATACTACTATACTCACTATTTAGTTTTCCGTTAAACCTTACGCTATCTAGTTTTTCGTTAAACCTTACGCTAGCACACATATCGTATAACAATGGTGGCAAGTTATGAACGGTTAATCTACGGACACGAGGTATTATTTACTTTCCAAATCATGCTATCTAAATTCAAAATAAACCACGGAGCTTGACTAGGTCTAGTCTATAAGCTACTTATAGAAAATAATTTAAACTAACAATTAAGTCAAAGCGGCTAAGTATAATTAAAAACTTTTCGTTCACGGGAGCTGCAAAACTTGTCCACACGTGGATTTGATACCCTTACTGATACTAAGTAATAACCTACAAAATCTCTGTCTAAATTCAATTTAAACTAAAGTATTGTTACTAGGAATATAAAGCAACTCTAAAAAATAAATTAATATGCCAATTTAAGTCAATAAAAAAGCAAAAAACTTCTCTATTTGCTGGAACCGTAAAAACTTTGCCTGTTCACATGTACCTGAAGGATTTTGATGCATCACTGTTGAAATTACAATCCCTAATGCGGTCGTATAACAGTCTCAGCAGCTATATGAACACTAACAGTTTTTGCAATGATTTCTGCAATTTTATAAGACACAGTCATTCCATCATCATTTATTTGTATGTTCTTCTTAAATAAGGACGTAACAGTGTTACGTTGCTCAAAATTCTGTTTTACATTTTTAAAATATTTGGTGTGTTTGCCAACTTTATCAGGATGTTTCCTTTTTAAGTGATCTAAAAGCCTTGATGGTTTCATAGCCTCATTTGAAAAAGAACTATTACACATAAGACACAGGCTATCTTGAGTCAAATGGGCTTTTATAAAAAACCATAAGCTAGATATTCATCTAGATACTACAACACTTTTTTTCTTTTCAGCAATTGACATGATTGATGATTGGTTGAATAACTACAAAGAATTAAATAATAAAATATAAACTATTTTTATTTAACTCTCATAGCCCAAGTCACTCACAAAGCACTGTGACATAATGCTATGTCACATTAACAACTTCCACAGTTGGAAGTTGTTAATGTAATAAACAACTTCCACAAGGAAACAACAAATCAATTCTAATCGTCGTTTAGAAAATAGAAACAATACAACG
This sequence comes from Mastigoproctus giganteus, assembly GCF_048544385.1. NCBI lineage: Eukaryota > Metazoa > Arthropoda > Arachnida > Uropygi > Thelyphonidae > Mastigoproctus > Mastigoproctus giganteus. Next base: position 201,905,389 of record NC_143577.1, read on the forward strand.
AAATGTTTCCTCATCCCATCCATGCCTCATATATTGACCGATGAAACAAAATAATAAATAAATAAATCGCATCACTGCCAAGGTCGCAGCTGTTGGAAAGGTGCAAACGCTAAGCATTGTAGAGACATTACCTCTGAAAGCACTTAGGCATTCAATGTCTATGAAAAGCAAAGGTGGTTGAATTAAATCATGCCCATTATCTTCCTTTTATCAAAATTTCTCACTCACTTCTAATACAGGAACTTCCCGACTTATATAAAGGTTTCATTCCGTGGAACGCTGTGTAAGTCAGGGAATTTCTCCCCATGCTTGTACAGCACTCGCAACTGTGCTCGTTGAATTGATTGAATCAAAAAATAAATGTTCGACGAATATTTAAATAGGATTATTTATTGTATTTATTCGATTTTTTTATCTCGTGTGCAGGAAAAATTACAAAAACGGCAATTTAAAAAAAATTTCAAAATTATAAAATTACAAAAAAAGAGAGGAGACAGGCATAACGTCAGTAAGTTTTACCTCTTGAGCATCATTGCCAGAATCGAAGCCTTCAGCTGATAAGTATGCGGCTGTGGAGATTTAGAAGGGGTCAGCCACTCAATTGTACGAAAGAACATATTAATAGATTACTGGACAGTGGCTTTTTTCTTTTCATCACAGATTTCTTTGTAGCAAGCAAGCATATCATTCACCCCTCTGTTAACTTTTAAGAATTGTTCGCTGTCAGGATCCATCTTCTCAAACATCGCCATTGCCAATGCAATTTCACGAAATGCCATTGCCATCTCTCTCTCTCTGGCGATGAACATTTTGGTTGCTCATTTGGTTCATCTTTAGCTTTGTCAGCATTTTTTTTTTTTTTCACCATTGCTGCCTGCAAGTCAGTATGTTATTTGTTAGATAATTCCTTCTCTTCTTCCTCTATTAACTCCTCCATGTCTTTGGCATTAACGTCCAACTGAAGTAGCTCTGCAACCTTTACAATCTTATCTGTAACCTCTTCATATTATCAGTCTTTTTCAAATCCTATGTGGCCTTTTATGTGCCATGGGCATATTTTCTTCCATATGCCATTTAAACAACTTTTAGTAATTTCCGCCCAGGCCTTATTAATGTTTAAGATGGCATGGTTAATATTGTAAGATTTCTAAAAGTCTCTCAACGTAAAATTTTTCTCATCATCTACTGCAGACAATGCATGAGCAAATGTCCATAAATACACTGGTGTGCAAAATTTAAGGACCAGTCAGGTTTTCACCTGTATGGATATGGGCCTCGATATGGGAAAAGCATACCAAAGGAACCTCATGAGGTACAGAAATGAAGGAAACAACACTGACACAACAACGGAAATAAAACGTCACAGAGGGACTTTATTCAAAAATGGCAACATGGCACTGGCTGCCATGATACAGATGCATCACTGCCAAAGATGGAACAAAGGGAAGAGATGGTCCTCAGTAGGAGATATGGCCACCCCTATTGTCGATGCAGGCTTTGCACCACCTGTCCATACTTAGAACAGTATCGTTGATAAGTTCTTGCGGTAACATTGTCCATTCCTTTGCCAGTGCCATCTTCAGCTGGTGAACATTTTCTGGTGGGTGTGGACGTGTCGATAGGTGTCTCCCCAGAGTGTCCCATTTGTGTTTGATGGAATTTAGATCGACAGAATGGGCAGGCCAATCTATACGATCAATGTTCTCACTTTCCAAAAGCATATCAACAGCTGCAGTGAGATGGGGGTATGGCGTTATCATCCATAAACACGAACTAGGGGCACCTCATTCGTGCCTCTAGCACCTCGGAACAGACGCACACGGGGAAGGATTACCTCAGTACAGTAGCGTGCACTGGTTACAGTACCGCCTTCCAGTATCTGGAGTTGTGTACGTCCATTCAAGATAACGCCTCCCCCAGACGAGAACACCTCGACCACCATATTGATCCCTCTCAGTGATGTTTGCGGGGTGATACAGTGTATCTAGTCAACCTCTTGCCGGATTAGCTGATGTCCAGAATCACTGCTGAGACTGAATCTGCTCTCATCAGTAAAGAGTACCTTATCCCATTGCGCTGCTGTCCAGTTCTTTTGTTCGATGCACCACTGTAAACGGTGTCTCTGATGGGCAGGTGTTAAAGGGATGCAGCGTACTGGCCATCGGGAAACAGTCCACCTTTGTGTAGTTGCCTGGCCACAGTTAACCGCAGTGTCCTGTGCGGCTGGTTTGCAATAGATCCCGCTGTCTGGTGTCGGTCCCTCTTGGCCTGTGGGAGTATATAGCGGTCATCATTGGACATTGTTTTTCATGCATGACCACCACTGGTACTTTGAAAAGCTGTACCTGTCATTCTGAAGGCCAACCACGCACGTGAGACGATGCTATGGGTGATACCAAACTCTGCAGCCACACTCCTCGCACTTCGACCTTCCTTAAACTTCCCAATTATTTGACCCCAGGTAAAGTTATCCAGATGTTATCTACTGGCCATTTCGTTGTCTGTAGCACTGTATGAAACCAATTGAACGTCTGTTACAATGCTCACCATTCGGTAATTTGCACATAAATGCTGAACTGCTGCTTTTATCTGTTTATGTGAGCCATCTCATCACGATTCAAATTTTTGCATATGCACCAGCTTTCTGCCGAACGGCCACAGTTATGCAAATCGCCACAGGCTGTTTCGCTTGATTTTGTGGTTGTAACCTTTAGAAATAGTGTTCATCCTTAAGTTTTGCACACCAGTGTAGTATGCTTTTAAATTCGAAATAACACCTTGATATATAGGTTGGATGAGTGAAGTCGTGTTTGGTGGTAGAAATATGACTCTCACATTCAAAATGAAATCATCTACATGCAGGTGCATATTCAGGGGTGGGCAGAAGGGGCATATGCTTTTCCTTAAACTTAATTTTTTTAGAACACCTCCTGCGTTCTAAAAAATTCAGTGGTCGCCATGCCTCCCCCTATGATGATACCTGGATACACCACTGTCTAGACGTGTAGGATGTCCATCAGCATATAATAGAAGCAAAATCTTGAAAGGAACTTTGTTGTGTCTATAATATTTTCAATCTCGGGACTGAAGCAGCATTTAAACCAATTCTCAAAGAGAGATGTTGCTGTCCATGCTCTCTGGTTTGATCGGAATTGCACAAGTAAAAGTGGCTTTATTGATGCCCTTAAATGCACGGGGATTTCCAGAATGGTACACAAGCAGTGGTTTTAATCTGTAATCTCCAGCTGCATTAGCCCCAAGAAAGAGCGTGGCCCTATCTTTTTATGACTTGAAACCTGGCATTGTCTTTTCCTCTTTGGCAGTGTATGTTCGATCCGGAATTTTTTTCCAATACAGAGCAGTCTCGTCAAAGTTAAAAATTTGCTGCATTGAATAGCCACCTTCATCAATAATTTTTTGCAACACATCACAAAATTTCTTTGCAGCTGCAGAATTGGCACTGGCGACTTCACCGCATACTTTAATGTTGTGGAAATCAGCATGATACTTGAACCTATTAAACCACTCGTTGCTTGCCACGAACTTGGGTTGGGGTTCGCCATACTTATCCTTAATATCTTTATAAATACTTGTTGCTTTTCCTTGAATGGTCATTAGACTCAGGGGGCACTCGCTTCTCACTCTGATTTTTCCATCCATGTCCATGATTTTCCACTGAAAAACCAGCTGTTCCGTATAGCATCTATTATTAACAGATGTTCCATATATCTTCGATATAGTACCTGAATGCTGTTTTGTGAACACTGTTGATCTTAAGTGCATTGATCCTTTGTTACGCTCTTTTATACGTGCACTGTCCTTTAAAATAGTATTCACTGTTGAAGCAGCGAGACCTAATTCCCTTGCAGTAGATGACAAACTTTGTCCTGCTTTATACTTCGTAATAATTTTCATCTTCATTTCTAAATCAATTTTGTTTTGTTTCCTGGCACTACCACCACCACTTGCACTTTTCGTTGGTCGCTTTCCCTTCATCATTGTAATACGTAAATAGGAATGAAGAGAAGTTTCTAAAAATTTGTTTTTAGTGTGATTGAATATTTCAGTGAAGGGGAACACATTTCACCATGATAGCGTAAAAACGCACATAACTGCAGTTATCAGTATTATCACAAATGCAGAAAGATCGAGTTTACTACCCATTTATAATTAGATGCACTAACAGAGAAGCCCAGTAAATCGGAAAGTGCAAATTGTTTTTATTGTTTTTTTTGGTCGTGACCTCCAGAAACGTGCTTTAGAAAATATCACAAAGGCATTCAAAATTGATTTTTAAAACGGAAGATATGATAACGATGAAAGTGTAGTGCAATTTCCATTATAAAAATTACCTTTTAGAGAGATAAATAGCTTAATAATATAGCAAAATTTTCCACTTCCAAGGACTTGGAATGAATTACAAAAAAAAAAAAGTGTGTTATTGGGTTCACATTACGATATTTTCATGATACCTCCATTAATTCCTACGGGATGCAGAATACGTTTCCACGAATTTTTTAAGTTTGCACCGGCCGGCAAAAACTTAAAAGTTGAATTTCCGTAAGTAGAGTATTACGTTGTTGTTGTTAAATTTGTTGGTGCATCAGCAACTTAGGCTATAATGCACTGATTACTGTCTAATATCTTCTTCGTTTGTTTTACATGTAATATGACTCATATATTGTGATATTTATTTATCAATTTTAGAAAGAGAAAAATGTCATCCATATTCTCACGATCTCCTAGAACACACTAATGATAACTGAGAGTATTATGTAAGCCGGGGAGTTCCTGTGTAATATACCTATATGTTAAAAATCAGTTCTCAGGGGAAAAGAAAACCCAATGAGAGAAATTAAAGAATAAGATATTGTCGGGTAGAGTTGAACTTTGGAGGGCCACAAGCCATTGTATACTGCAATAATTAAAGACAAACACCAGCCAAGGAATAAAAAATTTTTACTATAAAAATAATAAAATAATGTGATACACTATCAGAAGACTAAAATATTACGATAAATTAAACTACGATAAAACATTAAAAATATAGTTAAAAATATACCGAAGCAATAAAATTATCTAAAATAAACTGGATTAAAAGCGATAAAACCTGATGCTTTCGGAGACTGCTGTCTCCTTCTTCAACAGTATACTATTACTGCAATGACACATCCTTAAGTAGCAGACCCATGGCACTCATGCACGTGGTCCATCAGACACATGGTCGGCATTCCCCATGCGCGCATCGGAAACGGAAGTGGCTTGGGAGAGTGTCAAACAGAACCGGTCATCCCGTCTGAGGACAACCACCTCAAACAGGGGGTGTAAACGTGTCCCCCTGTCCCTGTTAATAGTATTACGACTGGATGAACCGATTCGCAAGCTCTCGAGCCACTTGCATTCCCAAAATCCATGGGCACGGTCCGTAATGAGAGCATCTTCAGGGGAGATCCGATGCTGCTTCTCCCAGAAATGCTCTGCCACAGCAGACCTCGCATAGTTAACGGTCATGTGCTCCCCCAGTCGGTCTTTTAAACGTCTGGGGGAGCTCCCGAGCCACTTCCGTTTCCAATGCGCGCGCGTGGGGAATGCCGACCATGTCTGATGGACCAAGTGCATGAGTGCCATGGGTCTGCTACTTAAGGATGTGTTATTGCAGTAATAGTATACTGTTGCAGAAGGAGACAGCAGTCTCTGAAAGCTTCAGGTTTTATTGCTTTTAATCCAGTTTATTTTAGATAATTTTATTGCTTCAGTATATTTTTAATGTTTTATCGTAGTTTATTTTATCGTAATTTATTATAATATTTTAGTCTTCCGATAGTGTATCACATTATTTTATTATTTTTATAGTAAAAATTTTTTATTCCTTGGCTGGTGTTTGTCTTTAATTATTGCAGTATGGAATTTCCCAGCCCCATAGGCCTGTTTGAAGCCATTGTAACACCCATGATTTTTTTCGACCCCCAAAAACCAATTTTCGCCCACCATTGAGAACCCCTGCTCAATACAAATTTAAAATCCACCCTAACATTGAATATTGTTCCAACTTTTTGGGGTGGTGCCCCCAAAACTTCTCTCGGGCTTCTCAACTCCATTCAAAAGAGGCAGTCAGGTTAATTAATGATCCAGCTCTTACAAAGTCTATCCACTCCTCTGTCTCATAGAAACAGAAAAAAGTGCCATTCGAGGTATCCTATTATCAATAATAGGATAATCATAATGATTATTTTATTTTACTCTATTTTATATTTTATTATTTATTGCTAATTATCTTTATTTCTAGGGTATAAAGAAGTAAACCAACACAGGCTATCTTGGTCTTTATAGGTTCTTTTTGCCTAATGGCCTGCTTTATACTTTTATGCTAAAGTTTTATCATACATCTGCTCTTTTGGGTCATAGACTCACTTTGAGCACCTATATGGTACAAATTACACTCTTACAGTAGTAATTAGATTACAGACTGATGTAATGTTTAATCTATAATTGATGGCAGTAATCCAATCTAATATACATTTTATCACTCTTCCTTTTACTGCCATTCCATTGTTTCATAATAGATCACCCCCCCCAAATGAGCCAAAACATTATGACCACCTACTTAATATGATGTTGGTCTTCCACGTGCAGCCAAAACAGCTCGTACCAGGCGAGGCATGGATGCTACAATATTTCTAAATGTGTCTTGTGGTATCTGGACCAACACTTAACCAGCAGATCCTTTAACTCCTGTAAGCTTGAGATGCTGCAGATTGGAGTTGCTGTTGCAAAACACAAACCACAGTGATTGATGGGATTGATCTCTGGAGAATTTGGAGGCCAGGGCAAAACCTGGAAATCTTCCTTGTGTTCCGCGAACCAGTCTCGAACAATTCGGGCAGTGCGGCATGGCGCATTATCCTGCTGAAAGATGGCACCGCCAGAGGGGAAGACCATTGCCATGAAAGGGTGTACCTGGTCAGCAATGATTTTTAGGTAGTGTTAGATGTCAGAGTGCCTGGCACATGGATGACTGGACCCAGGGTATCCCAGCAGAACATCGCCCAAAGCATGACACCAATGCCATCGGCTTGTCCCACACGGCATCTAGGCACCATCACTTCCCCAGGTAAACGACGCACACTTACCCAGCCATGCACATGGTGCAACACGAAATGTGATTCATCGGACCAGACGACCTTTTTCCAATCGCTCAAGGTCCAGTTTCGATGCTCGCATGCCCATTGTAAGTACTGTTGCCAGTGAACTATGGTTAGCATGGGCACTCGGAGTGGCCTGTGGCTATGTAGCCCCATTTTCAGCAGGGTTTGATGTACTGTGTGTTGTGACACATTACCTGCACCATGAGTATTCTATTTACTGGCGAGTTGCGCCACAGTTGCCCTTCTGTTGCCACGTACCATCAGGGAGAGCCTTCACTCATCTCATGCATCAATGAGCTGTTGTTGTCCAACACCTATCCGGCAGTTCATGGGTTTTCCCTCCTCAGACCACTTTTGGTAGGTACTAACCATGGCTGACCATGAGAATCCCACCAGCCGTGCTGTTTCGGATATGCTGTGACCCAGTTGCCTGGCCATTACAATTTGGCCTTTGTCAAACTTGCTTATGTCCACTGCCTTTCCCATCTGAAGAACAAGAGTAACGCTGATTAACAGAGCTCAGTATCAGGTGTTTTTTATACAGTGTTCCGACCTGCACATGTGCCGTAGTTCGCCCGCAGTTGCTTCGATTTGCATAACGACTCTCTGGTCATAATGTTTTGGCTCATTGGTGTATAGACAAATGATATTTTCAGTGTATTGGGTAGGGGTGCTGACCTGTCAAAAGTAATTTCCATAGAAAAAATTGGGAATGCCTGCAAGATAAAAGCAAATAATCTGAAATTAAATTAGATTAACATAAAAATAATAATGATAACAATGATGGTACCTAAAGCAGTGGGTCCTAGGGCTTTAACTACTTTTTCATAGGTTCGGCAGCCAAAACCGTAGGAGCCATTGCAATAAGCAGGGTCTCTGTTTCTGTTATGATGTATAAGTATGAAATATATACATCATAGCCAACCCGACAGAGACCAAAAGGAAGGAATAAAATTCAAACATAAATAAATATATAAATATAAAATAGAGTTAAAAAGATAAAATAATGCCAATTAAATCTTGTTAAAGGAAAAATGAATGAAAGTTTGAATTCAAAAAGAAGGCAAAATACAGTAGGAAATTCAAACAGAGTAACTTAAGATAATGGAATAGTCAGGTTTATGCCAACTTACTGTGTGCTTAGACTGGAATCGGTGAAATTAGCTGCATGTAGTGATTACGGAGCAATATCGGAGACCCAAAGATGAAAAACAGTAGTTCTCTGTACAGTATATTTATATGTTGACGTAACCCCGATTGAGTGGGGGGAGGAGAAGGTGGAAATCGTCAAAGTGAACCGTTCCTGTGTGATGGGGAAGTAAGCAATTAAACAGACAAGGCAAAGTGCCAGCAAAGGGAGAATGAATGACTAACAAGGTAGTGTAGAAAAGACATTAAACTTTGTTTAAGAAGAAAAAAGGAGCGATAGCACAGGAATAGCATCTCGACATTGCTTTCGGCCAACCTAATTGAGCATCCGAAATACGTTGTAGTTATTAAGGACAGTAGAAAGCGATATACCTTAGTCGGTCCCTGGACGGATGACTGGACAAATGCTTCATGTGTTTAAGTCAGTATTGGTATTGTTATTGAGGAAATGTAAAAAGAAAGAAAAATTGAAATAAAAATAATAACGTTGACAAAACAGCAAGCAGGACATAACAAAACACCAATACCCCTGTGCATAGCCAAACCATGGGCACAAGCTTTCTACACTGCGAGACATGAGAGGCTAGGGAGTATATAACTATACATTATGTACAAGCCTGAAAGTAATATGTAGTTATACATCATGAGAGAGAGAGAGAGAGAGAGAGAGAGAGAGAGAGAGAGAGAGAGAGAGAGAGAGAGAGAGAGAGAGAGAGAGAGAGACCCGGCTTATTGCAGTGGCTCCTGTGGTTTTGGCTGTCAACCCCATGAAGAAGTAGTTAAAGCCCTAGGACCCACTGTTTAGGTACCATCATTGTTATCATTATTATTTTTATGTTAGTCTAATTTAATTTCAGGTTATCTGAATTTACCTTGCAGGCATTCTCAATTTTTTTCCATGGTAATTACACTTGACAAGTCAGCACTCCTACCCAATAGACTGAAAATATAGATTTGTCTATATTTCATTATGGTTGCCGGGTATTTCTGCTATAACTAGTAGTGCCCTGGATCCATAACCCGGTTTAATAATTTAATACTTTTTCTTGTCTTGCTTGGTTAATACATTCAGTAATGTGATTATATCCTTTTATTTTTATCGCTGATATATATATATATATATATATACAGTGTATATATATATGTATATATAGTGTGTGTGTGTGTGTGTGTGTGTGTGTGTGTGTGTGTGTGTGTGTGTGTGTGTGTGTGTGACCCTATTTAAAGTAGTTATTGGCATAAATACAGTTTATACTCTATCAAATCTACTAAAAAAATTTAGTGAAAGAATTAAAATATGTAGCTTGACTTCATCTAGTTTTGACTAGTTTGAGTAGATCTAAAATTTTTCATTAGAAAGGTATTCGTGATCTTTCTTCGTAAGGACTCATTTTTACCACTTTCTGTCTTCTCACCTGTCTGCAGAAGAACACACTGTTAAGTGTGTTATTCTGCAGATAGGTAAGAAGAGATATATATATATATATATATATACAGGGTGTTTCAGTTAAACGTTTCAGAACTTCTAAGAGGGGTAGGGTACATCCTGACAACTCGAAATCATATAGCAATGTGGGGTCGGAAATGCTTTCCTGAAGCGGTATTGTACACAGAAGTCGTCGTGCAGCACAGATTCGATTTTCGGTCAATGTATGGGCCGGTATTATGGGAGATCACCTCATCGGACCTTACCTGTTACCGTGTCGTCTAACCGGACCTATCTACTTGATCTTTCTGCAGCGAGTATTGCCACAACTTTTGAGAGATGAACAGATTTCTGCATCAACGCAACAGACAATGTGGTTCCAACATGATGGAGCCCCTGCCCATTATAGCGGAGATGTTCGTAACTACCTGGATGTCACATTTGGTCAACAGTGGATCGGACGTGGTGGTCCCGTGCGTTGGCCTGCTCGGTCACCCGACCTATCATGTCTTGATTTTTATTTCTGGGGTCATATGAAATCGCTAGTTTATGACACCCCTGTTGACAATGCTGAGGAGCTGGTTGCAAGAATCGCAGTAGCTGCCGAAGAAATTCGAAATTCGCCTGGAGTATTCCAGAATGTTCGGATGTCCATGCGTCGGAGATGTGAGGCGTGCATTGTAGCCCGTGGAAGAAACTTCGAAAACTTACTTTAATCCATGTACCTTTTGCTTCTTTTCATGTATTATTAAAACGATTTCTCACTTACGGTCTCTTTTCTTCATGGTGCTTCTGTGTAAAACACCGCTTCAGGAAAGCATTTCCGAGCCCACATTGCTATATGATTTCGAGTTGTCAGGATGTACCCTACCCCTCTTAGAAGTTCTGAAACGTTTAACTGAAACACCCTGTATATATATATATATATATACACACACGTTTCTACTTGTTTTAGTTTACTTGTAGATTGTTACCGATTATTGGTGTTTTTCACATAAGTATTAGTGTTCATACAGTTTGTGTAATCAAGCTAGCCTAGTTTAGGTTATCTTCATTCCTTATATGAAACTAATACTTATATGAAAAATGCCAATAATCGGTAACAATCTACAAGTAAACTAAAACAATTAGAAACGAATATATACTGGCACGTATAATGTACAATTGGCCTAATGGCAAAAATACAATGGCATTAACACTGCACAAAAGAACACATAAATCTAAAAGAATACATACAACTAAACGTAATAACGACATAAATGCTAATAATATAGGTAGAGTAATTTGTGACAAGCTTTACAGAAGAAGAACCTCCAATTCCAACTGAATATAGTGTATTATTTTTTGTAACGATTTGCTGCAAAATAACCTCTTCATTTACTGTTCATATGATTTATTACATTTCATACTGATTCATAGATTGAATTTGAATACACTCCCTACTGAAATATGAGTTGCTCCCACAACATTGACAGTAAAAGAATTTTTCAGTGAAAAAATGAGCTATTACTAACAAAAATAAAAGTTTACTGTCAGTAAATTTTGCCACTACTGTCAGTATTTACTCTATACTAATATACACTGGTGTGCAAAATTTAAGGACCAGTCAGAATTTCACCTGCAGCTTCTCATAGGAGTGGCTTGGATATGAGAAAAGCATATCAAAGGAACCTCGTGAGGTACAGAAATGATGAAGGAAACAACGTTGACCAACAACGGAAGCAAAATGATACAGAGGGACTTTATTCAAAAATGGCAACATAGCACTGGCTGCCACAATACAGATGCATCACTGCCAAAGATGGAACAAAGGGAAGAGGTGGTTCTTGGTAGGAGATATGGCTACCCCTAATGTCGATGCAGGCTTTGCACAACCTGTCCATGCTAAGAACAGTGTTGTTAAGTTCTTGCGGTAACATTATCCATTCCTCTGCCAGTGCCATCTTCAGCTGGTGAACATTTTCTGGTGGGTGTGGACCTTCCGCTAGTCATCTCCCCAGAGCATCCTACGTGTGTTCAGTGGGATTTAGATCAAGAGAATGGGCAGGCCAGTCCATATGAACAATGTCCTCACTTTCCAAAAGCACATCAACAGCTGCAGTGCGATGGAGTGTGGCGTTATCATCCATAAACACGAACTCGGGGGCCAATGGCACCTCGGAACAGACGCGCATGGGGAAGGATTACCTCAGTACAGTAGCATGCACCGGTTACAGTACCGCCTTCCAGTTTCTAGAGTTATGTATGTCCATCCAAGATAACGCCTTCCCAGACGAGAACACCTCAACCATCATACCGATCCCTTTCAGTGATGTTTATGGGGTGATACCATGTGCAACCTCTCACCAGATTAGCTGACATCCAGAATCGCTGCTGAGACTGAATCTACTCTCATCAGAGTACCTTAAGTAAAGATTACCTTACCTAAAGAGTACCTTAAGTAAAGATTTTGTGGTTTTAACCTTTAGAAATAGTGTTGGTCCTTAAGTTTTGCACACCAGTGTAATGTCAGTGTAAATACACCATAATAGTCCCATAAATTTAACTGCATGAGTAGTGTAATGGCTTCATTTGTATTATTCTCTGGATGTATTATCATCAGACATCTTTAGCATGAAGTGTGGCTTGCGGAGAGGTGAAAGTTATGCTTAATTCGTGTGTAGTTACATCCTTGAGCCTCGGATTCGGGCTTGGTGTCCTGTTTTCTCAAGCGGTATGTTGTTTGTTTCGAAGATATTTCTCATACGTAGCATCGGGAACACGTTGCGATTTGACCTTTACGGATATAAAGCTACTTTTGAGTAATAGAAAGAGAAATAATGGATCCTGTAATTCATTTCACAGAGTTCTTGTGTTTCCAGACTCCAGCATAGCTTGCAATACAGTTGCCAAAGGCGAAAAATGTGTGAAACCAAATTGTAGGTTTTCCCATGAGAAAACTTCCGTAGTTATTATGGAAGAAGTATTGACTTCCAGTCGTTATACAATAGATATTTGTGGGTATCTCATAACTTCAAACTACCTTCGTGAACTAATAATAAATTGTCATAAAAAAGGGGTGGCTGTTAGATTGATAACTGATAAAGCTGCAGAAGAGACTAATGTTAGCGGAAGGCAAATAGGAATGATAAGAGCAGAAGGAATTCCAGTTAGGAGTAATAGTACAGCTTATTGGATGCATCATAAGTTTGTTATTGTGGATCAGCAAATCCTTCTTACTGGTTCTTTGAACTGGACTGAACAAGCCATGATGGGAAATTTTGAAAATATAATCATTACCACTGAAAAACAATTAGTAGAACCATTTATTGCTGAATTTGAAAAGTTATGGGCACTCTTTAAATTTTAAGGACAAACAATGGACATCCACTGTGATATATTTTTTTTCTTTCTTACTGTATAGAATAATTTTCACTGCAGTGAGTTATTTTATACAGTCAAATTATGCTAGCCTTAATGGCTTACGTGAATGTTTTATTATTTTAAATCATGTTTTAAGATCATTATCCATTTCTATCCCTTTCTCATACATCATATCCAACCTTTGAAGTGATTAATGGGATCTGTGGCACATGGGTCGGTTGTAGCTGTTCATTTAGGGGGAGGAAAAAGTTCTAGATTCAGTTTTTATCATCAACTTTTTTTGACCCATTGAATGTTAAGGCTAGTATATCTGAAACCATCTCATGAAGATGTTGAGTGCTAATGTGATAAAATTATCAATTTATATGTGAAACTCCTGGCCAAGCTGGCTGTGAAGGGTATATTGCAGGGTGTATTTATTTTCTCTGCAATAAAGAATATTTATTTATTTATTTATGTATTGTTGCTACCTTCACAACAAGATACCAGGTATTGCACTACTTTGAATAAATACCACTTCTCTAGTAGAGGAGACTGCTGTTATTTATTTTCAATGGTCACCACCACTAAGATGCATTTCGGAGCTTGTTGGCTCGTCAGTGGGCGGGCAGGTACTCTGATAATGCAGACGTAGTTAAATTTATGGGTAAACTATGGTGTATTTACACCGATATTATATAGTTAATTTCACCCTCTAACATATTATGCCTTGTGCATTTAGTCTTGAAAACTATATACTAATGCAGAGCAATTTATGAACTTATAATTAAGTGTAGGAAAATATCATGATTTGTTGGAGTTTGGAAATGGTGTCAGAAGCCTTGTCTCTCCCAAGAAACATCTCTTATGACAGGCTCTCTTAGTATCAGTCATATACTGCAAGAAAGTCACAGGCTAGGCATTTGCTACATGCACAAAAAAAAGTGTGTAATAAAAAACTAAATAATAACAATAATGAACACAATAGTAATAAAAATAAATAAAAAAACAATAAAAATACAGAGAAAGATATAAAAAAATAAATATATATAAAAGAGATAAGAAAATAGATTTCTCTAAGCTGTCAGCTTCAACTACCCTTGGGAGTTGAGACTGACAGCTTAGAGAAATTTCTAAACCTACAATCTAGTCTTGGCCAATCTATGTAGATCTTTTCAACGACCCTAAAAGAACAGCTCACTAACTGTGATCCATTCCCTGCAGGATAATGTAAAATGTACCGACTACCCACCAACCAAGGGGGTGGGGAATATAAAAGTAGACATTGAAGTCACTCTCTCTTCTTGCCTAATCCTGTATCCCCGACATGTGCAACTATTGTGGTGCCAGAAATGTTGCCGTTGGATGGTTGATAATTGGAAAAAAAAGGTGTGCTAGTCTGATGAATCATCTTTTCTTTTGTATCAATGCTGATAGTGGATATTACATATGGTGAAAACAAGAGTGAAATAATGGGCTAAATATTCATGATTCAGATAATGCATATGGTAACCACAGTGTCATAGAGAATGTTTTATTCTGAGATCCTGTGCTCTGATATAGTGCATCAGTGCACCATATCTATCCCAATGATATGGTGCACTTTTCTGTTGAAAATGCCATCAGTGTGGAAAAACAGGAAGTGTCCTGTCACCAAATCAAACTTTCCAGTAACTTGCTCTGATGCAAGTGCCGAATTTGTCTATTTTTTCCCATTGGCGTTTCACAATAGACAGCCATGCCATTGGGCTAGATGTGTACCAATATGGTTTTCACAACATTCAGAAGGTTAAACAGTCCAACTTTGACCCTCCACCTTCCCCAGATCTCATTCACGTCAAACATCCATGAGATGAGATGAGATTAAACAGATGGTGTGACGTGTGGATCCATTATCAGCCACTGTGAGTCATACATACATTTCAGTTGTCCTGCAAGCAGAATAGCATGTCATTTCTCTGGATGTATTATATCTCTTCATAATCATGTCATCCGTGCTACACAATGTTTAAATTAGCCATTTATCTGTGTCCCGGAGTCCAGCAGTGGCCATAATCAAGAGTATTAAATAAATAAGAAAGTGTATTCTATAATTGTGGGTACAGTTTCCGAAGTGCAGGATACAATAATCCACATTACAACACCAATTACTGTGGCAGTAAAAGGTTTGATCATCCTTTTAACATTGCAGTGGAAGCTGAGATATGCAGAAATAGCATGCCTATGGCCAGTAAACTTTTTTTTTTTTTTTTGCTATTCTACATACAAAAAATCCTTAAAAAGGAAAATTATATTAATTAAATTAAAATTCTTGAAATTGATTATCATCATCATCAGCCATTTTCAATCCACTGCAGGATGAAGGCCTCTCCAGCAACTTTCCAGTTCCTTCTGTTTTGAGCACTGACCATCCATTTACTACCCACAAACTCATGAATTTCATCTATCCATCTCCGCCTTTGTCTTCTAGAAATTGATATCTAACCATGAATAATATTATGAGGGCGAATTTTCTCCAACTCTTGTAGCTGATTGTCTTTTTATTTTGGGTTCATACTCAGTATACTAGGATCCATCACAAGTTATAGATTTTTAAAAAAAAAGTCTGGATCACTGCCATCTTAATCAAATCTTGACACACAACAACTTGTTCCTCCTGTTCCACCATCACTGCATGTGGCGCAAGGTGCAAGCACATTTTGCTTTTTATCAAATCTTCAACAACATTTGAACATGTGGTATCCTTGCTGATACGAAGCCGATCTGCTATCATTTGGAGGGACAGGTGGTGATCTTCCATTAACAGCTGCCAAACGTTTTTGATGGTCAAGTCTGTACAAGACTCGAATGGGCAACCACTCTGCGCATCATCCCGAATATCTTCCCACCCTTCATTGAACTGCCCGAACCAACAAAAAATGTTGGATCATGATAGCGCTTTATGTCCATAATCTGCATTTAAAGCTATTTTTCTGGCTTTAAAACAAATTTTTATTGCCACTCTTTGCTTTGTCTTCAAATCCATTATGACATTGTTTTACTGTGCCAACTTAAACGTGTTTTTTTTCAGTAAAACACCTTTGTGCATACTGATGAAACTTGCTGCAGAACCAGTTCAGACTTGACATTGAATAGTTTCAACAGTTGCTAATGTATGGCACTAAAGTATCGTGAAAAAAAAAAAAAATCAGTCCTGAAACTTTTCAGCCTCATCTTGTATATAGCACAGGATTTAATTAAAATAAGCAGTTTAAATTTGAAGAATTATTATTACTTAAAAAGAATAATTGCTTAAGAAAATTTAGGGCAAAAAAACCTTATGTTATAAGAACATTATTGTACAGCTTAGGGCAGTAGCTTCAGTTTTGTGCATAGTTTTGAGCAAACAGAATTATAATTCAGTAAAGGTGAAGACCAGGTGAAGCTATGTTTTTATTAAAAAAATTAATTCTTCTTAAGAATGTTTTTATTAATTTTTTAATGCTGTTTCACAATGGATGCTTTCAAAAATTAAAGCTTCCTTGTGTTTCCAGATGTATATTTTTTTAAAAAATATATCTTTTGAAAGCATTCTACATGATTGGCTACAAAAATTATGTATTTTCAGAAATAATGCCTTTTCAAAATCCAGGCAGCTTTCACTTCTGAGAGTCACCTCTGTGTGTGTGTGTGTGTGTGTGTGTCGGGGGGGGGGGGATTAACTTGGGAATGAGCTTCCCAAATTTGCTATTTCTTCTTATTATTTTTTTTTTTATTAAGAGTAATCTGTTGCAATTTTTCCTGCTTTCCAAGAATTTTGAGTATGTATGCTTTCATTTATAAGTGGCTTTCTTTTCTTTATTTTATTCTTCAGTTGCTATAGTACTCTTGACTATCTCTTGTAAAAAGTCAAAATATTTTATAATTTTTCTAATGCTCTTTTGCAGGTAGCAATCCAGCTGAATGATACTCATCCAGCTCTGGCAATTCCAGAACTCATGAGGATTCTTGTGGATATTGAAGGCCTCTCATGGGAGAAGGTAAATTTACTCTTCTCTCATTTATATCCTAGTAATTGAACTGGTTGCATTTTCAGTATGGCTTTATGATTACCAAGTGTTAAGGTCTGATTGACAGATGAACAAGGGATTAGATATGCAATTTGGTGGGCAGGAGCAGCAGTGCGTAGCACACGCTTCTTGATTAGACCGGGGTTCGAGCCCGTGACCACTAAATACGAAGGATGCAGAAAGGTCAGGGGATGACCACCGCATATCCCTGGAGCAATATGGCCTTAGTTGCTAATGCTCCTAAAAACCAAATAACAAACAACATGCAATTTAGTGAAATTTTGTTGAGAGAGAAAAGAGGGGCTTTATTAATTTTATTATTTGTTCCCTTTCTGATAAATCTGGAATACAAATTTGGTAGTGAGGAGGTAGGTTATGTAATATGGCAGTTATTTTTTTTTACAAGGGCAAATGAAATTCTCAAAAATTTCAATACATTGAATTATGTTATTTAACTATTAGCATTATTTTAATTAATTCATAAGCTGCCCACAAGTCTCCACAAATGGTTGACTAGATCTTCAAATGGATTCCAATTCAGAATTGTGAACAACAAGGTGGGTTGGATGCCAGTGTTGATACAGTTTCCTAACTTTGACTTTATAATTCTTTATATAATATAAAATAATTTTTAGTATTTCATCTAAAATGTTTTGAACATCTCTTGTAAGGTATGATCACCTTTTGAGAACATACATACAGCAATCTGTGTATTATATGTTGTTATATCAGTTTTTATGTTATATTTAAGTATTAGAAAATGAAATGCACAAGGCATAATTTCTTATGGGTTTAGGTAATTAACTATATAATATTGGTGCAGAAATTTGATCTACGTATGTAGTGTAAAAGGCATTTTAATAGTATCTCATATTGTGGGTGCCTTCACAATGAGATAGCTAGTATTGCACTACTTCAAATAAATAACACTTCTCTAGTAGAGAAGACTACTGTTATTTATTTTCCGTGGATACCACCACCCAGACAATTGTTTCAAAGCTTTTTGGCTTCATTATCAGTGAGTGGGCAGGTACCCTGGTAATGCAACATGCCATCACAGTTGCGAAGTTATTTCTACAGTATGAGAGATGCAAAATGGTGTATAAATAATAATGTATTAGAATTAATAATAATGTATTAGAAATTTGAACTACATACGTAGTTCAAATTTATTGGTAAACTATGGTGTATCTACGCCAATATTATATAGTTAATTTCCTAAACCCATAAGAAATTATGCCTTGTGCATATCATTTTCTAATACATTATTATTTATACACCATTTGGCATCTCTCATATTGTGGAAATAACTTCAACTGTGATGGCATGTTGCATTACCAGGGTACCTGCCCACTCACTGATGATGAAGCGTAAAAGCTTCAAAACGATCAACTGGGTGGTGGTATCCCCAGAAAATAAATAACAGTAGTCTTCTCTACTAGAGAAACGTTATTTATTTGAAGTAGTGCCAATACCAGCTATCTCATTGTGAAGGCACCCACAATATGAGATACTATTAAAACGATGCCTTTTTACCTACATAGTAGTTCAAATTTATGGTGCATCTACACCAATATTATATAGTTATATTTAAGATACCCATGTTCTTTGTTTTCATATGTATCCTAACAACCCTGGAACCTCGCCATAACAGGTGTTATGTACTAAGTTCTGTACTCCCTTTAGTGCATAATAAAGATCATTTATTTATTTAATACTTGATTTATTTTAAAGAGTATTAAAAACAGTGTGATTTAACAAAAAATACATGGTAGACATTTAGTGTATGACACACTAAAGGTTTTAATATTTGATAAAACACTAAAATCCAAGTATCCGTATATAATATTAATCATATGACAGAGTTAAAAGCTCCTATTGCTTGGTCAAATAGGTAAAAAGAAATTAGAAAATCAATAATTATTTTATTTTAATTTTAATGTTCTGTTGTACTCCAGTGTGATCCCCAAGGAATTTACAGTAAATCCACTCGGAAAAGAGTGTATGCTACTGTACTTTCGCTACATTTATTCAGAGTGATTAGAGTGATAAATCTGTAATAAATTTTTTGTTTATATGCTAGGATGACCACATAAGGTCAGAGGAGTTCACAATATAGAGAGAATACAAGCTCATTATACCATATTTAGTAGTCACGTGGACTCGAACCATGGTCATCCAAAGCTTGTGTACTTTTGTACCAACATGCTTGATCACTATGTTGAGGGGATCGTAAAAACTTTCCACAAGATTTGAACTACTGATTTGTGGACATCCATATTATATTTAGAGACAACCTGCCTACCAGTTGAGATAACAATGATGATTTAAGAGACCAGAATTTTTAATGAGCTATACCAGACATCCATTCCAGGAAGTTTCTCATGTGGTTGAACTGTAATTATATGATATACCAATGCTTCATGCTTTAGTTGTATCTGCACTCTTTCAAAACCCAGCCCTGTTTATTAGTTGTGAGTATCACTGCATTTATGTGATAATTCTCTTTCTCAATTTTTAAACTTTGTATAAATTTGGAGGTAAGAGATAGTTCACGTAGTTGTTATTATTTGTTATCCTGTATTTAATTGAAGGCTTTATCTTGCTGTTGTATCTGAAGGATTTTTTTTTTATTTTTTTTTGTTGTATCTAGGCATGGGACATTACTGTACAAACTTGTGCATATACAAACCATACTGTGTTACCAGAAGCTTTGGAACGTTGGCCAGTTTCTATGCTGGATCATATTTTACCCCGTCATTTGCAGATTATTTATGATATTAATGCTCATCACTTAAAGGTAAGTAATCATTTTTTAAGATATGCAGCTGTCAATACAATTTGTTATATTCAGTATCAAAGTATAGCAGATGAACAATGAAATAATTTTGTAATTGTATTTAATATCTGACATATACTTTAACTCTTAACCAGGTGCAAAAAATTTCTAATAAACCAACACGACCAGTAAAGGTTAAAGAAGTGGACCGATTATTAGAAGGAATGGGCAAAAAGAATGGTTCCTTAAGATATAATAAATAAATTTTACCCACTAAGTTATAAAATTCCTTATATTTTTTCCTCCTGAAAAAGCATCCTTGGGATCTCTTAGACCCTGTGCCTGGTATACTGTTAAATTTTTATTTTGGATTTGAATAGCCTGGTGTATGATTTTTTTTAAATTTTCCAATGAATTAGCTTAACAATCTGTTAACACTTCATAAGATGATAAAAGAATTTTTAGATATGATATAGTGCATCATAATATATACAAATGTTTTTTTCTGTTTGAGTTCCTCTGTAGATTTTGGAGATGATTTTCATTGCATTTCATAACGTTATGTAATGCATTAAAATTTAGGTTTACTTCACAATTACCAATAGCATTCTGATCTGACAGATAGCTTCACTAGTGTTGATGCAGTGACATATTTTTAAATCTTTACTTGAATATTTTAAATTTAAAAAACATTGCTTCAGTTTAGATGTTATTTAAATGCAGAAAAATCATGTTTAGCCATTGGATATACAGAACAAAATGTCAGGATAGTCCAGCCAACTGACGTTTGGATAGCTCCTTTAATAATCTCCTTTTTTTTTTTTTTTTTACAGTATATGTAAGATCGTAGCAACCAGTTTGGTTTTTGTTTCTCTAAATCTGCAAACAGTGTTTTATTGACTGTGTGTGTGCTAAAAGTTGTGCTAAATTTTGTTCATAACATTAAATTTATAATGTATTAAATTAGGAAACTTAATTACAGCTTAATATTTTAAGATTGTTTCTTGTTATGTTAAGATTAAGTTTCTTAATATATTAAGAAATTTAATTGCAATTTAATATGTTATAAAAATATTAAGTTGCAATCAATAAACATTAAGAATATGTCTGTATAACATATTTATTTATTTCTCATCAGCAAGTAACAGAAAAGTGGCCTGGTGATATAGACAGAATGAGAAGAATGTCACTAGTTGAAGAAGAAGGTGAGAAATCTATCAATATGGCTCACCTTGCTATTGTTGGTTCCCATGCAATAAACGGAGTTGCCAAACTACACTCGGAGATTATCAAGAATGATATGTAAGTTTTTAAGCATTGCATCTGTAATTATTTTGTGAATAATGCAATTTAATTTTCTTGTTTTTACATTAATTTTCTAATGTTTTTACATTATCCAAAAGCACTTTAAGTAGAGATCAAACAGTGGTAGATATGTTTAGAGAGATGTAAAAAAAAAAAAAAAAATGAAAATTAAAACATTGTATATTTCCACTACAGCAGGCCCTCGTTATAACGTGGTTTGCTCTACGCTGATTTACTATAACACTGTTCTTATATTATAACTAGGGCTTGCATAAAACAGAAATTTCAAAACAGAGTTTAACCGAAGTTTACTCATAAAACCGGTTTTAAAACCGATTTTCTCAGACTTAGGGAAAATAATTAAAAGCTTATAACACAGATATTTATTTTATCTTGGGTAGATTGTACAAATCGTAATCAAATCTTTTAAACAAAATCTATCGCCTCAGAAAGTAAAAAAATATAAAAAAATTAAAATGCTCCCAAAAAGTAACCAGCTTGAGATTATACAAAATTACAAATTGTATTCAAATCCTTTGAATAAAAACTATCTTCTCGTATAGTAAACAAAAAAATAATAAGCCCTATAATAATAATAATAAATAAAAATAATGTGAAAAAAACAGCTTAAAGTATTTGTAAAATACTTTACAAATAGTAAAGTATTTAAAAATAAATACTTTACTATTTATTGCTCAGCTTTTTTCTGAAAATGATCCTTAAAAAAACAGTATATTATGCATTTTGCCTGATAGACTTGACCTTATTTTTGTGTTAAAGAAACCAGTGATCGAAAACACTCTCTCAGATTGGACACTTGTTGGTTTAACGGTCAGCAGTGCTCTATAAACTTTCTCCAGCTTTTCACTTCTACTGCTAGTTGCATCCAAAATTTTAAATTTTTGCTGATTTCCAATTCACTTGGATATTTTGAAGGCACGTCAGTTAATCTCTCTATTACACTATCATACTCTCGCATGAGTGTATCTTCAACATCGGAACTAGACGAGTCTTTGTTTTCTTCTAAAAGAACAGTTCGTTTATTTTGAGTTTCTTCATTCAACGCTAAGACTCCTTCGGAATGTTTTGCAAATAATCTCTGATAAATCTCTTCAGCATGCTTTTTCAAAACTTGCTTACTTGGAAAATCAAAAGTTCTTGAACCTGAATCTTCTTTCCTAAACTTTTTGGGGTTGTGTAGATAGCTCAGCAAAGCCACATTTGGGCAATTTCGTCTTGCATTGTAACGCTGCAAGGCTTTGGTGAAACTTTAAAGCAAATGGGTTTTCTGCTGTATCAAGCTTAGCAAACAGAAATTCTATTGAAGACTCTGCTTTAAGTAAGTCTGTATCTTCTGAGGTCTGTAGCCTTCAGAATCATTTCAACTGGTCGCAAAGTTTCACATAGCAATTCAAGGTTTTCCAGTCATCATCAGACACAGCTTCAGTTGATAGTACTGCACATAGAGCAATTGGAAGGCAATTTTTCAATTTCAGAAATCTCTCAATCATATAGAATGTGCTATCCCATCTAGTCTTGCAATCTAATATAAGTTTATATTCTTTCCCATTAAATTTTGCTTTAACAAAATTTTGAAATATGTCATTTTTGGTAGGCGATTTTCGAAAAAGCTTGCAAATTTTTCTGACTTTGTTAATAGTTTGTGCAATATTGGCCATTGGACTGAAGAAATAAATGAGCTCATCGGTAAAGTCGGTTTGATAAAGCATGCCTTGCTGTCTTTCTGCAACTTCATCATCACTACTTTCTTCATTATTTTCATTTTCTTCATTGTCTTTGGGAGACTCAGAGACTGTGGCACCATAGTTGATTGCTTTTTCATAAAGTACATCTATAACTGACAGATGTATACAACGGGCTATACATTGTTGATGATTAGGCGTAATTTACTTGCCAAACTTAATCATCATTGCTGCTCCATCGGTGGTGCAGGTAACAATATCCTCATCCAAATTCAAACCAAATTCCTTCAAGTGTCCATTCACAATTTGCTCAGTTCTTCTGCTATCAAGTGAACCATTAATCTCAATAAGACCTAACGACCAATGATTGTCTTTTGAATGCACATTTATATTCATATACCTTTTATTTTGTATAGACGTATATTCGTCTAGAGTCAATGAATACCATGCACCCAAAACCAATGAATTTTTGAAATGCTGAATGAGTTCTTCTTTCTTAGTTTTATAATAATTCAGAACCATATTTTTAATTCCATTCACTGAGACTGGTGGTAATTTATCATATTTATTTCTCTGAAGGTGAAGGCTTGATTGTATAAACTCACTCTTGGCAATTGAATTACAAGAAAATCCATCTAAAGCAGCTAATTTTGAAATCTCTTCTTCCATAGATTTTTTAACGATAAAGTTTTTTAATGTTCTTACCATTTTTACGGGAGGTTCACTGTTATCTTGTTTAATGTCAATCTGATGCATTTTCTTTAAATGCAACATCAAAGATGATGTTGATCCTCCAGACGACTTCATTATCTTCTAACATTTCGAACATTGTGCTTCATCTTTGCTCTTTCGAGCAAAATAATTCCATACATTTGATTTCATCTTAGACATTAAGAGGAATAAATATTAATTAGTAGGAATTTATATCATCGACAATTTTAAATAAAAATATTGAAGATAACAAAGGCACAATACTATGCATCACTCCCGCAAGCACTGAATGAAGAGTCTAAACGAGGCAAGTTTCAGTTTTCACGAAGTAAATTTTTTATTTACTTGCAATTTTTTTTTCCCCAATTAAATCTATTGTATTTTCAAAATTACATAAAAGCTAAATTTGGTGAAGCTGCTTTTTGGAGAACATTTGATCGCAAATTTAATAGGAATAAAGAAGAAAAAAACTTTCTATGATTGAAATTTGATGCAATATTCAGCGAATCTGTTTCTAGTAGGTAACTAGAATAAGGCGCGTTCCATAACTTGCCTGGCGAACAAGATAGATGGAACGGAGAAATGTTGAGCATTTTCTTTTACGCTATCGCTCCGACTCACTCAGTCGTAAATGAGTACACCTGCATCGTGCCATGATACAGGTGAGAAGATGAAAGGTACCGCTCCTAGATTTGGGCCACTTGCCCATGAGATTCGTACCTTAAAATAAAATAAAAAAACATGTTTAAAACATAAAGCAGTTGAATGATCCAGACAAACGAACAAACAAAAGAAAATGTGCGTAACAAAAAACTATATTCGAGGGCTAACTAAAAAAAATATTTGAATCCGGTTTTAGAAGCTCTGTTTCGGTTTTAACAACTCAATATGAAAACCGGTTTTAACCGGTTTATAAAACCGGTTTGCAAGCCCTAATTATAACCCATATCTCACTCTAACGCGGTTACAACTCATTATAATGCTCTTTTACCAATGTACAGATTGAATTTTTGGCATGTTTAACGAAAATGTTTTATCTGATGTAGTCGATAGCTTGAAAATGAATAGCAAAGTTTCCTATGCTGATTGCGAAATTTTCCCATGCTCAGTGAAATTTTCCCGTGCTCAGTGAAATTTTCTCCCATGCTAATTTGATTGCACTATGGTGATTTGTTACGTAGTTGCGAGATCAACATTTTAAAATTGATCAAGTATATTGCTTGTAATATTTGCGTTATATGCATTTATCCGAAGTCTAGTCATCACTCGGTACAGTGTTAGACATTGTCTGTAACGGACAGTTTACTCAAACATTGTATCATAATTAATGTAATGCGGTTACATTTTCAAAGATTAATAATGGTGGATAAGAATTAAAAAGGAATAATGTCTGGAGGCAGTACGAAGCCTACTAAGATAAGAAAAATACTGAATTTGAAAATGAAATAAGTTTTGAAGTGAATCGATTCCGTTCAATGACAAGTGGACGACTGGCAGATTCAACTGTAACAACAATTTTAAAAAAAATAAAGAATTAATTTTAGCAGTGGGAAAGACAGCTGTTCCACTGGAAGCAACTGGGCCGACCATTATAATTGAAATGGAAAGACTTCTAAATAATTTTATTGAAGATAATATCCAACGCACAATTCCGTTAAGTTAAATATTATTAAAGAAAAAGTGATTAGTCTATATGATGATTTGAAGAAAGTTTACCTTTAAAAAAAAACAAAATAAAGTGGAACCATTTAAAGCTAGTAAGGGCTGGTAAGATAGATTTAAAATCCAGGGAGAAGCCACAAGTGCAGATCAAGAAGGAGCTGAAACTTTCTAAAAAATTATTGAAGAGTGGTGCTAAACTTCTCAACAAATTTTTAACATAGATGAAACAGGACTTTTTTGGAAACGAATGCGTAAAAGAAGTTTCATATCGAAAGAAGAAAAAAAAACATTCCAGACTTCAAAGTGGTGAAGGATCAGTTGACTTTATTGTTGGGTGGTAACGCTGTGGGATTTTAAAGGAAAAACCCCTTTTAGTTTACTAGGAAGATGGCCAAAGTACAACCCAAAATCGACCAAAGTTATGAAAACTCGGTAGCCCAGGGCCATCGGATTAATAAATTCATGATTTTAATTGGCATTTTAAGTTTAATTTTGATACCTAATGTAGTTACTTACCACATAATTATATACGTATGTAATGGAGAATATTTTATATGTACAAATTTTTAATATTAAATATTTTGACTGACATTTGTACGTCTCTTTGCTGCTGTTTATTATTGATTAGGAAATATCCTATGGCATAGACTGCGACTCACAAATACATATGTTACATTACGGGAATATGGCACTTGCTTAGCACTCTGTTTTTCGGGAACGAATTATCAGCATTAAGTGGGGTTCCCTGTATATGCATAATTTGATATCCTTCGATTCACAAAACTGGAAATAACAAAATGAATGCACTCATTTCAAGTTAACACATGTTGCCATTTCCTTTAAAAAGACTTTTTAAGTACTTATTTTTTTTACTTATGTAATGATTTTGTTTCACTGCATGCAGTATAGTTTGGAATGGTTTATACATTTAAGTTGGGTAATGACAAGTTGTTTTTTCAAATTCTGCTATAAAACTAGAGTTTATTTATAAATATGTTGGTGTCTAAAAGGTACGAGTAATTGCATAAATGTTTACTTAAATTAATGTTTTGATGTAATTTAGATGATAAATCTGAATATAAATGATATTAAGCTATAGAACATGCAAATCAAGTAGGCTATAAAAATGTGCAATGCAGCAGCACTGCTAATTTTTAATCTATTGTGGTCTGATTAATACTTTTATTTTTTCTGTAGATTTCAACAGAGGCATTTGGATGATTTAGAATTAGGATGGAAGTTGGAAACTGAATCCTTAGATTTAAATGCATCAAGAATGGTAATCGTAATGTTATCAAGGGATAGGAGCAGTGTCTTGAAGTCAGGTACAAAGTTGGCCAAGATTTGCATCATTTCAAGATTACTGAAGTCTGTTTCTAACAGTGAGATGCCACAGAAAAGTGCCTTCTAAACGTCTTCAGAATTCCAATATTTGTACAAACAATAATATACGTGTACAAATTAAATAAATGATTTAAAAAGATCTTATGGAATATTTTGGGGATTGACAAATATTTCATAAGAAAAACACTGTCATAGCAGGATAACAATCAGGCAGCCATCAGACTTTTGGTGACTGCAGAAATGATTGCTTCAAGGAAAACTGCAGAATGCTTCAGCAAAGAGAATGCTATATGAAGATCTCATGTTTTGTGTTCTCTCTTCACCTAGGAATCTAGGAAGTTTCTGATCATGTGACCTCTTTCATTCAGTGTTATTTTTCACTCCAAAAGTTTGATCACTATGACACTTTTACTCCCTCCTTATGTGGTGGAGGGGGCTGAAGTAAGAGGTAATAATTCTGCAAATCTTTTTTATTCACCTGTCAGACTGGTGCTTTCTGCTCATTATGATTCTCCCTATGCAATCAGATGTACAAGGCCAGGCTCTAATGTTAAGTGGTCAGCTGAATGCACAATGAGCCTTTGATATTAATTCCTTTAAGGGTAATGATTAGTTTGTTCAGGCATTCAGATTTGTCCAACAAAATGCTAAATTTTCATTTAGTTCTCCCCCCCCCCACTCTGTGTAGCTTACAAAAAGGCATCTCTTGTGGCATTATATCCAGCTACAGTCAGGTCTGCATACCTATTACACAGGTCATACAGTAAGTCTCTGATCTTGGATCTGAAGAAGCAAGTCTCTGATCTGTAGAATTTGTGAATATAGTATCTTGGGGCCAAGCAGACATGATGCCCGATTTTATTAGTTAGTGTAGTTGTAGCTTGCATTAACTTGCAGAAAATTTTCAATGATATAAATGAGAGGGCACCATAAATGTTGCTTGGCAAATTTAAAAAGGTAAATAAAAAAATAGCTGAAGTTGTCATATTGCCCTGTTAAAACATCTAAAAATTTCAGGATTTTATTATTGTAACTCATACAAAGTCAGACACTATTTAATTTAAGATAAATATCATATATTAAAATGTTATGTTTCTGTATGCTGTGATGTTCTCTATGAAAAAAGTCTCAATCATTTTGAATTCTTTATTGGGAAGTTTTATCGAAGTTAGCAGTGCTTTGACAAATAGCACAGTTACTACTAGGAATAAAATGAATGCTGGACTGATCATGCTGAGCAGCAGAACAGTATTCTGTTTTAATCATATTCTTTTACCATAAGTTATTCATAATGATAATTTAAATAGCTGAAAAATTACAATATAAAACAGCAAGCAATAAGCAAATATTACTATTGCTTTCAATTTTATATTTGAATTAAATTCCTTTATAGCTCACTAGAATTAACTTGGGTTGATTCTGTATGAAAGTACAGCCTAATTCTATTAATATAGATAATTATTCATAACTTTATGGTTCTCAGATTTTTTTTTTTTTTTTTACAGAATTAATTTAGGTATGATAAAATTACGTCATGTTTATATTCTTAAAAAAAAAAAACAAAGGAAATGCAATAGTGAAATGTGTCAATATTTAAATTCTTTTCTTAGTTTTAGAGATTTCTATGAGATGTCTCCAGAGAAATTCCAAAATAAAACAAATGGTATTACACCTCGCCGTTGGTTAGTGCTGTGTAATCCTTCTCTTGCTGATGCTATAGCTAGTGTAAGTACTTTAATTTATTCATAAGTTTTCTGTAAATAATTTTATCATTATCTTGTTTTATGCTTGATGATTTTCAGAGTATAAAGTTTAAGCCTACTACTAAAGTATGGCTCTTTTATTTAATAATAGTAACTGATAGCAAATTAATGTTTGCACTAAAAACCTTACAGTATTAAAGAGCAATGCTGTATCAAGACTTCATAGTCTTTTTTTTTTTTTTTTTTTTGCCGCGAACATTTAGTTTGCCATTAGTTCCTACAATATAGGAAGAGCGTAAGTACCACACTTAATTACTCATAGTATTCTTTCATGCCGCAATGATGTTTTTAAGGAATTAAAATTGTGGTAAATCTTTGTTTAAATTTTGATAGATTGGTCTAATATAATCAAACAATTCTCTTTTGCATGCAATTCATAAATATTTTATACCTTCTAAATGGGTAAATATTGCAAAGGGTGTAGTTATTACACAGGTAGACAAATAAAAGAATGAAAATATACTTTACTGTATAGAGGTAAAACATTTAATGATTCTTTTATGTGAATGAAATATTTACAAGGTTATGAATTACATCCTGGTATCTTGGGGACTTCTTCAGTTATAAGTGCAATTAAAAATTAATATATACTGTTACATCACATTACATTAGTTTTTTTCAGGTGACATACATAAGGGGACATAAAATAAAATTGAAGATGGATGGTTGCAGGATAAATGGTTGCCTGTAAATTTGTCTTTGATCAGAGAGTAATTGATTGTTGAATTAAACTTTTCCTTAGTGTTGTGAAAGTAGGAAGTTTAAAAAATGTAACCAAGGACCAAACAGATTATTAGAAGAAATGATGGGCAAATGGTAATTTTTTTTTTTTTTTTTTTTTTGCTGATTCTATGCAAACTTGCTTTTTTGCATCATTTTGCTAATAATAATTGCAGTTAGCTTACATTAAATTGGACAAATACTATAAATTATTTACATGCAACATAGAAACCTAAAATTCTATCTTGCATTTTAACTTTCTTTGTTGTTCTCCCCAAACATTTATGATGTAAATCCACAGTTCAATGTAAATAACTTTTAGTTTTTAACTGATTTAATGATAACTAGATCATAAGTATAGCATAGCTTAATTTTTAGCACTGACCTGATAATAATCTGCTTGGTTTGATGAAACTTATAACAGGTACATAGTAATTATAAAACTTTTAAATTCCAATTGGTAGCTGTTTGTAACTTAGTGTAATTATGAATTTTAAAAATTTACTATATTATGAGTGCTAAAATTTGCCTAAGAAAGGAAAATGCACATTCCATTCTATAGTTATCTTAATAAATTCATGTATTAAAAATTAAACAGATTACGGTTTTGAAAGTCGCTTGTGCGTAACTATTAGCTTTCATCTCTTTTTAATTTTTAATATATGAATTTAATAAGACAACTATAGAATGGAATGTGCACTTTCCTTTCTTAGGCAAATTTTAACATATTTTAAAGCTCATTATTATTATTAGCCATATGGTGCAAGGAAGCCTGAGGCTTATGCTGCACCAGCCAAAAAAAAAAAAAAAAAAAATTAAATTACCCTGAGAGAGAGAGAGAGAGAGAGAGAGAGAGAGAGAAGAATGATGATATCCAGCTCAGGACCCTGGGTGTGCCAAGTCTATACTCACCAGATGTAAGGCCTCTGGGGTTATAATTTAGTAAATTTTTAAAATTCATAATTACACTAAGTTAAGAATAGCTACTAATCGGAATTTAAATGTTTTATGACCTGTTATAAGTACCTGTTATAAGTTTCATTAAACCGAGCGGATTATTTATTAGTGGAGTCCCACAGGGTTCGGTGTTTTGTATATTTATCAATGATATTGATGAAGGTATATCAGGCTTAGTGTTGAAGTTTGCAGATGATACAAAGGTTGGCAAGGTTGTTAATGACAGTAATGGCAGTGTGCTACTGCAACAGGATCTAGATAATTTGGGCAGATGGGTTAAGAAGTGGCAACTGAAGTTTAACCTTGACAAATGCAAAGTACTGCATATGGGTAGAAGTAACCCCAGAGAAATGTACCAACTGTGTGGTACTACACTTAAGGTGGTAAAAAATGAAAAAGACCTGGGAGTAATTGTGCAGGCAGATATGAGTTTTCTGAGCAATGCAGACAGGCTGCCAGGGCAGGTCATGGGGTTTTGTCAATGATATATAGGAATTTTGCTAGCAGGAAAAGGAGGTGATTGTCCCTCTGTATAAGGCAATGGTCAGGCCACGCCTTGAGTACTGCGTACAGGTCTGGAGGCCTCATTTTAGGAAGGATGTAGATTTACTTGAGCGTGTACAGAGAAGGGCAACATGATTGGTGAGGGGAATGAAGGGATCCTCTTATCAAGAGAGGCTTAAGTTCTGCAAATTGCAGTGGCTGGAGACTAGGCACCTGCGCGGTGATCTGATTGAGGTGTATAAGGCCTTGAATGGGTTCAGCACACTGAATTCTGATGGGATCCTTCCACTTGTTCAGATTACGAACCTAAGGGGGCATAAATTCAAATTAAGAAAAGACAGATGTAGATTAGATGTGTGGAAATTTGCCTTTAGCCAGCGGGTGGTTAATTGCTGGAACAAACTTCCATCTGTCGTTGTGGAAGTTGATAGGTTGAATAAATTTAAGGAGGAACTGGACAGGCATTTGGAGGGAATGGTGTGTTTTTTTTTTTTTTTTTTTTTTTTTTGACTGATGCTGCATAAGCTCATACATTTGCTTTCTTGCATCACATGCCACTACTACTATTATGAGGTGAGTGCTGAAAATTAAGCTACGCTATACTTATGATCTAGTTGTCACATCACAGCATGTAAGGAACCCTTAATTTTTAGATAACTATAATATAATACAATGTGCCAATACATATATACAGTGGAATCTCGTTAATACAAAGTTCAAGGGACCTAAATTTTCACATTTTGTAATACCTAGGTTTGTAGTAAGAGGTCCCCCAAAAGTGTCAAAATTTTACCCCCCCCCCCCTTTTTTTGTACATATTGTATATCTAAGAATAATAATAAATAATATAAATTAATAAAATAATAAAAATAAAAGACTTGTCTAACAATACAGTAATAGGAATAACATATTTTTTAAAGATTTTATTTGTAAAATAAATTAAGAAAAAAGCAATTAATGGAAATGAAAATATTGTATAGTATATATTTTGATATATACAATATTTTAGTATCAAAGTAAAAAAAATTAATTACAATCTTAATATAAAAGGAGACATACAAACCATTAACTTTTTAATAAATTAATCTAATTTAAAGAGAATCCAATGTTATTTGCACAGTTTTGTCCTATATGCATTTTTAACTACAGCACAGACGCAATCAAATGCAATAGTTTGCATTTGATTGCAATTTATCAAATGCAATAGTTGTTTCTTCATCAACATTACTGCAGGCCAACACATTCTCAAAATGCATTGAACATATGTTTAATGCATTTTGAGCATCTTTTTTAGATGGCAGTGTGTGTGTGCTTCTTCACTTTCGCTGTTGCTGGTAACAAAAACATCATAGTTTTTTTGGTACCCAGCAGCTCTTCTGGTGTTGGCGTTGCAGTGGTAGCAACTTCATCATCCACCTTCACAAACTCTTCAAATTTGCCAACAAAATCCATGTGCTCCTTCAAATTCCTCGGGGGAAGTAGGGAGCCAGGTGGTCCAGCAGCTGTCCCAATTACCCGAAGTTTCACGTAAACAGTTAAAAATACAATGGATCCTCACTTTACAATTGGTTCACTGTACAGTCAAATCACATTACGATGGACTCACCATAGTAAAGTACTGTTCACTATACAATGTGTAGTAAGCGCTGGTCATTGTGATCACGTTTGTGAATTGAATTTTAATTCTATTACACAGTGATTCTAATTAGCGAAAATAGGAGGAATATTATCCACAGGCTACAATAGTAAAGCTATATTAAGCAAAAATTTACCCTTCATTACCTTACCAATTAAAAAATTAAATTATACTTGAAAATCGGAAGAATATACATGATAATCGGAATAATTAATACGTACTGTAATATGTACATACTAACTAGTTGACATTTCTGTTCACTGACATTTGTGGGTGGGGGTTAAAATTTAAAACATTAAAAGATAAGCAATCAATAACAAAAAACACGGCACACACAAATTGCAAGTAACATGATACGCACAAGTGAGAATGGAGTAATAAGTTATGAAGCTTTAAAAATAGGAATGAAGAGACGATTCTAAAAATTAATTTTTTTATGATTGAAGATTTCATGGCAGTGTAAACATATATTTCAACATAATAACCCACAGAATTCCAGCTGCCGGTATTATCACAAATTCAATAAGATCCAGTTTACTATCTGTTAATGATAGATTGCACTAACAGAAAAGCCCAATAAACAGGCAACTGTTAATTGTTTTATGGTTGTGACCTCCAGAAATCCGACCGAACCACATGGTACATTCAGAGACAATTGTAGGGTAATCACGATAGGAGGGAGTATATGATGAGAGCCTTGTCGATCAATTTGGCCCTGGAAAGATTGTGCAAGGCTCAAGGGGTAGAATTTGTTTCAGCCTGGACTGTACTTGTTAACAGGAGAGACTGCTTCTACAGGGATGGGATACACTTAAATAGAAAGGGTGCAAGAATATTTGCTGATGCTATCGAGGCAGTGTTGGGTGGGTTGGAAAATGATAGCTTGGGGGGATACAAGGACTAATAGTTTAACAGTAGCCGTAGGCAGAGGTGAAGGTGATTCTTGCACAACTTCTATTAGAATAAGTAGCGACCTGGAGAGCGTGGGGTGTTGGGGGTTTCAGGGACGGGTGTGTGTCATCGTGGAATGGGTAGGTATGTGGGATGTGTTAGGGTAACAAAGAATAGAAGGAGCATATATGCTTGCATGTATACCAATGCTAGAAGTATAGTAAATAAATTTGATGAATTTGAAGTGTTGGTCAAGACATCAAAGGCGGATATTGTTGGGATATCAGAGACATGATGTCACACTGATATAAGAATGCCGAACTGGTATTTGGGGAGCACAATGTGTACAGAGAGGATAGACAGGATAGAAAGGGAGGTGTTATGCTGTTAATTAAGAAAAACATAAAATCAAAAGAAGTGCATCCAGTTGATATAGATGAACAGTGCACTGTTGAGTCAGTTTGGTGTGACATAAGCACTGCGAAAGCAAAAATAAGAGTAGGAGTGTGTGATAGGCCTAATGAGTACAATGAACAATTGTACAGAGAAATAGAGTGGGCTAGTAAATCGGAATGTCTTATAATGGGGGATTTCAACCTCCCAGATATTGACTGGAACTTGTGGGTTGGGCACTCACACACTAGTCAGACTTTTGTGGATTTACTGGATGATTGTTTTCTGCAGCAGCATGTTCGAGAGGCAACCAGAGAAAGTAATACTCTTGATCTGGTTATCAGCAGTGATCATTCATGTATTAGGAATTTGCAGATAAAAGAACCACTAGGTGGCAGTGATCACAGTGTACTCAAGTGGGATTTACTTAAAGATTTAATTACCATCAGGGGTAAAGGAAAAGGTTTTTGCTTCCTAAAGGCGAGTACAGTGGTATCCGACAGTTTTTAAATTCTGTACAGTGGGATCAACTGATGATGTTACCAACAGTAAATTCTAAGTGGGAAGCATTCAAGGAATTAATCGTGGATGCTACTAAAAGTTTCATACCTATTAAGAAATATTGTTCCAGGTTTAGGCCTAAATGGTTGTCAAATGAACTAATGAGACTCATAACAGAGAAGAAAAATGCATGGGATGCATACAAATTAACACGTGACACAGAAGCCTATGATAGCTACAACTTGATCTGTAACCAAGTTACAAAAGAGGTTAGGCAGGCGAAGGCAGATTACGAGAAATCCTTGGCAAAAGATGCTAAGAAAAACAGCAAGGATTTCTTTACTTATATAAACTAAAAGGAAGGGGATGAATCTGATTGGTCCACTTGACATCAATGGTTCGACTGTTGATGATCCTGCTCAGATAGCAAACAAACTGAATGAGTATTTTGCATCTACATTCACACGTGAGGAATTATTAAGGTTTGAAAATGGAAGAAGATTATCAAATTGTAGCAGGGTACTTAATGATTTTGTAATAACTGAGAGCAAAGTGGAAGAGAAACTGTTGAAGTTAAACGTAAGAAAAGCACCTGGGGTGGATGGGATCTATCCAGTTATATTAAAGGAGGCAGCAAAGGAAGTAAGTAAACCCTTAGCCATAATTATGAGAGCATCCTTGGACTCAGGGGAGGTCCCCACGGACTGGAGATGTGCTAATGTATCCCCAATTCACAAAGGGGGATCGAAGGGTGACATGGGTAATTACAGACCAGTTAGTTTAACTTCTGTTCCGGGTAAAATAATGGAGTCGCTGGTTAAAGATGCATTGCAGGATCATCTAGACAAGACACAGCATGGGTTTGTTAAGGGAAAGTCTTGTCTGACAAATTTGATAGGATATTATGATGTGGTTACAAAGGAACTGGATGCAAAAAATAATTTTGATATCATATTTGGATTTCAGGAAAGCTTTTGACACTGTTGCGCATGGAAGACTTGTACAAATTGGAGCAGAATGGTATTAAGGGTAAGTTGCTACAATGGATAAAAGGATGGTTAAGTGGGAGAAGACAGAGGGTGGTAATCAATGGGTGCTGCTCTTCTTGGACTAATGTTATTAGTGGAGTCCCACAGGGTTCGGCGTTGGGTCCACTGTTGTTTTGTATATTTATCAATGATATTGATGAAGGTATATCAGGCTTAGTGTCGAAGTTTGCAGATGATACAAAGGTTGGCAGGGTTGTTAATGACAGTAATGGCAGTGTGTTAGTGCAACAGGATCTAGATAATTTGGGCAGATGGGCTAAGAAGTGGCAACTGAAGTTTAACCTTGACAAATGCAAAGTACTGCATATGGGTAGAAGTAACCCCAGAGAAACGTACCAATTGTGTGGTACTACACTTAAGGTGGTAGAAAATGAAAAAGACCTGGGAGTAATTGTGCAGGCAGATATGAAGTTTTCTGAGCAATGCAGACAGGCTGCCAGGGCAAGTCATGGGGTTTTGTCAATGATATATAGGAATTTTGCTAGCAGGGAAAAGGAGGTGATTATCCCTCTGTATAAGGCAATGATCAGGCCACGCCTTGAGTACTGCGTACAGGTCTGGAGGCCTCATTTTAGGAAGGATGTAGATTTACTTGAGCGTGTACAGAGAAGGGCAACAAGATTGGTGAGGGGAATGAAGGGATCCTCTTATCAAGAGAGGCTTAAGTTCTGCAAATTGCAGTGGCTGGAGACTAGGCACCTGCGCGGTGATCTGATTGAGGTGTATAAGGCCTTGAATGGGTTCAGCACACTGAATTCTGATGGGATCCTTCCACTTGTTCAGATTACGAACCTAAGGGGGCATAAATTCAAATTAAGAAAAGACAGATGTAGAATAGATGTGCGGAAATTTGCCTTTAGCCAGCGGGTGGTTAATTGCTGAAACAAACTTCCATCTGTCGTTGTGGAAGTTGATAGGATGAATAAATTTAAGGAGCAACTGGACAGGCATTTGGAGGGAATGGTGTGGTTTTTTTTTTTTTTTTTTTTTTTTGGCTGATGCTGCATAAGCTCATACATTTGCTTTCTTGCATCACATGCCACTACTACTACTACTATCTCCAGTACTGCGGTCTCCTGCCCCAATTAAGCGAAGTAAACCCTGGCTATTTTTTTGATTGGGTTCTGTTTTTTTTTTTAAGATTTGCCCCAAATAAACGACTGCCCCGATTAACCGGTGTCCCAAATAACCAGAATCCACTGTATTATGAACTATTTGGACTATGTGCACTGCATAAGAAAACACTTTTGATAGACTTGGTAGTGGGAAAGTACAGTTATTTAATCTTTAGCTGTTTTTGTCCTAATCTGTTAAATTTTCAAGATAATTTCTGCTGTTTATTCTGCAGAAAACTGTACAGATAAAATATTTCTGGTCCCTTGATTATAACTTTCAGTACAAGTGACTGCTAACAAAATGGATGATTGCAGGTGTAATTTTCTCTGTGGTGATGTTTCTTTTGGTTTAATTTTAAATTAATGACATAATATCATTGACAAATTGATATTTGTTATTGGGGAAAAAATTGATAAGATATTCCTTTCAACTACATTATAAACTGTTTTTGAAAGTTATTTTTAAAGATTTTTTAAGAAAACTTGTGCTATTAGGAATATTTTTTTTTTTAGTGGAGGAAATAAATAGCAACATATGTTTGTATAAAAATATGCCCACTTTAGTTATGCAAATAAATTAAAAAAAACAAAACAAAAAAACTACCACTATTATACATACTTAGTTATAACAAGAT
Organism: Mastigoproctus giganteus; assembly: GCF_048544385.1. Classification (NCBI taxonomy): domain Eukaryota; kingdom Metazoa; phylum Arthropoda; class Arachnida; order Uropygi; family Thelyphonidae; genus Mastigoproctus; species Mastigoproctus giganteus. Next base: position 201,942,168 of record NC_143577.1, read on the forward strand.
CAAACTTAGTTATAACAAGATCCAAGGGACTGAAGAATATTGCTCATTATTACTGTTATTTGTTATATCCAGTATTGTAATTATATGTTACTCTTGCTGTTACTCACTACACTTATCATACACATGCACAGAGATGTATACAATACTTATTTGTAAAATAATAAGAGGAGTTTACCTCAATATAGTACGTAGAACACTTCCGTATGATACCCTCCAGAAATTAAAACGGGAAAAACGAAAAAACCGACAACTTACCGGTACATTAGAGTTAAATATAAATAATTAAAAAAAAACAATTTAAAACAATTAAAAATCAAATTAACGCAATTAAAAGAATCTAACGAAAATATAATACGTAGCGTTGTCAGCTTCAGGAAGGAAAATCGTTTTGAACATTATCGTTAGATTCTTTTAATTGCGTTAATTTGATTTTTAATTGTTTTAAATTTATTTGAATTGTGTTAAATTGGTTTTTTAATTATTGAATTATTTATATTTAACTCTAATGTACCGGTAAGTTATTGGTTTTTTTCATTTTTCCTGTTTTAATTTCTGGAGGGTATCATACGGAAGTGTTCTATGTACTATATTGAGGTAAACTCCTCTTGTTATTTTACAAATATTATTATCAACGTAGAACGTATTGAGTATTACAGCTCTGATTCATACTATCTAATACAATACTTATGAAAAAGGGATAAAAACAACAGTGAATAACCATAGTTCATGATTACACAATTAACAATTTATTTATTATATTTATGCACTATACAGGGTGTTTCAGTTAAACGTTTCAGAACTTCTAAGAGGGGTAGGGTACATCCTGACAACTCGAAATCATATAGCAATGTGGGGTCGGAAATGCTTTCCTGAAGCGGTGTTGTACACAGAAGCACCATAAAGAAAAGAGACCGTAAGTGAGAAATCGTTTTAATAATACATGGATTAAAGTAAATGTTCGAAGTTTCTTCCACGGGCTACAATGCGCGCCTCACATCTCCGACGCATGGACAGCCGAACATTCTGGAATACTCCAGGCGAATTTCGAATTTCTTCGGCAGCTACTGCGATTCTTGCAACCAGCTCCTCAGCATTGTCAACAGGGGTGTCATAAACTAGCGATTTCATATGACCCCAGAAATAAAAATCAAGACATGATAGGTCGGGTGACCGAACAGGCCAACGCACGGGACCACCACGTCCGATCCACTGTTGACCAAATGTGACATCCAGGTAGTTACGAACATCTCCGCTCTAATGGGCAGGGGCTCCATTGTGTTGGAACCACATTGTCTGTTGCGTCGATGCAGAAATCTGTTCATCTCTCAAAAGTTGTGGCAATACTTGCTGCAGAAAGATCAAGTAGATAGGTCCGGTTAGACGACACGGTAACAGGTAAGGTCCGATGAGGTGATCTCCCATAATACCGGCCCATTCATTGACCGAAAATCGAATCTGTGCTGCACGACGTCGCACGAAGACTTCTGTGTACAATACCGCTTCAGGAAAGCATTTCCGACCCCACATTGCTATATGATTTCGAGTTGTCAGGATGTACCCTACCCCTCTTAGAAGTTCTGAAACGTTTAACTGAAACACCCTGTATATATAATTAACAAGAAAAATAATTTCATTATTAAAAAGCCTTGTATAATACATTGTTTTTAATTTTTAAAGAAGTTTTCCAATGTCGTTTGTTTCAGAAGACCAGAAAATCTTCTTCCAATCACTCAAGATCCAGTTTCGACACTTTGTGCCCATTGTAGGCACTGTCGTCGGTGAACCATGGTTAGCATGGGCACTCGGAGTGGCCTGCAGCTATGCAGCCTCATTTTCAGCAGGGTTTGATGTACTGTGTTGTGACACATTACTCCCGTCACCAGCATTCCAATTACCGGTGAGTTGCGCCACAGTCACCCTTCTGTTGCCATGTACCATCCAGGAGAGCCTTCGCTCACTTCAGCATCGATGAGCCATGGTTGTCCAACACCTTGCTGGCTGTTCGTGGGTTCCCCCTCCTCGGACCACTTTCGATAGGTACTAACCACGGCTGACCATGAGCATCCCACCAGCCGTGCCATTTCGGATATGCTCTGACCCAATCATCTGGCCATTACAATTTGGCCTTTGTCAAACTCGCTTAAGTCTGCTGCCTTTCCCATCTGAAGAACAAGAGTAACACTGATTAATGGAGCTCAGTATCAGGTGTTTTTTATACCGTGTCCCGACCCACGCCGTGGTTCACCTGCAGTTGCTTCGATTTGCATAACAACTTGCTGGTCATAATGTTTTGGCTCATCAGTGTATGTGATCGGCTACCAGTAGTCACATATCACCAGGGGCGGGCTGTCCCTAGGCTGAAAGGATTGAACTGCACTTGGGCACCAACGTTCAAGGGGCGCCTGAAAACCTGAAACTTACACGTATGAAGAAAATTTTAAGGGACGCCAAATTTCAATTGGCACACGGGTGCCACATACCCTAGGAATGCCCTTGTATACTACACATTGGTGCAGAAGAGATTTCATATGGCACTCATTCAATAATGAATGTACAAAAGGTGTATGTTTTTAAAATGATTTAATGTATTCACTTTTCTGTAAAAAAAATAGTGAAACATATTAATATTTTGAGTCGCTTTCATAGTTTATGATTACACAATTAACGATTTATTCATTATATTTATTCACTATATAAATAATTAACAAGAAAAATAATTTCATTATTAAAAAGTCTTGATATAATACATTGTTTTTAATTTTTAAAGAAATCTTCCAATGCCGTTTGTTTCAGATTTCTTTTAAGGTGAAATTTATGAGCAATTTTTTCGATTTTTACTGAAATAAAATCAAAGTTCAGGGTCAATGTCATTGGTCTAAAAATAAAACAAAGGAGGAGTTTTTAAAGAAGTTTGTGCCTCTGCACTCAACACTACATTAACTGGACACTCGCCACAGTCTTATTTCTCACTGTCATCTTTGAAAGCTTCTTTTTCTCTAACAGCGTAGAGAATGTCCTCATCTGTCAGCATTTTGGCAGTCACGAGGTTTGTTGTCCATGATCTCGTAATTATCCACACATGCCAACCCAGTATCCAAGTTAGGTTTCTTCAACCACATTGTTAATGGAATATTATCATTTTTTTCAGTGTCTGCATCGACTTCCATGGGCTTTAGTCCTGCCTTATTAAAAGAGTTTTTATGGTCTGTGATGTGACCTTATCTCATGAATTGGATGGCATTAAGAGCTGAAATTTGAAATTTTTCCTTTCTTTCAATGCATTCTGTAGTTTCCACTATTAAAAGTTTTCTAAAATGGCATTTAAAGTGTCTTATAACACTGTGATCCATAGGTAGGAGAACAGAAGTTCAGTTAAGTGGTAAAAATACAAGTTTGATTTTGATCAGATTGAGAAGAATGGGATGGGATGTGATGGGCAATTGTCTAAGATCAGCAAAATTTTCATATTTTTTTGCCTAATCTCTTTGTTCCAGTTATGCACTTCTTCAAAAATGGATGACGTCATCCTGTCTTTTTTGTTAGCTCAGTATATTACTGGAAGATTTTTAATGTTTTTAAAACATCTTGAATTTGCCTAATTACTAAGGGTTTTCTTTCTTTCTTTTTCTTTTTTTTTTTCCCCCAGTTCCACTCATATTTGAACAGAACAGTCAGTTGCTTTTTTGGATAACTTTCCCCCTGTGCCTTTTTCACCGTTAAACTTGTGGGTCATATCGGGGGAATTTAATCTATAAAACGCACACTGGCTTCATCAGCATTAAAGTTGTCACCTCCACAGAAAGCTTTTCTTGTATCTGGCCACACATTTTCAATCCAGTTGTTACTCACTTCTTCATTCACACCCCCCAGATTCACCACTTATCTTACCATAAGCAATATTATTTATTTTTTTTTTTTTTGAATCTGTTAAGCCACCTGTTATTGCAAATGAAATCTGCATATCCAAGTTGATGAGCAATTTTTCAGCTTTTAGTTTCAATAGAGAGCCACTAATAGGAATATGATTTCTTTTCGATGCAAACCAACTCGTTGCATAGTTGATGAGTTCAGTTTTTACTTTTTGCATTGCTTGTTCCATTCACTAAGTCTTGAATAATTTTCACTTTCTCACTGAATATGCTATCTCACTGTCAAAATTTTACTTTTCTTCCTTGCCATTTGAAGGTAAAAAAAAAAAAAAAGAACAGAATTTAACGCAGCACAACAAAACCTAAACTACAGAAGCTAAATTGTTTTTAAAAATGCCAGGTGTTTCTCCTAAGTTTTAAAAAGACACTTTTACACACAAAGATTTGAAATTGCACTGAATTCTTCATTTCGACTGAATTTGAAACCTGAATGTTTCATAGTGATACAGAAAAATTTCATTGTTTAATTTGCTTGATGATTTCTCTCCCTAAGTCTTCTAAGAATCCATAACAATAGGAAAGAGATACAGCACAAAGGAGGATTAAGAGATTCGGGAAAGAAAACAGAAAGCTAAATGTGGACGTGCGTCTGCAATGTGGGGCATGTTCTATTCAAACAAGGTAGCAGAATTATCCTGTTCCCCCATTAGAACCCCCTATAAGCCTTTAGTACCCCATCACATGGCGTGTTTGAGGATTGAAGTTAAGTTTTTATTTCACACTATCTTTCATTTTATTTCATGTTTCATTTTAGACTTTTTTTTGTTAAAAGAAGTTTTAAAAGAAATTTTTGTTTTCTTCGTTCCCTTCACAAGATTGGTGAGGGGAACAAAGGGGTCCTCTTACCAAGAAAGACTTAAGTTCTGCAAATTGTAGAGTCTGGAAACTAGTCACCTGCGAGGCGATCTAATAGATGCGTGGAAATTTACCTTTAGCCAGTGGGTAGTTGATTGTTGGAATAAACTTCCCTCTCATTGTGGAAGCTGATAGCTTAAATTCAAGGAAGAACTAGACAAAGTTTTGGAGAAAATGGATGGGTAAAATGGGAAGGGTTTTTTTTTTTTTTTTTGGTTGATGCTGTATAAGCATGCTTTCTTGCATCACATGTCAGCCTCTATTAATGCTAATGCTAATTTCTGCCATGCCACTTGAATGAGGACTATGCTCTTTGTGATAGCCTACTGCATTAAAAAGATTCTGAGAATCATTAAAAGGGTTATACGTAAATTGCTATCAGCAAGGATGTGGAAAGCGATAGGGGAGGAATGTCAGATTCCTCCCCTATGACAAATGGGCAAAGCAATAATAGATCTTAGTCTCTCCTATGGCAGTTCAGCCACTACTTATTGTAATGGCTTAAACTTTTGCTCATTATACCCGTAATTATTGTATGCTAAATTGTATTTTAACTGAGATTAATTGTTTGCATTGTAAATCGCATTTTATTAATTGTAACTTAATTGCATACAGTTATGTAATTGTTATTTAATATTAATTATGCAATTTTTAGTTAATTTTTTTTATAAATTATAACTATATATTTTTCTATATTATAGCAATAATATAGTCATACCTAAGGTTTCACAAAAGCAGTCTAAAATAAAATGTGAAATAAAAAAAAATTAAAGATAGTGTGAAATAAAAACTCAAACTAACAAATCAAGAATAAAATATTAAAAAAAAAATCTGGCACTCAGAAATGCATCACCATTAGCTAGAGAGGACTACATACATTGCCAGCATGTGTTTAAGCATTAAGACTATGGATTATAGAATTGCCAGGGAATTTCCTCCAAGTAATGTCATTCTAAATCATTCTATACTTATTTTTTCTGGTCAAAACAATATTTACTGCTAGATAAAATTAATTTACAAAAATATTTGAATGTATGCAATTATTTGCAATTTCATTAACTTTAGAATATGTTTTGTTGTAGAGAATTGGAGATGAATGGATCACTAGATTGGAGGAGATTGTCAAGATAGCACCATTAGTGAAGGATAGAGGTTTTGTACGGGAGGTCCAGAATGTCAAGCAGGTTTGTATAAAGATTTTGTAACAATGCTGTCATTAATATTGTTTACAACCAGTGGATCATAGATTACTTGCATTCTACCAGACAGAGAGATTGAGTATTTGACTCAGAGTAACATTTAAAATAAAAGCTCGGTCTAGCATTTTTGTATAAGTTAATTATATAAGTTATTTCTTATTTGTTAAAAGAATGTTTGATTTAATATTATTCATTAATTTATTTAATCTGTAAATTCTGTTCTTGATCTAAGCTTTTCATTTAAATCCATAATATCATTAATTATATATAAGCTCTGGTTTATATTATTAAAAAGATTAAAAAAAATATATATATATATATATATATATATATAATTTTTTTTTTGCAGCCCAAAATGTTTTTCTCAGTCTAAAAATACCACTAGGGTCAAGTAAAGGGTTGAGGAGTAAATAAAAGTAACCATATCCAAAGGGGGGGGGGGTGTTTTTATGTCACTTGAATTGATCAGATCAGAAAGATCAGTAGAAGCTAACAGGAGCATTATCAATAAACACAAACCACACAACATAACTCATAAAAAAATGAGACAGATATTGTTAGCACTAATGAATTTGTGCACTGACAAAGAGCGGGAACTATTGCTATTCAAATAGAAACAGCTAGACTGCTCACTCTAATGTTAATTCTGACAAACAAATACATACCATTGAGTAAAACTCTTGTTGGTTAGTTGCTGAAGTACTACTGTATTTAGCAACTGACCAGTGATAACTTTACTTGGTGACATATATTTGTTTATGCACCGGGGTTCAAGCCCATGACCACCAAATATGGAGGATGCGGAAAGGTCAGGGAATGACCGCTGTATATCCCTGGAGCATTATGGCCTTAGTTGCTAATGCTCCTAAAAACCAAATAACAAACATATTTGTTTATGTTTGTTATTTAGCACAAGGAGTTTAGTCCCACCTGAATGATTGTCATAAATGACTAAAATACAATGTATTTTAGTCATATGTAACGATTAACAATTTGAACACCACATTTGAAATTGTACCCCACTTCACATCACAGTGGCATATAACTTCATGCTAGGGACTTGTACATATTGCATTTTGCTATAGTCAATCGTAGTTGTACAATTGACCATAAGCAAGAGGCCAGCATATCAGTACAGAATTTCTCATGCCACTTGTTCAAACCCATATAAAGCCATAAAATATTACAATAATTTCAAATCACTGTACTGTTTTGTGGGAAAAACTGAAGTTTAAAGAGAAAATTTATTCATACCATGAAGTCATTTATTTATATACTGGATGTAAATCCAATATAGTACAATTAGCCCTCTCTGTATTTTGCAAGTATTAATAAATTATTGAGATTACAGGAAACTGAGATTAACTTTGTTAACAGTTTTATTGTACATACTGTTATTGTATTGACAAAATTGAGAAAGTGAATTCAAAGGTGCACTTTCTCATTTTTCATAACCAGTTTATATGGTATAATAACTTGCAGGTATCCATACCAAGACAAGTATGAACATTTCCTCCCCACTTTCAAAACTGCGATAGACAAATAATTTCCTCTTTAGTAGTAATGATGTAATTGTGTCATTCCTGTGTACTAATGTTTTATAACTTATAAATTGACCTATGCATCAGTATATAAAAGTCTCTACATGCAGAACATCCACAAAGGGGATGGTGTGGTTCATCTTTAATTCTGATGTCAGTTTTAAGGGGGGGTCAATTACAGTGACAACAGTGGTCTCAGACAGTTTTTAAATTCTGTACAGTGGGATCAACTGATGATGTTATCAACAACAAATTCTAAGTGGGAAGCATTCAAGGAATGCTTCCCACTTAGGCAGGGTTGTTAATGACAGTAATGGCAGTGTGTTACTACAACAGTATCTAGAAAATTTGGGCAGATGGGCTGAGAAGTGGCAACTGAAGTTTAACCTTGACAAATGCAAAGTACTGCATGTGGGTAGAAGTAACCCCAGAGAAATGTACCAACTGTGTGGTACTACACTTAAGGTGGTAGAAAATGAAAAAGACCTGGGAGTAATTGTGCAGTCAGATATCAAGTTTTCTGAGCAATGCAGACAGGCTGCTAGGGCAGGTCATGGGGTTTTGTCAATGACATACAGGAATTTTGCTAGCAGGGAAAAAAGGAGGCGATTGTCCCTCTGTATAAGGCAATGGTCAGGCCACGCCTTGAGTACTGCGTACAGGTCTGGAGGCCTCATTTTAGGAAAGATGTAGATTTGCTTGAGCATGTACAGAGAAGGGCAACAAGATTGGTGAGGGAAATGAAGGGATCCTGTTACGAAGAGGGGCTTTAAGTTCTGCAAATTGTAGCAGTTGGAGACTAGACACCTGTGAGGTGATCTGATTGAGGTATTAAGGCCTTGAATGGGTTGAGCACGCTGAATTCTGATGGGATTCTTCCACTTGTTCAGATTACGAACCGAAGGGGGCATAAATTCAAATTGAGGAAAGATAGATGTAGAATAGATGTGCGGAAATTTGCCTTTAGCCAGCGGGTGGTTAATTGCTGGAACAAACTTCCATCTGTCGTGGAAGTTGATAGGTTAAATAAATTTAAGGAGGAACTAGACAAACATTTAGAGGGAATTGTTTTGTAATTTTTTTTTTTTGGCTGATGCTGCATAAGCTCATACACTTGCTTTCTTGCATCACATGCCACTACTACTACTATAGTAAAAACCCATCTTTGATTTGATGTACTGCTTACAAACTTTGAGGTGGAAGGAGAATAACTTTTCATTGCTAACTTTTCCATAGCAGTATGGAAAAGTTAGCTAGTACTACAGCAGTACTAATTTGAGCTATCATAGTCAAATATTAAAGAAGAGTCATTCCATGAATCTACTTAAACATTATAGATTGTTATAGTGCCAGATATGGGTAGATTCCAGTAATCATACAATTTTTAAAGATATATTGCTGAACAGTAGGGCTTCCTTTAGTGGTAATGTGACATATGGTTAAATGCTGTGAGGATTATGTGAGACAGCCAATCCTGGATAGGGATGAGATTCTAATTCCTTTAATATAAGCATCTTTCATATATTTTCATGTTGTCATTTTGGGGAAGTACACCACATTACGGCAAAAGACTAAGTCAAGTTTCAGACGTCTGTAGTGCCTCGGTTATTCTTTTCTAGAACTATGATGCAAAAAAATATTGTTTAAATATCAGATAACAAAAGGTAGAATGAAAACAACACGTGTGGCAGTTTGTACTTGTGAAGAAAGGTATAAAAATTAAGTAAAATTAATAATTGTTGCTTGATTATTTATATATTTTTTTTATTTTTAAGGAAAATAAAATGAAATTGGCTGACTTGATCCTGAAAGAATATGGAGTGGTTGTGGATCCCAGTTCTATGTTTGACGTCCAGGTGAAACGTATTCATGAGTATAAAAGGCAGTTACTTAATTGTCTGCATGTAATTACCTTGTACAACAGAATCAAGAATGATCCAAGTGCACCTTTCGTACCACGTACAGTTATGATTGGGGGAAAGGTAAGATTGTAATATTTTAAAATGTTTACTCTGTTAAATAGGCTGCTGTTTAAAGAGACAATTGTCATTTACTGTCCATCGGCTACAAAATGGTTCCCTTACATTTCCTTTTGAATGTGTGGGAACCATTTCATATCTTTGCATTTCCGGCATTTTTTCATGTAGAAAAGTCATAGCATATAACTTTGAGAGAGAGTTAAACTATCCTAACATCCTGAAGTACACCTCTAATCATAACCTCCAAGATCCTGATAATAGTCTACCAGGATCTTGGGGGTTATGATTAGATGTCACAGAATAGCTGCACATTTTGGGCACAAAAAGGGGTTGCCAGAAGTAGAAGGTTGAGAAACCTACCTCTGGCTCCCACAAAACATTACAAAATAGTTCGCTTACATTTCTTTGGAATGTGTGGGAATCATTTCGTAGCTTTGCATTTCTCGCATTTTTCGTGTAGAAAAGTCAGCATATAACTTTGAGAGAGTTAAACTATCTTTATTTCGGTAACAGATGCAATTAAAAAAAAAAATAATTTCTATGTCCTAGCAATTCTGAAAGATACATTTCTATAATTCTGAAAATATTCAGAAGCTAATGAAGTAAAATTAAAGAAGCCATGTGTCAAAAAAAAAAAAAGTAGTAAATTATTTATTTGCACTCTGCTTGTGGGTATTTGATTTCAGTTGTGTTTGTTGTGAAAAAAGACAAAACCAGTTGGCAGTGGCTCAAACCTGCTGATGCTGACAAATAAAGCATTTCTCTAAGTAAGTTTTCTGAAAAAAACTAGACACAAGAACGAACACATCCAAGATTGCTATTTAGTGAGTCAGTTTGCCTCTACTACAGTATTACTGCAGTATGCAAACTAGGTATACAGTGGACACAGAACAAAAGACACCATGCACTTGTTGAAATTTTGTTTCTTCTACCAGCACTTTTAAGAAATATCAAAAAAATAAAAAATAATAATAATGAGTGAAATGAAACTCTTTACATGGAGAAAATGGGAAATGAGCTAAAATGGCTGAAGTGCTAAATTCAGAGGGGAAATATTCGTGACTGCTTGGATGGTTCACAACTGTTACAAGTCACACAAACTCCAAGAAATACAATACAATGTTAATCTGGAATGAATGTGATCCCAAAAATAATTTCTTTCTGTTTCTATTTCAGTGTTTTGCAAGTAGATTTTATTTGCTGCGTATTTGTTACCTTTTTCTCGAATGCTTTTGAAATTTTCAGGAATATAGCTGCTTCAACAGAATGACTGACAAATAACACCTTGACAACTACATTACAAAAAATGTGCACTACCATGCTAAATTTTGATAATAATGTTGTAACATTTTTTTCCTCATTGGCAACCAAATAAAAATAACTGTTCACAGCTGTGTTACAAACTTCTAATGTTGACTGTGAAAATCAGCCCACAGAACTACTTATGTTACAAGGCTTCCCTTTTTTTTTTTGATTAACTATTGCTGTTTTGAATATTTTAGTTTTATAGATGTTATTGGGCAGGCTGAACGTATTCTTTAAATACAGCATATTTAAAAAAGTGCATTCAAAAAATTCTTGGATGCATTCTAAGGTCAAAAATAAGAAAATTCATAAGCATATGTCCAAAAATGCTTTATTTCAGAGTTATTATGCATGAAAGTGATTTACAACAATCATTTGTAGTCCTAAAATAAAACACTGATATTGTTACTTTGTGTGAAAGAATGCAATCTAAAAATAGTGGAGAAGTCTTTGCCTCCATTCTCTCTCTCTCTCTCTCTCTCTCTCTCTCTCTCTCTCTCTCTCTCTCACTCTCACAGAGCAAACACATTCCAACATGTCTGTCTGAAGGAAATCATATGTTGGGGCTCATTCAGTGACAGTTTTTAGTTTCATAGCAGTGACTTTGTCAGAATATTTCAGTCTATAGTTTGTATATAAAGCAGCCAAAATTTAGGGTGTTCCTTCTCGTCCCATTTGGCCATATCTTTTTAATCAAAAGTGGATAATTCATTACAGAAGTAAGCCCAAAGCAACCAAACCTTTTGTTCTCAGACTAATTAAATTACACAAAATTGGAATATGCACTTTATAGAATACAGAAAGAAACAAATAATGTGGACCTTCCATCGACCACTTCTCCATTATGTGACAGTTATTTTTGCAGCTGGGGAAAAGAGTCCTAGTAGATTTAAATAAGGAAACTTCATGTAATATTATGCAAATTTTTCCCAACTATATACCAGCAGTTTAAAAACTGACATAGCTGTGGGTACAGCAGTGATTCTTTCTGCTGCTTCCATTTCTGATCTCATTCAACTGAGTGCAGTAATTTCACTGTTGAAACATTCACCATCAAATCAGCACTAGAGAATTCAGTTCATATGTCTAATCACATAATTTATACAGACTTACTTAGTGAAGTTAATACCTTAAGAAATGGATCCATCTTTTATCAATTTTTGCTGGATTCCAGCTTGTACTAAAATACTAGGGAATGAAAGGTCAAAAATCCACGACTACAGACCTGATGCACATCCCAGTGCCACTTTCTGACTATAGAACTATCATACATGAAGCATGTACAGCCCAATGGATGTTATGGCAAACTCAGTCAGCTAAGATAGTTGGGTTTGAGATGCCTAATAATTTTAGGCATCTCAAACCTAAACCAGTTTTGGAATTACAGTTCACAAATAAATAGAGAAGTAGTCACTCTTGCCAGGCTGTGTATTGGGTATACACGTCTCATGCATTTGTTCTTACTCACAGGTAATAATTCTCCCCAGTGAAATTACTGTTCTGCCACTTTCACAGATAAACTTTTATACTGATGGACCGTGTCTTTAGGACAGTCCATCAGTTAAAAGTTTGCAATATAAAAGTGTGCAGGTATGCACCTCATGTATGGTCGTGTTGGAGGAAATTCAAGAGAAGCAAGGTGATTATACCATGAAAATTTTCCTAACAGAAGATTGCCAAACATTTGTGATGTTTGATGGAATGTGCCACTTTCCCTCAAAAGGAAAAATAGTAAATTTATGATTATGCCTCAAGGGCAATTGAAATAATATTGCAAATTAAAACTTCAATAAAAATTAGTCACAAAAAGGAGGAGGGGAACTGGCTTTCCTCATTTACCTAAAAAAAATCAAAGCTAAATTGTTTTCTAATGACATTTCAGATCAAACTTGCTATAAATATAATGAACACTATTTTTAAACAACTTTTGCCAGGTGAATAGTGTTAGTATTATATATAAAGTAATATAGCTCAATTGTAATTATAGCCACTCAATATAATTGTTATTCTTCAATCAGAATTGTATTTTTGTGTGTTTCTTGGTGTGGAATTGTAGTGTTTCAATTTTTTTAAATGCTGTTGGGGATAAAACTTACTCACATGCATGCACATATACATGAATCTTCCTTCTTAAATAATATAGAACTTTAATGGCCAATCTGATTAAAATGTAAGAAATAAATAAAATTTTTGAAATACTTATATTTTAACATATCTAATAATTTCAGGCCTTTTTTTCCAGGCAGCTCCAGGTTACTACATGGCCAAACAGATAATCAAATTGATCTGTGCAGTGGCAAATATTATCAATAATGATCCCATTGTTGGTTCTAAGTTGAAACTTATATATTTGGAAAACTACAGAGTTACTCTTGCTGAGAAGATTATTCCTGCTGCTGATTTAAGTGAACAGATCTCTACTGCAGGAACTGAAGCTTCAGGAACTGGGAATATGAAGTTTATGGTGAGGTTCAGAGTGTAATTTCCAACTTAGATTGATATTTAATAAATGCTATATATAAAATCTTATTTGAACATTTAAAATTCTTAGAGATCTTAAATGAATTGGTTATCATAGTATCTAGATGTTCTTGGTAGCTAGTTTGAACTGCATGAATTTTCAATCACTAGTTGTAACCCTTGAGGATTACACTGTTACTACAAGTAAAAAGAAAACAGTTTACAGACTTGATTTTAATAAGGTTGAACACATGTACAAATTTTTTGACATACTGACAGAAATATATCTCCATTCTTCTAGCAGAACAGTTTTTAATTGATTGATACCTTTGGATAAGTCTGTAGAGCCATATTTGGTAATATGGCTTTCCAATTCATCACACTGTGATTCTGTTGAATTAAAAATGATGTATACCTTGGGCATAATGTTCAAAGTTCAACATTGGATCACATAAATTTAGAATTTTATTGTTGAGAAATATAAGTTCTATGCAGTAGCACTTTGTTTTTCAACAAGAATTATGCTAAATGTACATGATGTTAAAACATTATTTTTACATTTGCTTATTCAGGTACAAAATTCTAAAATTGGCAACCTTGTAACTAAGAAAGTTTCAGAGAATAAACATACTGCCTAATCATGGACAAAGGTGGTGCAAGAGTTTTTGCCAGTATCACCGAGAATACCTTAAGCGTTCGGGGAAGTTGGGATAATGGTAATATAGATTCATATTTAGCTGATGGTATGGGTTAAAGTAACGCTTGCAAAATCACAATAATTCTTGTCTGTTTCTGTGACAGCTGATATTAGCAGGATGTTTGGAGGGTTTCAGTGTTTCAAATGAATGAGAAGCTAATGATAGGAAACAAGCTTAAATAACTTTAAAGAGTGTTCAGGGTAGCAAACTGTACAAGAAAATTTAGTCTTAACTGCATATACAGTAATGTTAGGAATATCATCAATAAAATAAATGAATTTGAGCTTCTGGTCAGGACAACTAATACTGACATAATACGGCTAAAGGAAATGTGGTGCTACCTGGAAATAGGGGATGGTGAATTTCACTGTGGCATGTATAATGTATTTAGGAAGGATAGGAATGATAAAAGGGATGGTGGAGGAGGATCATGCTTTCTATTAAAGGCAGCCAAAGTACAATAAAAGCTCTCCCAGATTTAGAAGTTGTATTCTAGTGTGGAATATGGGTGGTGAGTGCTGGTTGGAAGCAAAAGTATAATGAGAGTGGGAGTAATCTACAGATTGTGAAGCTTATGATGAAAGCCTCTACATGCAAATGGCATGGGTAGGCAGATGTGAATGTCCTTTTATGGATGATTTCAATTTCCCCCTAATTGACTGGAGCAAGTGAAAGGGGAAACACCATGGGGAACAAAATTTTAAATCATTTATATAGCTGTTATTTGTATCAGCATGTTTGGGAAAGTACGAGGGGCAAGAATATTCTAGACTTGACTCATGAACCAGATGATATTTAGGGCTAACAGCATAGGGACCATTAGCAGGAAGTGATCAGAGTTGTAAGTTGAATGATGAGAAGAGAGGTAGCAGTTGTTAAAGGCAAAGGAATGGGCTTTAATTTCAGGAAAGGAGATTATGACAACTTAAAGTGCTAAATGGCCTCTCTCAACTGGGAAGATAACTCACAGAGCATGAATACACAAGAATTATGGTATACCTTTTAAAGCTGTATTAACCTTGAACACATATGTACCTATATACCATTAAGGAAATACAGCAAATGGAAGATTCCAAAGAGAAAATCTGTTTAACTAACCTGGTTAGATATTCTAATAGTTGCTCACAAGTATCATTGACAAAATCCCATGTCATTCTGTGCTGCTGAGAGAATTTTGTATCTGACTGCACAAATACCTCCAGGTATTTTTGATTTTCCACTATTTGAGTGTAGTACTCCACAGTGGCGCCTCTGTAGCCAGGTGGGAAGGAGCAGCAGTGCATAGCACACGCTTCTTGATTAGACCGGGGTTCGAGCCTGTCACCACCAAATACGGAGGATGCAGAAAGGTCAGGGAATGACCACCACATTTCCCGGAGCAATATGGCCTTAGTTGCTAATGCTCCTAAAAACCAAATAACAAACAAACAATTGCATCAATGTTAGGCTGAGAAATGACAGTTGAAGTTTATCTGCCTAATTTTTTTAGATCTTGTTGCAACAGCTTACCCTGATTACTTCATTCACTAACCTGCCAACCTTTGTATCATCTGCAAAATTAGACATTAAGCCTGGTATACTTTCATCAATATCATGAATAAATATAGAAAACAAACAAAATTGGGCCCAGAACTGAACCCTGGGAGACTCCACTAATAATGTTAGTCCATGAAGAGCAGTGCCCACTGATAACCACTCTGTCTTCTCCCACTCAACCTTCCCTGTATCCATAGCAGTAACATGCTCTTAATGCCACACTGCTCCAATTTGTACAGCAGTCTTATGTGCAACAGTATCAAAAGCTTTCCTGAAACTAAGTATATGATATCAAAATTTTTTGCATCCAGTTCCTTTGTTACTGCATCATATTATCTGATCAGATTGGGCAGACAAGTTCACCATTTAAAAAATTCGTACTATGACTGCCACATAATTGCATTCCTGTCTAGATGGTCCTGAATTACTTATTGAAATAATTTAAACACACCATTATTTTCCTTGGAACAGAAGTTAAGCTGACATTGATTTGATTTATTGAGTATTGATTTATTTTCTCTTAAAAGGGTACAGTTAGATCTCTAATTGTACTTCTTGGAAATGATGTATTAAAAGAATTGCTGCTAAAATTGCTCCTCTGTTATACACAAGATTACATTATGTATGCTGTGGTACAAAAGCTTAATAGTTACATAACCATTCTAAGTAATAATATTAGTAATGCATTTTTTATTTGTTTTTCACATGGTTCATAATTGCCTGTAGAGTTAGATGTAACACAGCCTTCGTTAAGCTGAAATTCCAGTTTCTTTTTTTAAACTAACCCAGCTCCCCTCGACACTTGTCATTTCACATGTAAAGATAAGCTCTTTCTTAAAGTTTTTTTTTTTTTTTTTTTTAAAGAACTTAAGACATTTCTGGTACTTGAACTTCTTTTGCTAAACATTAGATGTTAATATTTGAGTGAGTTGCCATTTTTTCATTTTTACACACTGGTTGCTAAAATAGCTCTTTTAGAGTATAAGTAGAAAATTTTATTGATGTTATGAATGTACTTTAAATATTAAAATCATATTATTAAGCAGCTTTCAGGAGTCAGGTAAATCAACCATAATAGTTCTTGTTTACATTGACCAGATAAGAAGATTAAACAGTTTAACAGAAAAATTTGTGAAATCTCCTCTATATGAGAGAGAGAGAGAGAGAGAGAGAGAGAGAGAGAGAGAGAGAGAGAGAGAGAGAGAGAGAGAGAGAGGATAAAATGTATGCATGCTATACTACAGGTTCACTGATAGGTGGATGATATACATTTACTAATAGTAGGCCACTTGTGAAATGTAAACAAGCTTAAAAGTCTACTTATTTATTTATCTAAATTTAGATATATTTATAAATCTAAATATAATGTACTACTATAATGAATGTCTGCAAACTCAGCTGTCTATATATTACTGTATGATAGTTGTCCATTAAAGGGGAAAAAAATAATAATAAAAAAATGTTTTTATCCTGAAGTTAAATATTGTTAACACTAGCAAAAATTATTATAGAAACTGAAAATTATAGGTTTAAAGGATATGCCACATGCAATGATTTAATTAATTAAATTCCAAACATCTCTTATGTGTTTAAATTTTTTTAAGCGGTCATTACTCTAATAAAACTTTAAGTGGAAATACTAATTTACTTTATATATAATACAGCTGAATGGTAATAAGTACTTTGAAATTGGTAAATTACAAAGGAATGGGGAAAAAAAAAAAATCTTATGATATAATCAGTAACTATTTATTGAAAGTGTTACCAAGCAGTTATAGTTGCTTTCTGTTATACTGTAGCAAAGATAATCCATTTAGATTATGTTTGCTGTGTTTCATATATAAGTTATTTGAGAAACTAAGTAGTGAAATATTTTCACTGAAAATAATATAGCAGCAATTATAACATTTAAGAAGTAAAGAAATTTTACAGTTCATTTATATAATTATAAATTTTTTATTTATATATTTAAATAATGAATTTAAATTTATCTGTATAAATGGTGTAATAGTGCTTTTCTTGTTGATTATGACAAGAAAAGCACTATTACGCCATTTATACTTCTGTTAATACAGAAGTTATGAAATTTACTGTTTTTGAATATCAGTTACAGTAGCAAAATACCTTAGCAGTATGTATACATACATACATACATACATACATACATGTCTATGGTTTTAGTGTGTGGGCACAGAAGAATACATATGTTTTTCAAGTTTGTTTCAGCTATGTCTGTAAATATACAAATTTACATATCTTTCAGTATGCTACCATCTTTTATCTGTGCTTCCAGTGTGTTTTCAACTAGTAGTATACAGTTTTAATAGATGACAGTATAAAAACTGCTTTGAAAATTGGAAGAGGAGATTGCAGTTGTTAGCCTCTGATTTGGGTATTTGAAGGATATTATTGCATAAAAAAGTCAAGATTTTTTTAAATTATATAAAAAAAAATTGATTTAACATTCACTTGAATGTTTGACAATCAAGTTAACATAAGAACAAATTTACATTTAAAACAGTTTATGTACAAACTATTTTCATTTTTGCAAAACTTAAATTCCATGAATAAATTCACTCCATAGAGCCAGCTCTTAATGGGAAAATTCACTGCCCCAGGCAGGAACATGTTCAGCAAACTCATTGCTGAAAGGGTTAAAGACAATGAGATTAATGAATAGGTAACTACACTAGATAACATTTTATTAATGGTAAGAAGTTCAATATCACTTATCTTGCATTGAATGCAGTTGTTTGTTTTTAAGATGAAAAAATACTAATCTAAATTTATACAATTTAAAACACGATTGTATATTATTATTTGTTTCAGCTAAATGGTGCATTAACCATTGGTACATTAGATGGTGCAAATATTGAAATGAGAGAAGAGATGGGACCTGAAAATATCTTCATTTTTGGGATGACTGTAGATGAGGTTGAAGAATTAAAAAGAAGAGGGTGAGCCAAAAGAATTTACATCTGGATATTTTTATATATGGGAAAATGTTATCTAGCTATACAGAGTACGACTAGAAAGTTTCAAGACTGAAATTATTAAAAATATTGAACATATTGACTTAAGAAAAAGTTATTTTTTTTTATTTTAGC
Organism: Mastigoproctus giganteus; assembly: GCF_048544385.1. NCBI lineage: Eukaryota > Metazoa > Arthropoda > Arachnida > Uropygi > Thelyphonidae > Mastigoproctus > Mastigoproctus giganteus. The sequence continues at coordinate 201,960,777 of NC_143577.1, forward strand.
TAAGAAAAAGTTTTTTTTTTTTTATTTTGTAAACTAGATTGGCTGTAATTTTTTTATAATAGGTTGCATATGTGCAGAGATTTTCTTTTGTCTATTTTTGAAACTAAATTTTATTTTTATTTATTTATTTATTTTTTTATATAGAATGTCACTTTTGATATTTATAAAATTTGCTTGTTGAATGAATCAGCCTCAAAGCATAGAAATAATTACTGAGGTATATATTGAAAAAGCATTATCAAAAATTTCGATGGTACAAGAGACCATATAAGTCAACAAATGACAGTCTTAACTCCCACGTTAGAAGTATTATTCGAACTGAATGTCAATTAACAATTGAAAACATAACCTCTCAGGATGGAATATTATATGGTAGTTGCTATGCCATCATATCAGGTAATTTAAGCATGAAAAGATTATGCAACTTTTTTTCTCAACTTTTTAACAACATATCAGATGAACTTTCAAGAGAATTGACTGAAATTTTGATTACAATCTGGGATTTCTAAAAACAGTAGTGAAAGGAGGTTTTATGAAATGTGGTTTTATTTTTATGACCTGCAGATAAAACATCAGTCCTCTGAATGCAAGTCTTTGAGGAAGAAGAAAAAACTGGATTGACAGGTGTATAGGTAAAATTATACAGCTAGGTCGCGATTAATGAGAGTTCGAATAATGCAATATTCGATTTAGTGCAAATTGTATAACGATACTAGGTTGCGTTTAATGCAAACCAAAATTCAGTTAATGCGAGGCTAGCACAGCTAGCCTTATATTAGATTAGTCTCGCATTAGACGCTGCTACACTTGTTTATCTTCGCGTGTGCATGTGCTACTGCCTGTTGTAATATATGTTAGTTTTCGTGATTTGTTTTAAGAAGTGCCCATACATAACAAAATGGCCAAAAGGAAGATTCCTTCAGATAAAAACACTACGAGTGCAAAAAAGAAGAGGCTTATTATTAAATTGGAGCAAAAAATTGATGTGATTGAACGATATGAACGCAGTCATAGCAATTCTAAAATAGGACAAGATGTCGGAATGCCTGAATCTACGGTATGGAATATTATAAAACACGCAGGGGAAATAAAAGAAAAATGTAACGTTGCATCAGTCTTTTGTGATTTGCAAACATCTACAAGGAATAGAAGTATTACTATGATAAAAATGGAGTGTCTTTTAATTGTATGGATTGAGGATTGCAATCAAAAATGCATTCCCCTTAGCAGAGCAGCCATTCAGACAAAAGCTTTAAATTTGTTTAAGAGAGTGAAAGAAAAAATAATGAAGTAGAAGAAACATTTAGTGTGAGTGCTGGTTGGTTTGATTGATTTAAAAATAGAGTTCAGCTGCATAGTGTTAAAATTACTGGTGAGGTGGCCAGTGCAGATGAGGATGCAGCATCTAAATATCCTGATGTTTTAAAAAAAAATAATCGAAGATGGTGGATACACTGATCAACAAATATTTAACATGGATGAAACTGGTTGATTCTGGAAAAGGATGCCTTCCAGAAGACATTTCTAAGAAAGAAAAAACTCAACCTGGATTTAAAGTGTCTAAAGATCGCCTAACACTTTTATTGGGAGGAAATGCTCAAGGCGATTTTAAATGGAAATAATAAATAATATTTAAAATAATAACTTTTCTTGGTAATGGCCCTTTCTGATATCAAAGAACTCCTCTTTTAGGGAACCCTCATTGAAATGGGAATGGAGCAAGTCTGTTTTTAGCAACATCTTACAACCAAGATTTTGGTAGCCTTATAATAAATTTTCAATCAAGACGTTTGCTATATTATTTCCCAAAAAATGTTCACAAACTTTCTTGAAGGATTTCCAGTCTTCATTTCCAATGGATTTAACACTCTTTCAAAATGTTAATTTTTCAATAACTGATCTGCAGACTGATAAAAACACATGATAGTTTTTATAAAAACACTTTGGATGATATTTTTTTCTTTCCAGGTAAAAGGTTTTTGCAAGGGGGCTAAATCTTAGTTTATTAATGAATGGCTGACTGTCCCACTTGCACAAAAAGCAACAATATTTTTCATAGCCAGATTGTAGACTTAAAAGGATCCTGATAACTCTGAAATCTCTGCATGTGTGCCACTTATATTTAAAGTATTGTACTTTTCTTAAGGGAAGTTCTATATTTTCATAAGATTATTTCACGTAGACAACATGATGACTGATTATTATAGATGGATATGTTTCCATTTTGCAGTAGCATAGCTTTTAAAATTAATTTCAGAGAAAAGCCTCTATCCCTAAGGTTTATGTTCTCTTCCAAGGGCATGAAGCCGTCCATCACTATCATCGTGGTAGCGAAGTGAATCTTCCAGTGTAATATGAAGAGATCTCTTTTAGCCATTTACAGATATTAGTTGTATTTGTACAGTAAATTCCATTCCTTCAGCCTCGATCCAAAAAACTCTGCTTGTACCTTTAGATTTAAATCACACAAAAGATAATTTAATTTGCTTTTAGTTATCAGATGAAGCTTGTTTAGATCTGGGCATTATATTCTTTCAGATTTTGTATGGATTGTTTGCATTGAGTCATCTATGTTTTTCCTCTTCTACCTGTTCCTCCAGAAACCCAGAGGAATAGGTAGTTCAACACCTAGACTGATCAATTTAATGGCTAATGGGATATTTGGATACCAGATTTTTTTTCTGTCTTTCAGTTTGAGTTATGCAAACAATAGCAGTAACTGTCATGATTGGTTAGCTCCCACACCATGGGAACAACAAATGGCAGTGTAACTTTATTTTTGAAACCAGCCAATGAGATGCAAAGCAGAATTAGTGCAGCATATATAAGGAATCCACTTCTTGTCCTGATGTCTGTCTTACTTTGCAGCAAAAATAAAGTTCATATGATTTTTCTAATAGCGGCATTATATACTGTTTATGAGATTTAATAGTAATCACTGAATATAATAAGATCTAACTGGTGAATTAATGCACTGAATGTGACATTTTAAAAGCACTTCAACTGCAGTATATCAAAAACTTAACAGAAGAGCACAAGTTTGGAGTGTTAACCTACATACAACTGTGATTGATTGATCTATCTGGGAAGTTTGCTTTATATATCTGTCTGATATGCAGGGAGCAGGCAAGGTAAAATAGTCTAGAAACTGACCACTGCAACAAGGTCTAGAAAACTGTTCACTCCAGAACTTATCAGCATTCTAACTAATATGGATAGATTGGATCAAAATGTAAGTATGCCAAAACCAGAATTTGAAATATCTTGTAAGCTGAGGGGCACCCCCTCAGTTTACAAGATATTGCTTAATGGATAATGTTTTTTCAATGCTGATTTGAAATGACCAGCCTGTTTTTTCCTGTTAGGGAAAAACAGGCTGCACATTTGAAATCAGCATTAAAAAAATCTGCTATTAAAAAATACATATCTCTGTTGGGGGGGAAAAATTCATTGTGTTCTGTGTAATTTATCCAGTTTGGTTGACTGAGCCTCCCTCCTATTAGTAGCCTATCCTCATATGTTCAGCGGGCCATGTAGCTAGTTCCCTATTAATAGGTTATACCATGAGGTGTGCAGAAGCTTGGATGTGGTTTCCTCCCAGTTAAATAGCCTCAGACTCTTCAGCAGGCCAATTACTTTTCATTCTAACATATTTGAGGGTATTAAAGAAGAAAGTAAGTTTTAAATGCCTTTATGCATATAAAAATTTAATTTCAGTATTTCAGCACACGCTCTCTCGAAGAAGAGATGAAACCAGTTACTAAGGTAATAAAACTCAACAGACATAACAATGGATAGACATGTATTCATAAGACACTCCATTTTTGCTATGTATTGCAAGTATCTGCTTTGCTTATTGGAGGCTTGAAGTGGTGAAACCCATGTTTAGTCTCTAGAGCAAAGTTTCCGGCATCCCCCCCCCATACTTCTCCTTCAACCCATTTAACCCAAACATGGTACCAAGTACTATAGGTTCTAATACCTCTTGTGTTTGGGGTTCACATAAAAAAAAAAAAAAACCTAAAAATGAACCTCTTGCTCAAATTATCTTGAATTAAATGCATATTTATTTAATTACAGATAAATAATTACATATGTTACATATTTTTTTTGTCTTATTACCAGATATAATGCAATGCAATACTATAAAGAAGATTCTGAGTTGAAACAGTGTATAGATCAGATTGCCAATGGATATTTCAGTCCACAGAATCCTGATATGTTCAAGGATATAGTCAATGTTCTTTTACACCATGACAGGTTAGTATTTGTCATATTTGAAATGTATTATTAGAGTATTAAAGAAATTAATCTGTAATAGTAAATCTAGTTTGATGTGATACGTAACTGAATTTTGATATTTTATACAGTAATCAACTTTTTAAGGAGTGAGTTCTAGGATGAACTTTCTCTTCAATTTTTAAGCCCCAAAGATGGAATGTATTGCAATTTTTAGTTTGTATTTTATGAAGTACATTACATTAAGATGAGCATCTACTGATGTTATTGTAAGTCAATGATATGAAGTTGGTTCAGTTTGCAAAGCTTAATATGAGTAAAAAGCTACACAGAATTTAAATCTGTTGTATATTGGTGGTGGCCTCACATTTTCTCTATATCCTTAAATTTTGTACCTTGAATTTTTATTTTTTATTTATTTTTTATTTAAAAATTATAATGGAGTGTCCACTCCAGATATGAGTTGGTCTACTATATCAAAACAATGTACTAGATTCATATATAACTATGTTCTTTACTCTGCTTATAATTATAACCTCCACTCTTTTTTTTTGGTGCTGCACATCAAATTCTCTTTTCAAAATGGTATGCACAGATCCTCAATTGAGTTTATTTAATGTTCTTTAATCTTTTCTGGAGTACATACATGTATATGTCCACAAGGTAACTTAATCTTTTATGGAAAAGGTTGTCAGTTCCCAAACTTTTTGGGAGCTTGGTACTTTAATCGCAGTAGTGCACAAAGTTTTTTTGACTTGTCAAAACATCTTGTGACTCATCCGCACATAATAATGCACAAATCACCTGTTTATCTACAGTCAGTTTGAATTAGTTTGCATCAAATAGAAGGTATTTTGTGTTTGTGTGTCCCCCCCCACATTTGTCTCAAATTTTGCTTTAAATTAGGAAAAAATGCAGAAACCCACAATGTTAAAAACAGCTTTCGAAGAAGACGCTTCATGCTATTCAAAGACTTTTCAGTGTGGTTTCCTCCCAGTGTAAAAATTAAGAGGGTTGCTTGTCTATTACAGATGATCCTCACTCTAGCCACCCTTCAACTTCAAAAATCAGTGAATCAACCATTCATATTCAACATCCAATTAGGAGTCACTGATGTTTAACTATTCACAAAGTTGCTAGTGAAATTGGTATTTCTTACGTGACATGCCAATTTTAACAGAGATTTTGATAATGTGATGCATTTCAGCCACATTTGTGCCTTGCATCCTCACTGATGATCAGTGATTAGTTAAAAAAACAGCAAGTTCTTGCATATCATATTTTAATCAATATGCCACTGCTGATCCACATTTTCCCTCCAAAATTACTGGTGACAAATAGTGGGTGTATGGCTTATTACCTGGAAACAAAAGGCCCAGTTCTCTCATTGGAAGATTTCATCTTTTTCTAGGCAATAAAAAAAAAAAAAAAAAATATATATATATACAGGCATACCTCGGTTAACGTTACCTCTGATAACGAAGCCTCGATATAACGAAGTCCGCAATTTCAAGCCCCATTTAACATAAAAAAATATTCCAATTTAAGGCCAACGCCCGACAATCATCCGATTGGTGACTGACGGCGACTCGTTACGTATTCCCGAGTGCTCCCGAGCTGCGGGCATGTCTGTTATAACAGTTTTGCGTGTCAATCGCGTAATTTAGTTGTTGTTTACATGATTGACGTTGTTTCAGTGTGGCGCATTGCAATAATCGACGTAGGTTCTTTATAGCATTACATAACGTAGATTTTGTAAATTTTAATAGAAATATATTTTTGTTTTAGTTAATTAAAATGTCAGAATCAAAGAAAAGAAAAGCAATTTCTTTGGAAACTAAACTAAATATCGTACGACGTGTTAAAAGCGGCGAAAGAAAATCCGATGTGGCACATTCTTTAGGATTAGCGCAATCAACTTTAACAACCATACTAAGTCAATCAGAAAAAATAAAACAGTCTGCTCAGAATTGTACAGATGTTACAGCGGCAAAATTAACTCGCTTAAGGAATCCAATTTTAGAAAAAAATGGAGAAAATGTTAAGTTTGTGGATAGATGATATGTCACAACGTCATATGCCTTTAAGTCAAATGGTGATTCAAGAAAAAGCATTATTTTTGTTTAATCACCTGAAATCTAAACAAACTGAAGAAATTACGGAAACCTTTGGGGCTTCTCGTGGTTGGTTCGAGAAATTTAAAAAACGGGCCAGGATTCATAGTGTAAAATTAACAGGAGAAGCTGCAAGTGCAGATGTTGAAGCTGCAAATAAGTTTCCAGAAAAACTAAAGGAAATAATTGAACGTGAAAATTTTCCACCAAATTTGGTGTTCAATGTTGACGAAAGCGGTTTGTTCTGGAAACGGCTACCAACAAAAAGCTTCATTTCTATTGAAGAAAAATCAGCTGCTGGATTTAAAGCAGCCAAAGACCGTTTAACGTTACTCTTTGGATCAAATGCCTCTGGTGATTATAAATTAAAATTGCTATTAGTTTACCATTCAGAAAATCCGAGGGCGTTAAAAGGTAACATAAAAATGAATTTACCTGTAATATGGAAAGCAAATAGAAAAGCGTGGGTTACCAAGGAGTTATTTACTGATTGGTTTGTTAACCACTTTTGTCCTGGAGTAAAACGGTATTGTCAAAAAAACAACTTTGAAGAAAAAGCTCTTTTGTTGTTAGACAATGCTCCGGGACATCCTACTGATCTTAACACGTTGGACACATGCATTCCTGTCAAAGTTGTGTTTCTTCCAGCAAACACAACTTCCCTGATTCAACCATTGGATCAGGGAGTAATAGCATCATATAAAGCTTATTATCTGCGTCGAACTTTAAGCAATTTAACTGAACTAGAGGATAAAGTGGAAATGACAGTTAAAACTTTTTGGAAAAACTACACCATTAAAAACGCAATTGAAAACATTGATAGTTCTTGGAAAGAAGTCACTAAGAAATGCTTAAATGGAGTTTGGCGCAAAATATGGCCAGAAGTTGTACTAGAAGAAGAAAATAACATCCAAGAAATTGGAAATGAAGTTATCCAGATGGCTCAATCAATAGGTTTCGAAAATGTCGATGAAGAGGATGTTAGAAATTTATTGAATGCAGAAGATGATGGTTTTTCAGTGGAAGATTTAGAAAACCTTGTTAGCAACGAAGACAAAGATAATGAAGGCGAAGTTAAAGAAGTTCCTGCCGAAAAAGTGTTAACAACCAAAGATTTAAAAAGGTGCTTAAATGACATTGAAAACGTTTTAAATTTTTTTAGTGAAAATGATCCCGATTTAGGAAGAAGTGTTATAGTTAAGCGATCAGTGTTAAATGCAATAACTCCGTATTGGCAATTGTTAAATGAAAGAGAAAAAAAGCATAAACAATCAACTTTAACCTCATATTTTAAAATGTGATTTCACTTTGTATGTAAGTTGACTGTTTATTTAATAAAACTTTTCTTTGTTCGAAAAAAAGCTTTTCATTTTCTTTACGTAGGAACGTATCCCTATTCTGGCCATAGTATTTTTACCTCTGAAAACGAAGTTTCGCTTAACGAAGTAATTTCGTGGAACGCATCCTATTCGTTAATCGAGGTATGCCTGTATATACAATTTTCAGTAAAATGAAAAGATCGTGCATATTTAATTATTTTTATTTATTTTTTTGACTCACAGGGTATTGTTTATTATGCATCTATTCTGAAAGGTCAAACAGTGAACCAGGAATACCACCAAACATTTCTATGGCAACTGCACTATGCTGTTAGAAACAAATGGCCAGAAAAGTAGGCTTCAGGAAATTGGTACTTTCATCTTGACTGTGCTCCTGCACACTCGTTGCTTTCCATTCAACAATATATTGGGATGCCACTTTTCAGACCATTCCCGAAGCCTGGTCAAGTAATGTTGTAGGAGCACTGCTTGGCACTGATCATTAACAATCCTCCCTCTTTACATTGTCAACAAATTTTGACACCATGCCCTTTATCCCTTTGTCAGTGTCATTTATGAAAATCAGAAACAGTGGTCCAGGAACTGATCCTTGGGGTATACTACTTCTAACTTTACCAATCCGAAGAATATCCATTAATGACAACCTTCTGCTCCGTAATCCATTTTAAAATCTTTCCAGTAACCTGTTGTGAGGGAATGAGTCAAATGCCTTACTAAAATCCAAATAAACAGTTGAAACTGTCCCCTACTTCTAGCTCATGAGTAACGGTAAAAATAATTTACAAAAGATTAGTTAAAAATGATTTCCCCTTAACAATTTTGAAGGGAAAACAGTGTTGTTTTCCTTCAAAATGCCATTTTCTGTCTAAATTTCTATCTTAATTATTGGCTATAAGGTTTCCCCGACTATTGTCGGGCTAACAGGTCTGTATCTACTGTCTTTTCTCTTAGAACAGCCTTTATGGGTGGTGGTGGTGATATGTTAGCAATTCTCCAGTCTAAAGGAATCTCTTGTGTTCAGCAATGCCCTGATAATCTAACGCAATAGTTTAATACACTCTCTAGCTGCCTCTCTCAAAATTACTGGTATGCCATCAACACCAGGAGCATTACTTACCTTTAGGCTGAAATTTTTCTAATAAAGTCATCACCAATTTCATATGGCACAGCCACTCCTTAGCATAAGGGTCCTTTGTCAGTAAAAACTGATGATGTAGAAGCAATATGAACTGATGCAAAATTCAGTTCATCAGCAACATCAGCTGGGTTATCTAAGACTTTCCCACACCTAGTATACAAGGGTCCAATCAGATCAGTTTTCTTCTTTGTATTCACATATACACAAAACTGAAGTTCTTGTCCCCATTCTTTCTTCTCTTAGGCAGTGCTTTCTGATGCTCTGCCCTGGCCTCCCAAACCTTACCTGTGGTACTATAACAGATCAACTTGTAACTGTTGTAGGCTTCAGTACTTTTCATCTCTGTAACTTTCACATGCTGTCTTTTTCTGCTCTCTCTTTGACTGGCCAGCTCTGTATTCATCCATCCCAGTGTCCTCCTCTTGCTATATTTTCTTAATGGTATTCATGTATTCAATGATTATTGCTTTAAAGGTATTCCATAATTCAAATGTATTTGCCCTCCCTCTGCAATCTGCCCAATTGATAGATGCCATTTAGCACTTTAAACTGTCATAGTACCCTTTTCTGAAATTAAAACCCGTGCCTTTACTTTTAACTACTGCATGATCACTATCTGCCTATGGTTCCTGTACTTCAAGCCTTGTGATGTCATCTGATTGGTGAGTAATGATGAGGTCAAAAATATTCTTATCCCTAGTAGTTTCTATAGCATGCTGGTACAAATAATAATAATCTAGTTTATTTAAAAATTGTTTCCCACGGCATGTTTCCCTCCCACTTATTCTGATCATTTAGGGGCAGGTTGTTGTGGTGGTGTTTTCTGGTGCAAGGGCTACTTAGGCCATATTGTGCCTCCCAGGGGCAGGCTGAAGTCACCATAATAAGACATTCATGTTTGCTTGCCCATTCCATCTGCATGTAATTTCAAATAATTCTTCAAACTAGATTACAGATTGTGGTGGGTGTAATCGAGAAGTTATAATCAATTAATTTGATTATGGTTTACTTCCTAAACAACATAGTTAATGATTATTTTCTTGTTGTGTGTGTGTGTGTGTGTGTGTGTGTGTGTGTGCGCGCACGTGCTGAAATGTTAAAATAGATATTAGAATTAAAAATGTTTTTTACAGCCACAAGGGATCTGTTACCTCTTACAATGATTTAGTATTTGTTACTCTTCTTTGAGAAATTGTTTAGAATATATTTATTCAGTATAATTCAACTGCCTTTTAATCATGTAAATTTTTTGTTTATCATTTGCATATTAATTTTATTACACTTGTGGTGTACCCGAGGGGGGAGGGGGCACTTAACGTATATCATATCTGCCCATTTGCATATAAAACTCTAGACTGGACACTTTTGATGAAATTTTATATTTGACTTCTAAAAAGATTTGTTGAGCCATCACAAATTTCATTAAAATGGAACCAGCACTTTTTTTATTTTTTATTACTAGGAAGTTAAGACAAATTACGATTCCATACTTGCTCCTCTCCCCAAAAAAAAATCTACATAAATGAATGTATGTTTTGGACATTACTTCAGAGAAAATAGATAAGCATTAGATTTTAATCATATTTTTTGTCGTACCCATGGAGGTTTTAGGTTTCATAGCTTTCAGTACTCCCTCTCCCCACATGCAGAAATGTTACTATAAATCTGGAATGGCAACGCTAATTCTTTACAAAATTTCAGCACTTATTTAGATGTGGGGCTGTGGTAGATGAACTGGTGCAACTTTTGAATTCTGCTAAGTAGTTAGCAGACTTTTTATTACGTAAAGATTATTTTATTTTATTTTATTTTTTTGTTTCAAATTATAGTGCAGTTATTATTTGTGTTTATCTGATAAAGTAGGTGAAATTGTTTCTTTCTTGGCATTGGAAATTTGTTTATGGAGACTAGACTCAACCAATTATAACTGAAGGGGAAAAAATAATATAGGAGTGATTCCTATATTAGAATGGCCAATGGCACCATTTTCATGCTAGACATTGACTTGTTTTTTATATATATATAATATGTGTGTGTGTGCCAAAATGTTAAAATAGATATTCGAATTTCAATATATATTTTTTTTTTTACAGCCACAAAGAATCTTTTACCTCTTACAACTATTTCCCCACTTTATTAGGTACAGCTACCCTTTTCATGAATTGGAGCACTCTTTCAGTTATAACATCACGTTTGTATTTGTGATATAAAATAGATGGGCAGATATGTAGAGATGCTGTATACATGCAATTCAGTGCAAGAATGGGCAGGATGAAAGATTTACTGATGTTGAATGTGGTGTGATAACTGATGCCAAACATGATGGTATACATATCTTAGAAACTGCAATCCTACTGGGGTTTCATGTGTCTAGGGTGTATCGAGAATTGTCCAGTAACCAAATAATATCCAGCCAATGGTGATTCTGTGGTAGGAAACTGCTTTTTTTCATGCGAGAGGCCAGTGGATGCTGACAAGACCAGTGCATGTTACAGAAAGGCTACAGTAAAAATAACAACCCAGCAAGGGTGGTAACCAAAGAGTCATTTCAGAATGCACAACTCATACCTTTTTCATGGATAAGGATATCTCAGCTGATGACCAAACTAGATTTCACTCCTAACATTAAATTGTTTCTGACCATGTATCTTTTTGTGGCTGCAGTACAACCATCTGTAACTGGGCTTTTCCAGCAGGATAATGTGACATGGCACATTATCCTGTTATTCTAACAAGGCCAATTGTATAGAACTAGTTCCAGGCACACGGGAGTGAATCCAGCCTAATGTGGTTGCTTCCCCAGTCACAAGTCCTCAATCCAGATTGAGCACCTGTGGGATGAACTGGACAGCTCTTTGGATTGTATCTGCAACCATCCAGTTTGTAAGAGTTGTGGAGAGTGATTGAGTCAGTATGACTAGCATCCCTGCAGCATGTTTTTTGTTTGTGCCCCAATGAATCCAGGCTGTTCTGAGGGCTAAAAGGGAACCTACTTTCTATTAGGTAGGTGCACCTAATAAAGTGGGCATTCAGTGTAAATAGCCTGCATGTTAAAGGGTAAAATATTTCTACTGATCATCTCCCCCCCCATAGATCAGTCGATTAGTTGACATCTTTCAGTAATGTTAGTATTTGCGACCCCCTCCCATTATTTTCAGATGAATATTTAATTCATTTGATCTTAATTTGTACTTGATGGCACTGTTTGGAAACATCATCATTCTTCTTTTTCTTGGTGATTCCCTTCTACTCTCTCTCTCTTGGTAATTCAGAAAAAAAATTTTTTTTTTTTTGTCTGGTGCAGCATAAGCCTCAGGCTTCCTTGCACCATATATGGCTAATGATGATAATAATAACTAGGCAAAGGAATATTTGTAGTGCATGCAGATTACTGTTTATTAAAGAATTTATAGATCTGTTTGCACAACATCTTTAAATATTTTCTGTTATAGGTTCTTCCTACTTGCAGATTATGACTCTTATGTAAAGTGTCAGGAAAAAGTTAGTGATATGTTTTCAGTAAGTATGCTATTTCAGAACTTTTATTTTTAAAGACAATTTGCTTCAAAACTGTAATAGCAAACTGACTCTGCGACATCTTGAAAAGATTAATTCATACTGAATATTATATAGGAGGTTATTTAATATAACACTTGTATCTATTCAAACATAAGCTATTGGCAATTAAAACTGCTTTTGTTTGCTTTTTTTTTTTTTTCTGATAAAAATTACAAAATTTCCTACATTCTGAAAGTCAAATGTTTGGAAACTTTGACCAGCTAATTCATAATTTATCTAGAAATGCAGAATTAAAGTTTATATATTTGCCTGATATCAGGGAAGTATTTTTAATGTCTTAACAATTGAAATTTCAGAATACTTCAGAATGGACAAAAATGGCTATCTTGAACATAGCTAATTCTGGCCATTTCTCTAGTGATAGAACTATATCTCAATATGCTAGAGAAATATGGGGTGTAGAACCGACACATGAAAAACTTCCAGCTCCACATGAACCAAGAGAAGAATCAAAGTGAGTATGCATTATTGAAAATTTTCAGCTAAAATTGAACTTAAAAAAAAATTTTTTTTTTTTAAATTATATACAAAATCAACATTTATTTAAACCAGATGCTGCATATTTTGAATTTTTTGTATTTATGTTAACTTTCCATTAGTTTATTAATAGAAATGCACTTAGTGGCCACTTTATTATGCACATTGTTTCATGAAATGGAGTGCTCCTTCAGTAAAGCATCACATATTTGTAGCATGTTATATAAAGCAGATAAGTTTGCCATGTGCGTGAGAGAGAGAAAAGATCTGTGACTGAAAGTGGCACGGTAGTTTGTTAAATGTACTGGTCCAAGTATCTCATAAACTGCAACCCTGCTGAGATGTACCTGTGCACTTCTCTCACTGTTATTTGGTTATTGGACAAGTGTTGAGACATGTCTCAACACTTGTCCAATAACCAAATAACATCCAGCAGCAATCCTTAGTTGAAAACAGCTCATTGATGTGAGAGGCCCACAGAAGCTAAACAAGACTTGTGCAATATAACAGAAAGGCTAAAGTCAGTCAACTAACAACCCATTACAACAGTGATAAGGCATTTTGTAGCAGACTGAATTGGATTCACTACTGTCAGCAAAAACCAAGGTTAAAATGGAACACTGGAGAGATGAATCCTGGTTCACACTGATAGTAGGAGGACTAGAATATAGTGAAGATAGGACAAGTCCATGGACTCAGACATCAAACATTCACTAGAATGTTAATGTGCCATGTCACAAAATCTCAATCCAGTTTCAGCATAGTGTGGGATGAACTCTCTGGATTAGATCTGCAACTGTGGAAGTAAGTTGAGCCAATATGGACTAGCATTCCTCTGGTATGCTTTTAGCACCAGCTTGAGTCCATGCCATGACGAATATAGGCTGTTCTGAGAGCTGAAGGGGACCAGCTTGCTATTATATAATAAAGTGGTCACTCAGTGTATGTTTTTGTTTCGCAGAATAATTTATGTCAAATTTAGTATGGAAATCAGTTTTATTTTGCATCAGTATCATATAAGAATTATGTATTCATTAATTTTCATTAATTTCTGTACCTCAAAATGAGTATCCAGTAGAGAAGGTTGTAGATCTCAATAGGATTTCACGTTGTTAAAGAGGTTGTTCAGCATAGTTTTTATTACTTTTCACTCATGTGTGACTGACTTTCAAATTGTGGGGGAGGGATTATTAACTAATGACATTAAACAGTTATGGTCCATTCATAGGAGTGATGATACTGTGGGGACACATTCAAACACAGGAGTATTCAGAAACTAATTTTCATGTTGAGAAACCCTCCTGCCTTTTTTAAAAACAGAGTTCTGTTAGGGTCGTGAAATGTGCCAAAAAAAAGGATAAATTAGTAAAGAAATGTTTTCTTTATAATATTATCCTTACTTTAAAAAAAAAAAAAAAAAACCAATAATGGCATAGAAATATAACAACATTATTTTCCCACATAATCTTTATCAAAATTTGTGCACTTCTCTCACTAGTTAGCAGACAGCAATAAGTGGATGTGCCAAAACCAGTCAACCATACTGCTTGAACCATTGTTCAGTGTGTGTGGTGTGGGGCCATAAGCAGTGGCATTTTTCTCTTAAGATTAAAATCTACAACCTTTGTATCCCCAAACAATGGCTATAATTATTCCTTAGTGATAGCTGGTGCTTCAAGTTTATGAAATTATTTTTTCTTTGGGTGAATTGCTGGAGTAATATATGCAACGCAGGTTCACAATCACTTATTTTCTTCGAGCACAGTGGCTGTACAGAGTATAAGTGAATATTTATAATGCACTTGTCTTATTGCTAATTTAAGAAATTAACAATAAGACACAAGAAGGTATCTTTAATTGTGATACTTTTCATTATCTAATTTTGCCTTAGAGATATTGGACAGCTGTAGTCCTCACATCTATTACTCCTTGCCTTGTTCTGTGCATTCATTGTTAGCTATTTCCATTCAGATTTATCCTGTACTTTTCAGATAAATCTGTTAATCACATTTTTTACTATTATTGTTTAAAACATAAACAAGTTACACTATTAAATTATTTAAGTGCTTTTTTTAAAAAAAAATGGTTTGATATTTATTTTCTATATTACAGGTGAGAAGACTAACAACAGTTGACTATAGTTTTTTAAAAGAGCAATTAAAGAAAAATTAGTGGTGCTTGCTCTTCAGGTGTACAGTGTTCTTTAAATAAATTGTAAAATTATCTGGGATTACTACTCATCTTTTCAGGAATATTTTATCTTCTGTCCATCGAAGTGTCTTCAAAAATGTAGTTTGCACTGAAAAGAAATAATGTTTAGTTATCTTTTTTTCCCACATAATGAATATTTAATATACAAGTATTTTTTATTACTCCCAAAAACCTTGTTGATATTTATTTTCTATAAATTGTTATTATGCCTCTTTAAGCAGGAGGCATAATAACAAAAAAAAAAATAATAATAATAAATAGGGGGGGGGGGCTTGCTTGCTGGGAGTCAAACTACTTCTAACTTCAACAGATGGACACAACTTGTGTTTCACAATGTTTTTGCATCCAGCAGGATTTAAACTGCTTACTTAATGCAATGGTTTTAAGACCAATTCATTAACTAATTAGATTGCAGGTGTCAAAATAGTTAACTGTATGAAGTCAGGAGGGCCTACCTTGTTGTTCAGTATGTTTTGTAGCCAGCAAGATTTTTCAAGCCTTGTTTGAAAAATAGTGCAATAACAAGGCAACTCCTTGGGAAGGAAAAGTTTGTTCCACTGTGTACATTAATTAACTAGGCTGTTTAAATCCTACTGGTTACAAAAATTTCTACATGGCTAAAGAGCCACATAGAAATACTTTTTATAACTGACACTGATATGGGTTCCATCATGGTCTAGAGAAAGTTGGACATGCTGCAAAGTTCTTTGACATTTTTCACAGTATTATGCAACTTGGCATTAGCATTATACCAATGTACGGAGCTCCGTCCTGCACCTTAGGGAGGGTGAGGGGAATAGCTAAGGCCCATAAGTGCAACATCACTTTGCATATTTTCAAATGTTGAAATGATTTATACTAAAAAACACGAAACTATTTACCTACATGAGAGAATATGCTTGATATTTCAGCTGCAAATATAGATCTAATATTTGTAAATTTCTATATATACGAGGAGTTTCTGAAAAGTAACACATTTTTTCTCTTGATATTTAATAATACAAAGTTGAACTTTCACACCAAGAAATAAGTGAGCATGCACTACTTTTCCACAAACTCTCCAGTTTTATTGATGCACTTGTCCCAATGATGGATCAGTTCATCAATACCAGTACTGAAGAAGTCTGTGCCCACACTCAGTAACCAACCTTGCACCACCTGATGAACTTCCTCAGCCATGGTGAAATGCTTTCCTAAAAGGTGTTTTTTCAGAGGGCTGAACAAATGGAAGTCTGAATGTTGGAGCTATCAGTTTACCAATACTAGTACGACTGATGAGTGCTAAGTCGGGGTTTTGGGAATTTGTGGCAACCACTCACGAGTGGTGTGGGTAGTTTGTAGAGTTGCGCTGTCGTGCAACAAAATCACGGCACTTGTCAGGAGTCCTGGTTGTTTGCATCGAATGTTGGTTTTCAGTTTTTCCAACATTGCACAGTAAAGCTGTGCATAGATTGTTCGTCCCTTTGGCAAAAAATCCACCAACAGAATTGCCTTGGCAATCCCAGAACACTGTGAACATTTTTGAATTTTTTGCACACAGGAGATTCTGGATGTTTCCAGGTCACAGAGTCTTGTTTGCTCTCTGTGGTAAAGTGATGAACCCACGTTTCATCTGCTGTGACTATGCGAGCAAGAAAATCCTCTCCGTCGCAGTATTGCAACACGTTCTCCAGACACATCCTCATGTGTTTTTCTTTGTCCTCCTCTGACAATTGTCGGGGCACCCACTGGCAGCACACCTTTCGAAAGCCAAGGACATCGTGAACAGTCGACTTGCCCATGTTCACTATTTGTGCAATTTCACTTGACTGTTTTTAAGAATGAAAACTGTTGTACAAAGGTTGCAAATGCTCATGCCTTGCCTTAACTATTAATAAATACCTTTTGTTTATATTTTTATTTGTGATGGTAGTCATTAATGTAATATATTATCGTGAAAAAGTGTTAGAAATGTGAAATTCCTAGGTGATGCATTTTCTTTTGAACACCAGTGTATATATCAGTATGTGATATTACAAGATTAATTCAACTAATTATTAACACTGTTAATTACCAAATTAATAATAAATATAAAGTGTTTTGTGATGTGATATACAGGGTGTCTCAAAAATATTGGTACAAACGTTTAGGGGAGATAGGTAACATCTAAAGGAATGCAAATCGCATAGGAACCCATAACTGGAAACGTCATGGGAAAGTAGTAGCAGGGGCACAAGAAGCAGAAATGACACAAGAGAGTAATTAGTGGCAAACATTTATTTGACATAATATTAACAGTGGAGTACGATATGGATGCATTTCATGATGTTACAACAGATGCTTGAAGGTTCCACCATGAGACGCGATGCATGCGTGACACCGACGCAGCATGGATTGGCAGACACAGTCGAACACACTTAGAGTTTCTTTGATAGTAGTAGCAGCAGCGCAGACGAGTCTTGCCACGAGATCCATTTCAGTTATTTGGTTTTTTTTAGGAGCATTAGCAACTAAGGCCATATTGCTCTGGGGATATGCGGTGGTCATTCCCTGACCTTTCCGCATCCTCCATATTTGGTAGTGACGGGCTCGAACCTGGTTTAATCAAGAAGCGTGTGCTACGCACTGCTGCTCCTTCCCACCTGGCTACGGAGGCACATCCCTTTCAGTCTTCACAGGCGATTCATACATGATAGATTTGAGGGCCCCACAGAAAGAAATCAGGGCTCAATACATCAGGTGAGCGTGGGGGCCAGGCAACGGGTCCACCACAGCCAATCCATCAACACCCAAAACGCCTGTTCAAATGGTCACGAACACACTTTCCATAATGGGCAGGTGCCCAATCATGTTGAAACCAAATGTTGCATCTCACATTTGCTGGAACATCGTCCAGTAACGATCCGATATTTAGTGGAGTTCATGCGGGATGGTAACAGGTAAAGGGCCGACTAAGCAGTCACCGACCATACCTGCCCACACATTTATTGCGAAGCGATGTTGCGCTGCATGGGGGTGCACACCATGTGTGGGTTGTCGTGTGCCCACACATGAGCATTGTGCTGATTGAATAAGCCTTCCCGAGTGAAATAAACCTTATTCGTTAACAAAACATACGCTGGAAAATTCAAGTCTTGAACACTTTCTTGGAGAAACCACTGTGCAAAAGCCACATGTGCAGGATAATCTTGGCAGAGCAGTAACTGAACCCTTTGGAGATGAAAGGGGTGTAAGGAATTGTCGTTCCAGACATGCTGTACACTGCAACGAGACACTCCTAAGGCAGAGGCAACGGCACGTGTGCTGGTAGTAGGATTATTCTGGACGGCATTCAACACACTTTCTTCCATGGCGGGAGTTCGCGTCGAATGTGGTCTGCCCACACTACTCCTGTTACCTCTAAATGACCCATAATCTTACAAATTTTGATGCACACGTGCAAACAAACGGTGGTCCGGTACATGTCTGTCTGGGAAGCATTCTCCATAAATTCGTTGAGCGGCTCGTCCATTGCCCTCTGCTAATCCATACACTAGGTGCATGTCTGCCAGCTCACAGTTTGTATATTGATGCACGGCGACTACTGCTTGAATGAGTAAAAGAAATTTTCTCTCTCACAAACTTATGAACAGCGCTGTTTCCGATTATGGGTTCCTATGTGATTCACATTCCTTTAGATGTTACCTACCTCCCCTAAACGTTTGTACCAATATTTTTGAGACACCCTGTATAGCAATGGTTCCAAACAATCTGCAGGCAAGTGCTCGTTGCTGGTCTGACTTAATTTTTGATAGGTCATAAAAATTAAGGGGGTAGGATAATTACGTAGCTTAGATTTCAAAATGAGATAACAGAATTTTCTTTATAACCACATAAAATTTCTCTGGAACGTTTTCTGTAAATAGGTAAATGGAAAGTACTGCTATACATTACAAGAAAATTTCAAAATTTTATACTCACACAGATCCACCATCACTCTTCTTCCTCTGCATTATTCTTCGCTAACTCTTGATCTCCTTGTTTTTCCCTTAGAGCCAAAAAGCTTGTAATAGCTCCATACTCAGCTTTAAGTTGAATTTTCACTTTGTCATGGTTACGAAATCTTTGACTATCTCTTTGTTTCTTCTCCCATGAGGGAAGGTACATATAGAAAGGTAACTTTTGCAATTTTTTCAATGGAATTTTACCACCATGAACTACTTCTTCCCAACTTGGTATTTCATGCTGTGGAATTTCTTTGAATTTGGAAGGACTCGCAATTACTTTTGGAAAGAAATCCCTGTCTGGTCTGAATTCTACTAGATGAAGACCTACCTCATCTGCTAGCTGCTGATGAGTTTTCTTAGAAGGAAAAATCAGAAAACACTTTACTCCACAATAATTAAAACAAAGTACTTAATTATTCTATCTATAATGGAATAATTCTGTATTAATAAAAGAATGACTTTTATATAAGCTGTTACATCATTTAATTACACTAGTTTACAAATTTAAGTTTGTTCACTGGGGTTTGAATTTCAATAGGTCCTACTACCAAAATATGTTGCTGTGATTTCAAATATGACTTAGATTTTTTTCAATCACATCCAGATACATCACAATTTAAGAAATAAAAGTATTGTTTTTTTTATGAAAGTATATAACTTTATTGTATTTAGTAATGACAAATTGATAGGATTACATTTTCATATATCAAAAAATACATAAATACTAACAAGTATTATTCAAAATTCTGAAACTTTCATTAATCAGACCTTCGTCTTTTTGTTTGAAAAGAACGTTTAATTATTTTTCTTTTATGTACAGTGCCAGGTTTCTCTCTTTTTAAACACCAGCAGTAGTCGGCCATCATACTTGCACCTTCCCTGGTACCTCTGCTCCATTTCCTTTTATGTCCTGATGGAATCTCTCCCCTTGTTCTTCGCTCATCTGTGCAAGACTTCCAGGGAAAAATTTGATGGGCATGCAAAAAGTGAATTTTGATGCTCATATTGCAACCTAAATTGCGAAGCTTTTCGAGCATATTTTGAACAATTTTCTCATAATCCTGTGATTTATGATTTCCTAGAAAGTTTTCCATTACACTTTTAAAAGAAATCCAGGCTTCCCTTTCAACATCAGTCATAGTAGTTTCAAACTGACCGTCTAAAATCAATTTTCTAATTTGGGGACCAATGAAGATACCCTCCTTAAATTTTGTGTCAGATAAACCAGTAAATTTACTACAAAGGTACTTAAAGAGGTTGCCATCCTTATTCAGTGCTTTAACAAATTGCTTCATTATGCCTAACGTGATATGCAGTGGAGGTAAAAGTATTTTATCTGGCTTCACCAAACTTTCGTCAATGTTTCGTGAATGGGATAGCAGCGCTTTAGCTCTGCTATCCCATTCACAAATAAAGCATGGCATTTTAGCGTACCCGCCCTGTTGCCCCAACAACATACATAACACTTAAGTCTCCACATAGTTGCCATTCGTGATCTTGATATTTAATTTTCTCCAGAAGCAACTTTAGATTGTCATAAGTTTCTTTTGAGTAACTGGCACAGATGTGTACTTATCTCCATTATACAAGAGAACACCTTTTAAACTAGTCTTAGAAGAGTCTATAGTCACCATTCACTAGGAACATATGAGCTCCTACTTATTAAACCAGCGATGAGAGGACCTTCTTGTGAAAAATACTGTATAAACTCCCTTTCACGATTTCTGTACCAGGAAAATGATGTACCTGGAGCAAGTAAGCTCTTCGCTTGAAGTCTGGATCTCAGAATTTCAGCAGCATATTTTGGAAGACCTAAGTCCCTTACTAAAACGTTCAGTTTGACTTGCTTGAATTGCTGTGGCATTAAAATATTTTCTGGTTGATAACATTCCTCTTCACTAACCTCATTAGCTTCTGCTTCGGTGGAAGAAGATGTGGACTCCAAAGTTTCTAGTGGAGGTTTTACAGGCAGATCAGGTCCATGCGGAACCGGTCTTATGGCTGATGGTAGATCTGGATAGTTGATGTCCTTTTTATTTTTTGAATTGTAACCTTTAACATCACATACACAAAAGTAACATTCGGCATGGCTTACTGGCTCGTGCCACACACACCTTTTTTCCATAACTCCATTTTCTAAGATGTTCGACACGTGTGGCATATTTTATGCGGTGCCCACGATTTATCCTGATCGCTTAGTTTTATGTCAAAGTATGCATAATACAGATTTTTTTACAAAATCTGTAATATTTTGCCTCTGCTTTACAGAAACAAAACAACTACATATGTAACAAAATATGTCAGGACTGTTTATACACTTCCTGGTTGCCATACTAAAAGAAAACTATCACACAATTGAGAGCTCACAACAGTTTTCACAGGCATACTATGACCGTATAAGGGATGTGCCACTTATATAGGCTCTGTGGTTGAGTGGACTGTACAAACAAACAAGTGCATGCTCAGACAAGTTTAACCCATAACTACACACAGGAGTCTAAATTTTCTTGCAGTCTGAGGTGTTAACCCTGAATTTTTTATTAAATATTTTTAAAATATAAAATTTTTTTAATCAATAAGAAATGAACTCTTGTAACAAAGAGAAAATTTAAAAATTTATATTCCCAAGTAAATACTTATAGTAAGGTTGTATTCATAATAAACTTTCACAGTGGAAAATACCCATGTCAATTCCTCATAAAAACACAGTACTTTAGTGCAGCAGTACTTTGTTTATATTTATCACAGAACCAATCAGTGTTTCACTTGCTGTTTGTCAGTTTACACTTGGAGACTGGGCCTACGGCTCTCACTGGCCATTGTATCATGGACATTTCATAAGTTAATGTATTTCACAAATGTAATTACTGTGTAATGTCACAAACTCAGACCAACTGGCAAAATAATAATAATAAAAAATGTGAAAAGGCCCAAAAAAGACACCAATACATGCTTGTGGGAAGAAGTGACGTTTTTTACAAATTGGCCTTGTGACATAAAAAAGAATGCAAAGAAACACTGATTCTTTTTACTTTCATCATATGATTGATTAAGTACACACATTAGGCACCATTAACAACCAAGTTGGGAGTTCCATAGATAAATTTTCCTTTAACACTGCAGCAGTTAATATGCTAAACAATAATTGAATATACAAGGGCATAAAGAGGTTGGAGATTGGAAGTGGCCATCATACAGGTAAAGAAAGTGATTAAACAACAGCTTCCAGATTTGCCAACAAATCATTAAATATAAAAAAACAAATCTTGCTCAAAAATGAAATGGCATTCCTGATGCTAACTGTAAAGAGAACTTTAGTGTAGGTTACAAAAGAAGTTGGAAGAAGGTCTGCAAAGATAAGAGATTCTGAATACTACAAGGTAAACCCAAGAAGTTAAAGGAGCAATTAGAGAAAAGGAGGGAAAAAAAAAAAAAAATGGAAATAAAGAGGGCCAAGATATTTTGTAGGAAGACGTTAAGTTCCTAAAAAAAATTTAGGAAGATGGACGAATGCCTTGACTTGGCAAGGGCAGAAAAGCTAGAAGATAATCAAAAATGATAAGGGCACAATTAAAACAGAAGAGAAGGATACTGTAGAAGTTTGGAGTAAATAGATGAATTGCTAAATGAAGGTGAAAAGCTTGACATGGGAAAATCTTGGACAGAGCCTCTAATTGAGAGATAGAATATCAAGAAGGTGCAAATGATATTGGACCTGAAATTAGGAAAGTTGAGGGGAGAAACTGTGTCACTGTGAATACATATTATCCAGTAATAGTTGTCCGAAGGACAAGATCCAGAAGATAGGAGCAAGGTATTAATTTACCAATATATATAAAAAAGTAAAGCTGAATGTGGGTATTATGCAGAATAATTTCACTCCTTATATACCAGGTAAAATCTGTGCAAATATCTTAGAGTAGAGAATTAAAAGTATTGCTAAATGTAAAGTAAGCTCTGAGAAATAGCCAGTTTCAGAATCATTGCACAAAGACAATTATAATGGTAATACAAAAAAAATTATAGCAAGGAATTGTTCTTAACTGACAAACCCTGAGGGATTTACTGGTATGAACAGGGTGGTCATGTGCTCTATATTATTCTTCCTATTACTACTGGCTGGCTTTGTTGGTGTGGTGCTATTGTTTGCAACTATCTGACAGGACTGATTCTGCCAATGACTTGGTTGACAGGCATTGCTAGTATGCACAATACATGAAGCAATGAACACTATTTGTCAAGGACAGAAACTTGGTAGGATTAGAAAAAAGAAAGTGCTAATGGGGAAAGAAATGACTGGATATGGTAAGCCTCAATATATTCTCTCCTAATGTTTTCCAGACCCAGTTTTTAGACCAAATACGGAGGATGCGGAAAGGTCAGGGAATGACCACCGCATATTCCCGGAGCAATATGGCCTTAGTCGCTAATGCTCCAAAAAACAAACAAACAACAACCAGTTTTTAGATCATTCAAATTTGTTTTTTTTTTTTTTTTTTTTTTTTTTTTTATGTGAGGTGGTGTGCTATGTCTGGAATCATGTAGCCCAGCTTTAGAGTGGCTGGTATGCTGCTCCTTTATTTCTGGGGTGTGTATGTACGTATATTTTTCATGTGGACTCTGGAGAGTATGTATGTATATTCAAACACACTGGTCAAAAAAAATACGAACCTTTATTCAGTAACGAATCGGGCTGCCTTTGTTTCAAATAAAAAAAAAAAAAGCACAGTATGATACGGATTCAGTAAGGTGTTTTAGTGCATTTTAGTCTAATTGTAACCATCCTTCCAACAAAATATTGTGTAGTTGCAACAAAGTTGAAGGAAGAGAACTTTGTTGCCGAATAACTCTCTCCAGCATACTCCACACATTCTGAATAGGATTAAGTGACTGTGAATGTTGGGGCCAGGGAAGATGGGAGAAATCTGTGTCATGTTTTCCGACCCATTCTTGCACGATGCACTGTAATCCATAAAGTGGCCATCATCTTTGGAATAAAAAAGTGTAATGTTGTACGCACAGTAGATCCGATACAAAATTCAGTATGACATTTGACCTTCTGCTGCTAGCAATGGACCCAGTCTGTGCCAACGAACCATTCCTCATAATGTCATACCACTTCCAGCTGCTTGGACTGTCTTTAACAAGGCAAGCAGTGTTCAGTGCTTCGTGAGGTTCTTGCCACACTCTCTGCCTATCATCAGTGCAAAACTGTATTGCTATTCGTCTGACCACGACTTTGTTCCATTGTCTAATCACAACATTCTTGGCACCAACTGCAAGCAGATTTTTCTGTTTTTCTCTGAAAAAAGTGGCTTCTGAATAGACATTTGCAACTGCCAATACCCAAATTCTTCAATTCCCTGTGCATTGCATGGGTTGAAATAGAATTTGGGTTTCATTGGTGCATTAGCAACCGAGGCTATGTGCCAAAACCAGGTCATAAAAGTACACAATGTCAAAATATATAATGATAAAGGCAAAAAATTTATAAAATAACAATAAAAAGGTAAAATTTTAAACATAAGTATAAAGGCTGATTGATTTTAAAAAAACTAAAAACAGAATTTAACATTATCTGATAAAATCTGACCGAGTGTACAAGGCTCGGCCAGATGACTAAAAGTGGTAAAATATAAAACACGTTCATGTCTAATAACATAGACACTCAGTTAAAATATGACATATGGTTAAAAATAAGTCACAATTCTCACACACAGGAGAATCATTTGCCCTCAGCAGGAATGCATGACTAAAATGATTGTGTCCTATGCAGAGGCAAGCTAGAACGACTTCCTCTACAGTTCTTGTGCAGACTAAACTTTCAACGATAGATTACAGGCTTTTCTGATACAGCTTGTTTGTCACCTGCCCATGCCAAGATTGTTGCTATTGGGAGAGCAATCTAGAGTGTATCACCTGCCTGTGGTCTGTACAAAGGACTAACAGATAGTGGTGATCTGGCCACAGTGTCTGCTAGTTCATCTCCCCAATCCCAAGTGGCTTGGAATCCAGCAGAAACAAATGTCAAATGAACACTCAGAAAAGAGAATGTAATGTCTGCTGGATCTGGGTCAGGAATGGACGAGGATACATCATCCCCAACCCCTGTATACTTAAGAGTCAGTATACACCTTTGGTACTTGTGGGGTTTAATGTGGTCCAAGGCTAATTGTATAGCATACAACTCAGCTGTATAGATGCTGCACTTGCAGGGAATCTTACCAGATAGTACTATCTGGAAAGACAGCAGCAGATCTACAGATGACTCTGACTTTGAGCCATAAGTGAAGACAGGCAAGAAGTTTGGTTCAGATTTAAGAAATGATGAAAGGAATCTATTATTTGTGGTTCCATATGTCATCCAAAAATGTTATTTGAAGTTTGGGTTTGAGAATAAATTGGTCAAGGATGAACTTTTTAGAGCAGACATGAATACTTTTGTTAGATGGGGAGGAGAGGTTCCGTGCTTTTCTTTTTTTGGAAGTATATATCCTCATTGACTGAAAGTATGAGTTACTTATGGTCAAATCTCTAACGTGAAGGACGTTATGTGGAATGAGGCATAGCATGGCTGGTGTGTGTTTATGATGAAACGTTTGACCATGCATGCTATGATTTGGGGAGGGTAGAATACTAGGGAATGTTGACCATTGGCTCAACACTGAAGCTGAACCAAACTTCTTGCCTGTCTTCACCCTTGCCCTCTTTTTAAAAGTGTTTAAAGTTATTGTAAAGTTACAAGTAGTAACCTGTAATTTCACAGATTATCTACCATTCTTGTTTCGAAAAGGAACACTAAATAATCAGTATAGAAAGTCTGTATGGTCACATAATGTTTGTCACTCAGTGTGCATGCATTTAGTGATTTCTTATAGGATGTTACCTTAAAGGTGACATCCTATAGGAAAATATCCTTTATAACAGCCTTTAAAGAACCAATTTGAAAAATTACCAGCAAAGATACATTAAATAAAATTCTCTTGTATCAGTATTAAAAAAAAACAAAAAAAAAAAAAAAAAACCTACCAAATTCTACTACAATTGTTTTTTTTTTTTTTTGCAACAAAATAAATGCTACTTTTTTTTTTTTTTTTTCAACGTGCCACTATACTTTCAACATAAAGTATGTATATTGCAGGCTAGAAACTGCTACTTTACTGAATCGTAATAAATCATAATTACACTTTTCAAGTTATTTTAATTAACAAAATTCTAACCACATAAGCAAAAAGTGCATGCTTTTAATGTCAATACTCTAAAAACATGAATATGGAAAGTGAAGGCAATCTGATATAGTAATTCTGAACATACCTGTCTGGTTAAACCTATAACAAAGGCTTTAGCTACATTCAGAGGATTTGTAGGACCTTCTATTTTGGCATAAATATCTGTAATACCAGCCAATTTACAAATTTCACGAATTACCCTTTGGCATATTAATCCATAACCTACATAAAAAAACAGTACTATTAAAACTGTTGAAGGATAAAAATTCAGCCAGTATTAAAAACATTTTTTCTTATAGTATTATGGTCATATTTATACATTTTGTTTTAATATTTTGTTTTAATACTGAAATAGTAAATAAAGAAGAAATAACTTTTTGCCATAGCCCCAACCTTAGGAAAAGAAGGGGAAAAAAAAAAAAAAAAAAGAGAGAAGTTTCTCCTTGTTCTCCACAACGCATCTTATCTATCTACTGCCACACAGAAGGCATTAACAATAACAACTCCTATTAATATTGTATTTGCCCAAATTCTGCACCTTATAAGTAGTTCTTAAAGGAGAAATAAAAAAAGAAAAAGTCATTGGATTATCTAGATCTGGTATAGGTATGTAATTCATTGTCATGACCAAGAGATGATGCTTTAGCTTCTTTGAATCAGTGTTACCATCTCCCAATGGAAATGCAACATTTAGTTTTTGATCTTATTAGAGCCTCTAATCAACTAAAAATTAAAATGAGTGTTTTAAGCAGTGTTTTTTTTTTTTTGGAATGGTATGCAACTGTACGGCATACTGGCACCTTTATCAACAGCGACTTGTGATATTTGGATGCAGTACACTTCGAAATTTGTAATATTCCGTAAATTTTTTCACATGTTTACCTACAATTCAAATAAGCTTAAAGTTATTTAACTAAATTTGCATTTTTCACTGTCTATTGTTAAGATATTTTCTATATAAAACTTTATAACCATTTTTAGAATTCTAAATTACTCAGTCGGACTTCTGTTTAATGAACTCCTTTTATAGCAATTTTTTAAAAAATTCCCCGTGGAAATTACATTTAAAATAGTTTCCATTGAGCGATGAAAATTTACATATAACGAATGGCTTAGGAGAGACTTAAATGAGTATGCACTGTATGCACTTCTGCCCTTCAGGCAACTTAGGAAATTAGTGCTGCTGCTAAGCAAGAATTGAGACAGATAAAGGGATTACCATTCTACAACTTAGGGGTACCTGGTAAAATCTATCCGGCCACATGGAGAAGTCTTGCTGGTCAACAGTTAGCAGATCAAGGGGTATTCCCAATGGGCTCTGGCCCACCTACTGCAGTGGTGTCCAACCTTTTACCTGTACAGGGGCCATATCCAAAGTTAGATTTCTTTCAGGGGGCCACACTGAGTGATTCGAGAAAAATTAGTGTTACATATTCCATATCTTGTTACATGCAAAAGGAAGTTTGTTTTCCTGTTATTACCATTTTTTATTTTCAGACTATATATAAAAAATGCAAATTTCCCATACTTTTATGTGTAACAAATCTATATCACTAATTTATTTTTTAGATTTTATTAAAATTATGACTTTCTTTTGTTTTTCAAAAAAAATCTTACTTTTGCCTTTAATTGCTCACTTTAGAAAATTTACAACCTGAAAGGATCACTGCTTAAGATGGAATATAAGGTGAATAAATAAAAATAATGATACACCTAAAATTGAAAATATTTGAAAATTTTTTGATAATTAGCAAAATTTAAAATGCTGTATTCACTTTCTGCGTGGGCTGTAGGCTGGACACCACTGTGAATCAACTGTAAGTGCCATGTTTGAGAATTAGGAGAAAGTGATTTACTTTTACCCCGACAAATAATCATCTGTTGTTTTGCAGAAGTGCATTATCCATAGTTTTCCTATCTATGTTTACATGGTTACAGTAGCTGAATATCTGAATGACAATGACATTTTGGACAGTTAAATAAAAAAGAAAAAAAAAAGGAAAAAAAAAAAAATTCAAATTTAAGCACTTGTGACAATATTGATGACAAGAGGAGAACGAGGACAACAAAGGTATTAAACCTTCTAAACATGAAATGTTGGTATTTGGTGAGAATGAAGTTAGAAAATTGGCAATTAAGCTTCAGTTAAATGAAAGAGATGCAATTTGTGGATTTCGAGAATACCTAATCGAAAAGACAGTTTCGGAAAAATTGAAGAGCATTTGATGAACACTCTGAGTACGATACAAATTTCATCAAGTGAATGTGAACGAGGGTTTTTAAAAATGAATCTGATTGTCAGCCCAACCAGAGTGTCATTGATGACTAAACAATTTCTTCGCTATTTCTTAAAATTGTAGGCCCACCGGTGCCACATTTCGATCTGTGGCTGTTTCGGAAATGTCATTCGGAAACAGATACAAACAGATGAAAAGAAGTCAGCATAGTGTTGGATGAGAACTCAATACAAATTTGGAATATTCCATATAAACTTTATTATGAAATTTTTTTTACTAATTTTTACTTATTACTTATTTTTTTACACATTTTACTTATTTTTTGTATACTTGAATAATAAATTTATGCTTAGTAAACTGTGTGTTAATATACTTAATTTATTGTTCTTATTACAAAAACATTACTACTAAAGTAACAATATGAGGAAATAATTTTGTTAGAGTACTGTACTTTTAATTTTCAATTTTTCCTGATAGCAAAGAATGAGTGCCGGCACCTATTTTTTTTTTTACGAAAAAAACCATTGGTTTTAAGTAATGTGCAAATATGTGGAGTAACACAAAGCTTGCCTGCTCTTAGAAGTAGTAGTAGTGGCATGTGATGCAAGAAAGCAAATGTATGAGCTTATGCAGCATCAGCCAAAAAAAAAAAAAAAAAAAAAAAAAAATCACACCATTCCCTCCAAATGCCTGTCCAGTTCCTCCTTAAATTTATTCAACCTATCAACTTCCACAATGACAGATGGAAGTTTGTTCCAGCAATTAACCACCCGCTGGCTAAAGGCAAATTTCCGCACATCTATTCTACATCTGTCTTTTCTTAATTTGAATTTATGCCCCCTTAGGTTCGTAATCTGAACAAGTGGAAGGATCCCATCAGAATTCAGCGTGCTGAACCCATTCAAGGTCTTATACACCTCAATCAGATCACCGTGCAGGTGCCTAGTCTCCAGCCACTGCAATTTGCAGAACTTAAGCCTCTCTTGGTAAGAGGATCCCTTCATTCCTCTCAACAATCTTGTTGCCCTTTTCTGTACACGCTCAAGTAAATCTACATCCTTCCTAAAATGAGGCCTCCAGACCAGTACGCAGTACTCAAGGCGTGGCCTGACCATTGCCTTATACAGAGGGATAATCACCTTTTCCCTGCTAGCAAAATTCCTATATATCATTGACAAAACCCCATGACCTGGCCTGGCAGCCTGTCTGCATTGCTCAGAAAACTTCATATCTGCCTGCACAATTATTCCCAGGTCTTTTTTCATTTTCTACCACCTTAAGTGTAGTACCACACAGTTGGTACGTTTCTCTGGGGTTACTTCTACCCATATGCAGTACTTTGCATTTGTCAAGGTTAAAACTTCAGTTGCCACTTCTTAGCCCATCTGCCCAAATTATCTAGATCCTGTTGCAGTAGCACAGTGCCATTACTGTCATTAACAACCCTGCCAACCTTTGTATCATCTGCAAACTTCGACATTAAGCCTGGTATACCTTCATCAATATCACTGATAAATATACAAAACAACAGTGGACCTAACACCGAACCCTGTGGGACTCCACTAATAACATTAGTCCAAGAAGAGCAGCACCCATTGATTACCACCCTCTGTCTTCTCGCACTTAACCATCCTTTTATCCATTGTAGCAACTTACCCTTAATACCATTCTGCTCCAATTTGTACAACAGTCATCCACGCGCAACAGTGTCAAAAGCTTTCCTGAAATCCAAATATATGATATCAAAATTATTTTTTGCATCCAGTTCCTTTGTAACCACATCATAATATCCTATCAAAATTGTTAGATAAGACTTTCCCTTAACAAACCCATGCTGTGTCTGAATTATTGCTGCAGTCCTGTCTAGATGATCCTGCAATGCATCTTTAACCAGCGACTCCATTATTTTACCCGGAACAGAAGTTAAACTAACTGGTCTGTAATTACTCGTGTCACCCTTCGATCCCCCTTTGTGAATTGGGGATACATTTGCACATCTCCAGACCGTGGGAACCTCCCCTGAGTCCAAGGATGCTCTCATAATTATGGCTAAGGGTTTGCTTAGTTGCTTTGCCGCCTTCTTTAATATAACTGGATAGATCCCATCCACCCCAGGTGCTTTTCTTACGTTTAACTTCAACAATTTCTCTTCCACTTTGCTCTCAGTTATTACAAAATCATTAAGTACCCTGCTACAATTTGATAATCTTCTGCCATTTTCAAACCTTAATAATTCCTCACGTGTGAATGTAGATGCAAAATACTCATTCAGTTTGTTTGCTATCTGAGAAGGATCATCAACAGTCGAACCATCGATGTCAAGTGGATCAATCAGATTCATCCCCTTCCTTTTAGCGTTTATATCAGTAAAGAAATCCTTGCTGTTTTTCTTAGCATCTTTTGCCAAGGATTTCTCGTAATCTACCTTCGCCTGCCGAACCTTCTTTGTGACCTGATTACAGATTAACTTATATCTGCCATAGGCTTCTGAGTCGCTTGATAATTTATATGCATCCCATGCATTTTTCTTCTCTGTTACGAGTCTCATTAGTTCATTTGACAACCATTTAGGCCTAAACCTTGAACAATATTTCTTAATAGGTATGAAACTTTTAGTAGCTTCCACGATTAATTCCTTGAATGCTTCCCACTTAGAATTTACTGTTGGTAACATCGTCAGTTGATCCCACTGTACAGAATTTAAAAACTGTTGGAGACCACTGTACTCGCCTTTACGGAAGCAAAAATCCTTTCTTTTACCCCTGATGGTAATTAAATCTTTAAGTAAATCCCACGTCAGTACGCTGTGATCACTGCCACCTAGTGGTTCTTTTATCTGCAAATTCCTAATACATGAATGATCACCGCTGATAACCAGATCAAGAGTATTACTTTCTCTGGTTGCCTCTCGAACATGCTGCTGCAAAAAACAATCATCCAATAAATCCACAAAAGTCTGACTAGTGCGTGAGTGCCCAACCCACAAGTTCCAGTCAATATCTGGGAAGTTAAAATCCCCCATTATAAGACATTCCGATTTACTAGCCCACTCTATTTCTCTGTACTCATTCAAGTCATTAGGCCTATCACACACTCCTACTCTTATTTTTGCTTTTGCAGTGCTTATGTCACACCAAACTGACTCAACAGTGCACTGTTCATCTATATCAACTGGATGCACTTCTTTTGATTTTATGTTTTTCTTTATTAACAGCATAACACCTCCTCCCTTCCTATCCTGTCTATCCTTTCTGTACACATTGTACTCCCCAAATTCCAGTTCGGCATTCCTTATATCTGTGTGACACCATGTCTCCGCTATCCCAACAATATCCGCCTTTGATGTCTTGACCAACACTTCAAATTCATCAAATTTATTTATTATACTTGTAGCATTGGTATACATGCAAGTATACATGCACCTATTCTTATTCTTAGTTACTCTAACACAACCCATATACCCACCTGTTTCACGATGACTGCCATCCGTCCCTGAAACCCCCAATACCCCTCGCTCCAGGTCGCTACTTATTCTAATAAAGTTGTGCAAGAATCACCTTCACCTCTGCCTACAGCTACTGTTAAACTATTAGTCCTTGTATCTCCCCCCCCCAAGCTATCAGTTTTCCGATCCACCCAACACTGCCTCAATAGCATCAGCAAATATTCTTGCACCCACAAGTTCCACAAGTTTCTATTTAAGTGTATCCCATCCCTGTAGAAGCAGTCTCTCCTGTTAAGTACAGTCCAGGCTGAAAAAAATTCTATCCCTTGAGCCTTGCACAATCTTTCCAGGGCCGAATTGATCGACAAGGCTCTCATCACATACTCCCTCCTATCGTGTCTGGGCAGAATTGCAGACACTTTCAAATTCAACCCTAATTCACGGCTTTTTTTTTCATCAGTGACCTGTACTTGTTAAGTAATTCTGCTGGTCTCCTACTCTTAATATCATTAGTGCCAATGTGTAAAACTATATCACCTTTTGTGCCCCTAAAAGATGATATCTGCTCTACAACGTCATCAACCTTTGCCCCTGGCAGACATACCCTGGTCCTGTTCCACCTATCCTTTTTACAAAGCATGTTTCCCGTTTACCTGACAATAGAGTCACCAACAACTACTATTTCCTGTGGGACCAGCGCATTCTGCCTTGGGTGGTTGCTGCTGTGTTGCATGATGACCAAGTGCAAGCTCTGGCGTTGATGTGGGCAGCTGAGAGCTTGATGAGCCCCTCAATTTAGATTTTTCGAGGGAATCCACCCTGTCCTTCAAACTCTCATATAGGCCCATAACAACGCTGAGTTGTCGCCTGATTTCCTTACATCGCGCACACACAAAGACATCCCCATGGCAATATCATGTTCCGTTCCAGATAGTTCGGCAAACATTTCACAAGTTGCACATTTTTTTAGGCTGTGATGCGTTGGAGAATCGCCCCCCTCAGTTCTCGCCCGAGTCACAGCACTCCTGCCACTTTGTGCCCATTGCTTTGCTGCTCTAGTTTGGGGCATGATATTTTAAATTAATAAGATCAATAATTAATAAGTTCTAACCATTAAATGTAGAATTTCAAATAGTGTAGTGTTCTAGGTTATATTAGACAAAATATCACAAGAGTTTTTGATTTTGACATTTCCAGAGTTGGTAGTCATCAGCAACTGGTATTCATAGTGGTCTCTACATCAAACTAACTCATTTTTCAACTATTCTGTATTCTATATTTATGGGTTTTACTATGAGCTTGACATTGAAGTGGGATTAGAGTTGCTGCATGTGTTTTTTTTTTTTTGGTTAGACCTAGTAATGTGTTTTTAACAAGTCTGTAAAGATCTGTTACTGCAGCAGACCCTTAATACATTAAAAATTATGAATAGGCATAGGCAACCATTCTGAAAAAAAGTTGTGTAAACTTAAGAACTGATGTGCTTGCAATGCCAATTTCAAAATAGCTATGCTGTAGTGCAGCAGTTCCCAACCGCTGGTTTGCAAACCCCTTGGGATTCGCAAAAGTGTTCCAAGGGGTTCACACTAAAAATTGTGTAATGGTGTCTACTTAGATTTACATAGGTATATTTTTGTAAACTACAAAATAGTTTAATATTAACTTATGCAGTTCGGTTAAAAAAAATTTATATTTAGTTGTGATTTGGGCCACACACCCTTACATAGCAAGCATGCACGACAGGATGTTAGTGGGGGGATTGGGTGTGAACGTGCCAATATGTATCACACCGTTCGGCTGTGGTAAAAGGGTTATAAAAAATTATAAATAATATTGAATAAAGTAAAATAAAATTAAATATAAAGTCAATAATTGCCAATGAAAGATACTACATCCCCCACAATTCCTTATACAGTGGCTTCTTACTTTACTCATGTTTAAATTATGTGAATTAAAAATAACATGTGGCAACCATATTTATGGAAAGCAGCACAAGAGGGGGAGCACATACCCAAACAGATATTCAACCTGGATGAAACAGGCTTATATTGGGGGGGGGGGGGATGCCTGATCGCACTTATATTTCCATTGCTTAAAGGTGATGGCAGGTCGTACATGCCCGTGTACTGGTACTCAAACCCTAAAGGGTGGATGACTGCTGTTATTTTCAGATGTTATCTTGGATCTCAGTTACGACCAGAATTTGGAATGTATTGCAAGGCAGAAAGAATTCCATTCGACATCTTACTTATTCTTGATAATGCCACAAGCCATTAACCTAGTATTGTCGATGCCTGTTCCAATATCAAGATTGTATTTGCCAGGGAAAAAACAATCTCAATATTCCAGCCTATGGACCAACATATGATCAAATCTTTTAAGGATCAGTATTTACAGCACATTCTGGCTGATTTAATTGACAAAACTGACCACAAACAGATGAGTGTGCAGCAATATTGGTGAGCCTTCAATATAAAAGATGATTTAAAATTCATTGGTGCTGCATGGCTTGAAGTTCCACATAGCTGTATTCAAAGTTTGTGGCATAAGATCTTAGCAACTCTTAAAGGCTCTGATACCAATAAAGATTTTGCACAAACTAAAGACAAATGCGTGAAACTTGCTAAAAAGATAGGGTTCACTGAAGTGGAGACAACTGATGTTGATTTAATTGATTTGCATCATCAAGAATTGTCAAATGAAGATCTGTTTGCACTGGAGCAACATCGCATTCAAGAGGAGAAGGTAGCAGCAAGTGAAAGCCCAGAGGTTAAAGAACGGAGCCCGACAGTGAAAGGAATATCGAAAGTATTAAATCTTATAGATGAAGGCCTAAATCTTGAACAAAGCTCTAAACTGCAACGTAAA
Organism: Mastigoproctus giganteus; assembly: GCF_048544385.1. Lineage (NCBI taxonomy): Eukaryota > Metazoa > Arthropoda > Arachnida > Uropygi > Thelyphonidae > Mastigoproctus > Mastigoproctus giganteus. The sequence continues at coordinate 201,995,619 of NC_143577.1, forward strand.
GTTACACTAGAACTTAGTTGCTACTATGAGTTGCTGCGTCAGAAGAGGCAATTTGCAAAACAACTAACTCTGGATTCTTTTTTCAAGCACTCAAGGGAGCAGTCACGTGAAGCCTCCTTCTCCTGGGTTAGTATAACACCCTAACCCCACCTATCTGGTCTGAATCCGAGGGAACAGAATCTGACCATTACGATACCGCTCATCAATCTGCCTAAGGCCACCCTCCACTCTAATTTCTCTCTCTCAATTTTTGTTTGCGTTGTAGGTATATGTTGGTTACAGTGAACATACTTCTTCTTATGGTATAAAAAAAATAACTAAATCAATAAAGATGAATGAATCTTTTTGGTTGCTCATAATTTTGTTTAGAGTATCTAGTCTTCCAACCAAAGAAAATGAATGGTACGTACTGGTAGGGGTAAAGTAGCTAGATGCGAGAGTTACTCTTTGTAGGCCTATTTTCATATTTTTTGATTTTTGGCGATTATTTACATGACGTGCGAATTTAAATTGTGCAAGACATTCTGGAACAAAACCCTTGAGTAAATTAAGAAGTCACTGTAATTAGTTTACTATCTTACAATATATCATGTTAATATTTTATAATAAAAATTCAGACCTATTATACAATTTCAGACAATATAGGCTTAGAGGTTTGCAATAAAAATATTATGTTGAAAGGAGTTCGCAAGTCAAAAAAGATTGGGAACTGCTGCTGTAGCATATAGAAATGACAAGGAATAGAGAAACTGCCAGGAAGTTTGGAGTTAATGAATCAAATTTGCAATGCTGGTTTCTTATGAAAGATAAACTGTTAATAGCAGTTTCACATGCAAAGATTTCAGAGAGCCTATTTGTAGCAGGCATCCAGAAGTTGAGCACATACTTTCTTTTGTGCAAGAAAAAAGCAATTATGTTATGCCTATCAGTCAGGAAATTCTTCTTTAAAGCAGATGTTCCCAAATTTTTATACTTTGAGCCTTGGTTGAAGGGCTATGTTTGAGTGAAGGCTGAAACCATTACCTAATAAAAAAATGAGGTGGCTCTAGAAGAAGCAGGACCAAGCAGGATTTGAGGGAATTGACCCCACAAAGACGCACAACATACTGAAACAAAGATCCAACAGAATCCTGTGGAAAGTCACAGACCACCTCAATTGGTGAATAATACCAGATTACCTCAACAACAACAAAGTAACACTAGATACCATCTGTAGAGCCATTTACTGTGTCGCTGTAGTAGCCACCACGATGAATGGAAGAGAAACCTGAGATCGACAGAAAACAAAATGCAAAGACAAGGAACCACTAGCCTGGGAAAGAAAGCTACAGCAAAGATAGAAAAGCTAAGACTGAAGATAGGCCAACTGACTCAGTATCAATGGGGTAACAGAAGTAAGAGGCTGATCAGAAAAGGAAGACCATCCTCAAACAGAGACAACACTCACAGCAACCACGAGACCTATAATCAGAGGATTGAAAAATACTTCGACACCCTCAAGCAAAAACTCCTTGCACTCAGTAAGAGACTTTGCCAATATTGGGAGAGGGCCAAGAGGAGAAGCAGGGCACTCAATGAGTTCTGGGGAAAACCTGTGGAGCAGTGAAGTTAGCCATAAAGGCCATGCCCCCTGGATAGACCTAGAACAGAAGAAAACAAAGGACATATGACAGAGTGGGAGATTCAAGAGGAAGAAATGAAACAGCCCATCAGGAAGTCCCACAACTAACCTTCATGTTCATGCCTTGCCATAACAAAGCACTGTGACACACAATCCCAGAGTCTCCAACTCAAGGAATCACTTATCTGAAGGCTAAAGACAAAGACACCACAAATCCAGCAATGCAAAGACCAATCACCTACCTCCCAACAATGTAAAGATCTAGACCAGCTCTACAACGAAGAAGATATCAGACCACTTGGAGAGCCAGAACATCATGGCCAAGCAGCAGAAGGGATGGAAGTAGATGAGCAAAGGATGCAAGTTAGCAATTGACCATTGACACGGCAGTTATGGAGCAAGTCTACAAGAAACATTGCAACCTGTACATGGCCTACATTGACTACCAGAGGGCCTTTGATTCCATGTCCCATAGCTGGCCGATAGAGACAATGAAGATCTATGAAGTCAACCTGGCAATGATACACTTCCTAGAAGTAACCATGACAAAATAGAGGATCGCCATCGAGGTCAAGAACATCATGACCAGACCAATTGCCACCAGAAGAGGAATCTTCTAGAGAGAAGATTCCTCTTCTGGTGGAAATTGCCCTGAATCCACTGTAGTTTTCTGCCTAGCACTCTTCTTTCTTCTTCTTTGGTCCTTAGCTGGCAGCTGGGGGAGGCGGTTGGCCACGCAACCAGTATGCTGCTGTAGGTGCCGCAGGGTTTCGGACTTGCTCTGTGATGTTCTTCCATACCTTACGATCCATGGCGTCAGTCCTGGCCTGGTTAAGGTCGAGACGTCGGCTCTTCAAGTCATTTTCCACTTGCTTGGCCCACGTTTTCCTAGGCGCGGTCCGTTGGATGCTCCATTGGGTGGGTCGTTGTCTCCAAAGGAGTGTGGATGGTATTCTGTTCATGCCCATTCTACATACGTGGCCAAACCATCTAAGCCTTCGCTTCTGGATTTGGTCGGCAATGGTTGGTTGCTGTTGGCATCTGGCGCGGATGGTATCATTAGTGATGCGGTCGCGAAGAGGGATGCCCAAGATCTGCCGCAGGCATCGCATTTGGAATACCTCAAGTTTGTTCAAATCTAACTTGAGACAAATCCATGTTTCCGATTCGTAAAGAAGAATGGGCAGGATCAAAGTCCGAAAGAGTCGGATTTTAGTCTTTGTGGAAATGTTGGTCCTCTTCCACAGACACCATTTGAGCGAGGCGAATGCAGTGGCCGCCTGTCCAATTCTGCTGTGGATTTCCATGGTGGATGCAACTTTCTTCTCCTGGACCAGCGACCCAAGGTATTTAAAGTCCTGCACTTGCTCGATCTGGATGCCTTCGAGATATATGGTGGCTTGCGACCCATCTGTTGTCAGGGCCTTTGTCTTACCAGCATTGATCTTCAAACCGTATGGCCGGGCAATGTCGTAGAAGATGTCCGTGGCTTCAGCGTCGTTACCGGCAAGGATAGCACTATCATCAGCAAACATCAGGTCAGTCACATAGTGATCCTTGTCATATTGTATGCCCTGTCTGTTTCTGAATGCTTGCCTCATAATGGCGTTGACCACGATGTTGAAAAGCAACGGGGAGGCTACATCCCCTTGGCGGACTCCAGTTTGGATGGTAAATTCCTCAGATAAATCGTTCTGGATGCGCACCTGGCTGGTTAAACCGTTGTATGCAGTTTGGAGGAGTGTGATGACTTTTCGAGGTACATGTTCAACCTCTAGTAATTCCATAAGGCAGGCCGGTGGACACAGTCGAAAGCAGACTTAAAGTCAATGAAAACAATGACGGTTCACTGTCCACACCGGATCCTCTCCTCCATCAGCTGACGAATGGCAAAGATTTGATCACAGCATCCTCGCCCGGGTCTAAATCCTGCCTGTTCTTCTCGACTGGTTTGCTCGCGATGTTTTTGCAGTCTTGACTGGATGATCTTCATAAAGACCTTTCCGATGATGGAAAGGAGGCTGATGCCATGGTAGTTCTTGCAGTCCCGGTTATCACCTTTCTTGTGGATCGGTACGATAATGGCTTTCCTCCATGTTAGCGGAATTTGTTCAGTGCACCAGATGGTTTTGAGGAGTGAGTGTAGTCGGCGAAGCAGTACATCTCCCCCGGCTTTGATCGCTTCTGTGGTGACTTGGTCCACTCCTGGTGCCCTGCCATTCTTCAGGGATTGTATGGCTGCTTTCACTTCTTCTACTGTAGGCTCAACATTGACCATGGAGACCTCAGGGGGGTCGATCGAGAGTGCTGTTGCTGGCGGTCCCTGAGGTGGGTCGTGATTATACAAAGCTTTGAAGAATTCACTCCACCGTTGCAGGCGTTCGGATGGTGATCGCACGAAGGTCCCATCAGCATTCTCGATGTTGTCACTAGTCAATTTGGTCTTTCCACTCAGACATCTGAGGGTGCGGTAGAGAGTGCGGTACTCGTTCTTGGATGCCGCCACTTCAAGATCGTCTGCCACTTGGTTCCAGTATGCTTCTCTTTCTGCTGTCATTCTTTGTCGGACTTCTCGGTTTAGCTGCCGGTACCGTTCAAAGTCGACCAACTTTGCCTGTTTCCGTTTGTCCACGAGGTCGAGGCACTCGTCTGATATCCATGGTTGCGTTCGACGTCGGGCAGGTGGACATAGGGGCTTGGCACATTCCAGGATGGCATCAGAGATCTGCTTTTCTTCTTCATTTATATCCTCGGGCACGGCCAGCATCTCGAAGCGGTTGGATAGGGCGATCTGATATGCCTGTTTGTTGGCAGCATTCATTAGCTGCCTCCAGTCCAGCTTGGCTGACCGAGATGATCTTTTTGCATGCCGTAATTTGAGCTGTACCTTAGCCCGGATGAGGTAGTGATCAGATCCGCAATCAGGTCCCCTCATGGCACGAACGTCCATGAGTGATGAGTGAAATTTGGCATTGATCAAAATGTAGTCCAGGATTGCTGAGTCCTTGCCAGATGGATTTCGCCATGTAAGTTGATGTTTTTGAGGGTGCTGGAAATGGCTGTTTCCAATGATCATGTTGTTAGATGCGGCAAAGGACAACAAACGTAGTCCATTGTCATTGATCTTCCCATGGCCAAACTTGCCCATTGTTGTTTCCCAACCAGATCTGTCCACGCCAACGTGGGCATTAAGGTCCCCTGCTAGGATGATCACTTCTGTCTGCGGAATTGAATCCAGCGTATGTTGGAGCTGGTTGTAGAAGTCATTCTTGGTCGGGTCCAGGCTAGTCTCAGTTGGCGCATAGGCGGAGATAATATGGGTCTTGATGGTGCCCTTGACAGTAAGGACTGCCAGGCGGTCCGATATTGGTTGGAAAGCGATCACACTACTGGTGGCCTGAGCGTCAACCATAAAGCCCACTCCTGCTTCTCGTTTCTCACCACCAGAGTAGAATAGTATAACCGCTTCGTTAGGTGCTGCTGGTTGGATGATCATCGTTCCAAACCCGGTGAGCCTTAATTCGGATAATGCCGCGATTGATATCTTGCACCTAAGTAGTTCTTGGGCAATGATTTCCTTTTGTCCAACGTGGTGTCCCGTTCGAACATTCCATTCGCCAATGTTAATTGTCCTTTTCGGCGTAGTAAGTTTATTGCTGTGGCCAGTGATCCACTTCACACCAGCACCCTGGGTCCCCAGTGCTGGCGCATCGGCTACCCCGGATGTGGTAACATTGTTATAAGAGCTTGTTCTGTGGCCAGTGGTCCACTTCACACCAGCACCCTGGGTCCCCAGTGCTGGCGCATCGGCTACCCTGGATGCGGTAACATTGTTGTAAGAGCTTGTTCCGAATTTCATGTGGTTTCTTGCCTAGTTTCCCCGGTTTCCTGGTTCTGGTCATTTCGGCAGGATGACCACCCTCCTCCTTTCGCAGCCGGGCTTGGGACCGTCCATGGCCTAGCACTCAGCAAGAGAAGTATAGATATACCCTAAAAGAAGGGAGGTAGAACCTGTACAGCTTCTTACACCTGATGTACGTGGATGACACAACCGAGAATCAACTCCAACAGCTACTACAGATCACCAAAGAGTTTAGCACTGATATCAGAATGCAATTTGTCCTAGACAAATGCAAGACCCATGGATTTCATCAGGGAAATTCAGATGACCAAAACTACCAGCAGAAGACTGGCGAGGAGGCTGAATCCATAACAGAGAGAGAGAGACATAAGAATATCTGGGGATGATGCAGGCTCAACAGCTAGAACACAAGAAGATCAAGGCCCACCTCACAGAAATACCATCAAAGACTGAGAAGCCTGCTAAAATGAAAGCTGGATGGCAGGAACATGGTGAGAGTCATAAACACATATGTAGTCCCAGTACTAACATACTCCTTCAGGATCACAGATTGGACGAATACTGAGCTGGAGATTGAGACCGAACAGGATAATGATGATGAAGGACTGCCAAAACCACCAAAACTCAGCCATTGAGAGACTGACCATAGTCCAGAAAGGAGGAAGTGGTTTGAGAGACTTCATTTAACAACAGAAGGCAATTAAGAACCTGAGGGATTACTTCCAGGAAAACACAGCACCAATCTACCAAGTCATAAGGAAGATAAACAAGCAGCACATAACATCAACCTCAACAAAGAAACCCCACAATGACCATCAAGACTACATAGATATGATGACTTCCAATGCATAGCTCTCAAGTGGGAAGCTCTCCCCGAAGAAATCATAATCACCATACAAGATCTCCTGGAAATCAACACCAGGACAAGAAATGCATCACCAAGGACCCTGGAATGACAGATGATACATGTTGATGATGCTATCTGCCCCAAGAAACAATCTAGCACATCACTGCGGAATGCAGAGTGATCACCCAGACAGAGTACACTCCCAGACTTGGCCAGGTCGCCAGGATAATCAGAAACAAGCGAAAATATACCAGTTGATCAAAGAAAGTGTACCATAATACGAACCTCAGGCGTTCACTAGACCTCAACTCGCAAACTACACTGATGCTGTGTCATAATAGTCATAATAAGACAAGACGATCCCGCACAACAGAACAAACACAATCCTCATCGACAAGGGCTATCTACTTGATTGACACAGAGGTGCCCAACACCAGCAACCTCCAGAAAACATCAGGAAGTACACAGATCTAAGACGGAAAGTCAAATAAATGTGGCACATGGAATAAGTAATTATGATCCCAATCACCGTGTCAACCACTAGCATGGTGCTAAAGAGCCTCCATAAGAGCCTAGCACTGAGCACTTACATGGAACTCCAGAAAGCCGTGATCCTGAACACGTGTAGGATAGTCGAAGAGTTCCTTCACTAACAGTAGTAACTGGACATAACAACCACTCTATGCACCTGGTACCATTACCCATTGCAGGATGGGGGGGGAAACCATAATTATGGTGGCACCTCTGATTCAGGGGAAGTCCTTATAGATTGTAGATGTGCAAAAGCAACTTCTATTCACAAAGGTAGCTCAAAGGATTGAATTGAGTAATTAAGACAACTCAGCATTGTTATGGGCCTATATGAGAGCTTGAAGGACAGGGTGGATGCCCTCGAAAAATCTAAATTGAGGGGCCCATCAAGCTCTCAGCTGCCCACATCAACGCCAGAGCTCGCACTGGATCATCATGCAACACAGCGGCAACCCCCAAGGCAGAATGCACTGGTCCCGCAGGAATTAATAGTTGTTGGTGACTATTGTCAGGGAAACGGAGAACATGCTATGTAAAAAGGATAGGTGAAACAGGACCAGGGTATGTCTGCCAGGGGCAAAGGTTGATGACAGAGCGGATATCATCTTTTAAGGGCACAAAAGGTGATATTGTTGTACACGTTGGCACTAATAAATATTAAGAGTAGGAGATTGGCAGAATTACTTAACAAGTACAGGTCACTGTTGAAAGTGTCTGCAATTCTGCCCAGACACGATAGGAGGGAGTACATGATGAGAACCTTGTCAATCAACGGCCCTGGAAAGATTGTGCAAGGCTCAAAGGGTAGAATTTTTTCAGCCTTGTTTGTACTTGTTAACAGGAGAGACTGCTTTTACAGGGATGGGATACACTTAAATAGAAAGGGTGCAAGAATATTTTCTGATGCTATCGAGGCAGTGTTAGGTGGGTCGGAAAACTGCTAGCTTGGGGGGGGATACAAGAACAAATAGATTAACAGTAGCCACTGGCAGAGGTGAAAGTGATTCTTGCACTGCTTCTATTGGAATGAGCAGCAACCTGGAAAACAAGATGTAGGCTATTTCAGTCTGATGGGAGTCATTGCGGTACAAATAAACACATGGATTGTGTTAGGGTAGGTAAGAATAGGAACAGGTGCATGTATACTTGCATGTACACCAACGCTAGGAGTTTTGGTAAATAAATTTGATGAATCTGAGGTATTGCTCGAAACATCAAAGGCAGATATTGTTGGGATATCAGAGACGTGGTGTCACACAGATATAAGGAATGCAGAACTGTAATTGGGGGTGTACAATGTGTACAAAAAGGATAGGAAGGGAGGAGGGGTTATGCTATTAGTTAAGAAACACAAAATCGAAGGAAGTGAAGCCAGTCAACATCGCTGGACAGTGCAGTGTCAAGTCAGTTTGGTGTGACATAAGCATTGAGAAATCAAAATCGAGAGTAGGAGTGTGTGGGAGATCAAAATTGAGAGTAGGAGTGTGTAGGAGATCAAAATTGAGAGTAGGCCTAATGACTGGTGAGTATAATAAGAAACTGTACAGGGGAAATAGAGTGGGCCAGCAAATCAGAGAGTCTTATAATGGGGGATTTTAATTTCCCAGATATTGATTGGAATTTGTGGGTTGGTCACTCACACACTAGCAAGGCTTTTGTGGATTTATTGGATGATTGTTTTCTACATCAGCATGTTCGGGAGGCAACCAGAGGGTTGTTGTTGTTGTTTGGTTTTTAGGAGCATTAGCAACTAAGGCTATATTGCTCCTGGAATATGCGGTGGTCATTCCCTAACCTTTCCGCATCGTCCGTATTTGGTGGTGACGGGCTCGAACCCCAGTCTAATCAAGAAGCGTGTGCTACGCACTGCTGCTCCTTCCCACCTGGCTACGGAGGCGCCTGCAACTAGAGGGAGTAATACTCTTGATCTGATTATCAGCAGTGATTCTTCATGCATTAAGAATCTGCAGATAAATGAACCACTAGGTGGCAGTGATCACAGTGTGCTGAAGTGGGATTTACTCAAAGATGTAACTACTATCAGGAGTAAAGGGAAGGGTTTTTGCTTTCGTAAAGACGACTACGGTGGTCTGAGACAGTATTTAAATTCTATATGTTAAACTTCAGTTGTCACTTCTCAGTCCGTTTGCCCAAATTTTCTAGATAATTACAGGAAGTTACATCTTTCATTAAATCCCACATCAGCACATGTAATCACTGTCACCCAGTGGTTCATTTTTCTGCAAATTCTTAATCACTGATGATAATCAGATAAAGAGTATTACTCCCTCTGGTTGCCTCTTGAACATGTTGCAGTAGAAAATGGTCATTCACAAAATTCTTGCTAGTGTGCGAGTTGCAGTCAATATCTGGAAAGTTAAAATCCCCCATTATAAGAGATTCTGTTTTACTGGCTCACCCTTTCTCTGCACAATTGCTCATTGTACTCATCAGATTCATTAGGCCTATAGCACACACTTACTCTCATTTTCCCTTTCCCAGTGCTTATGTCACACCACACTGTCTCAACATTACATTTTCGACCAATGTCAACTGGATGCACTTCTTTAGATTTTGTGTGTTCCTTAACTAACAGCATAACACTCCCTCCCTTCCTTCCTTCCTTACTTCCTATCCTGTCTATTCTTTCTATACACATTGTACTCCCCAAATTCCATTTCTGCTCTGGTCATATCTGTGTGACACCACGTCTCTGATGTCCCAACAATATCCGCTTTGGTGTCTTGACCGGCACTTCAAACTCATCAAATTTATTAACTATACTTCTACCATTAGTGTACATGCACCTGTTCCTACTCTTAGTTACTCTAACACAGCCCATGTATTTACTTGTTTCACTATTTCCAGCAGTCCTGGAAATCCCCAGCAACCTGCTTTCCAGGTTGCTGCTCATTCCAATAGCAGTGCAAGAACCACTTTCGCCTCTGCCCACTGTTAATCTTTTAGTATGTGTACCCCCCCCCCCACAAGCTAGCAGTTTTCTGACCCACCTAACACTGCCTCGACAGTATCAGCAAATATTCTTGCATCCTATCTATTTAAAGTGCATCCCCATTCCTGTAGAAGCAGTCTCTCCAGTTAACAAGCACAGACCACACTGAAAAAAATTCTACCCCACGAGCCTTGCACAATCTCTCCATGGCTGAATTGACTGACAAGGCTCTCATTATATACTCCCTCCTATTGTGTCTGGGCAGAATTGCAGACACTTTGAAATTCAACCCTAGCTTATGACTTTTTTCAAAATTGACCTGTACTTGTAATTAAATCTGCAGATTTAATTACTCTTAAGGTCATTAGTGCCAATGTATACAACAATATCACCTTTTCTGCCCAACAACATCATCTACTTTTGCTCCTGGCAGACATATCCTGGTCCTGTTCCACCTATTCTTTTTGCACAATATATAGTCCCCGTCTCCCTCACAATAGAGTCGGCAACAATAACTAGTTCCTGTGTGACCAGTGCATTTTGCCTTGGAGATTGCTTCTGTGTTGCCTGCTGCACGGGAGTGAGCTCTGCTGTTGGGTTGGGCAGCTGAGAGCTTGACGGGCCCCTCATTAATTTCTTCGAGAGCATCTACCCTACACAGTAATTTTGACATCATTTACTTATAGATCAATAAACTTTTGATAAGAGGGTGGAGTGAATATTGACAGCCCTTACTGCATAAAATTTGAAAGGAAATGTTATGCAGTAAGAACATAACATTTCCCTTCAAATGGGAAAAATCAAAGAGTAAATAATGTACTTATAAAGTTGTCTCTATTTTTGTGTCATTTTTCTACACGTCTCACTTTAACTTGATACATTTCATCCATTACTTAAGATTTTTGTATGCTATTCAATTAAAATTCTTTCAGCCAAAGGCCAATCATCCTTTCACAGCTGCTTTAACTCTTAATTGGATAAGCATTTGTTATCATGAGCTGTTCTTTAAGCTTTGTGAACAGAGTAATAAAAGTCAAGCTAAGTTCTGGGAAGGACGTAGGACTGCAAATCTCAGGGACAACATTCTTGGCAGTGTTACATGAATGCAATGAGGTTGTGTGTTGTCACACTGAAGCAACACTGATTGGGATTTTGGACTTGTCCAAAAGTATATTTCATATTGTCAATAATTGAGATTTTGGACTTGTCCAAAATCTCAATGTATCATAATTAAATGACTGTAGTCTCTCTCTCTCTTTTTTTTTTTTTCTTTTAATCTGGCATGGATAACACACCTACAGAACCCCCCAAATAAAGAAGAGTAATGGCATGCAAGCTAGTGCAAACGTATCATTTCTGCATGCAGCCAACTACTAAGTAACTAAGAATTGGCATCATTTAAGTATATTTCATATTGTCAATACTTTCACAAGGAGTTACCATGATATTGCACTGCCTTGAATACATAATGATTCACCAATGGAGAAGACTACTGTTACTTATTCTTGGTGAATACCACCATCCAGATGACACAGTTTCGGAGCTTGTTGGCTCCTGATCTGTGGGTGGGCATACCCTGGTGTTGCAATGATGACAACCCAGTTGCGAACTATGATTCCACAATTTGAGATGCCTGATGGTGTGCAAGTAATTAAGATTAAAATTATGCATTTGCACTAACTTGCATGTCAGTTAACTATTTTGCAACCTGAGGCTTATAGCCCTAATCTTAAGATGCTCTATAATTTTAAGAAGCAATAGGGAATGGATAACATTTTTAAGTATGGATAGAGAAACATTTTTGATGTGTTAAAATATATATATATCTAAAGCAGAAAATATTGAGCTCAAATTAAGTATATTTTCAAGTTTACTTTAAAATGATAAAGTATATTTATACTCTTTTTCAAATATTACCTTTTGGCTTCTTTTTAACAAATATTTTTGTATTGTTGAATTGCGAAAAAAAGTCATGAAGCACTGAAAAGAAAAAGGGGTAGGAATTGTAAAATATTGTACAATCCAGAGGCTTGAGAAATTTAAGATTCTTTAAAAAATATTGTAATAAAATAAAAAATTTATATGTATAAATTTTCTAATAAATTACCCAAACTGTAATATATCTTTTTTTTTATATGTAGATGAAATTGTCAGAATATCAAGAGATTCCTGATATTTTGGCAAATGCCTTTTCAGAAATAAAGATACAGTAAAATCTGGCACTCTTGGGGATTGAGAAGTGCTGGATTTTAAAATTTTCCCAATTTCAAAGAGGTATACCTAGTGGTTGAGTAGTTTTGGAGAAGCTTATTTCAATGAACATTAAGCACTAGCAAATGAACCTTGCTTACATCTGTAAATACAGTAGAACGTTGGTAATCTGAAGTCAGTAATCTGGAATGATTTGAAAGGTTGATTTTTTATTATTTTTATTAATGGTAGTATTTGAGACAAGTGTTTATTATGTTAGGAGAGTATTTCTGTCTGTTTTTTTATGTCATATCTGGTGAAATGTTTGATTAGGACTAATTAGTTTTCTCAGAAACAACGAGTGACAGCATTTAGTCATTCGTTTCCGTGAAACCAATTTTCCATGACATTTTGTTCTCTTCATTTCATATTATGTTTAGTTTAGCTCCAGATTCGTTAAGAATAATATCGGCCCGAAACTGTGCAATTTATTATTTTTCTCCGTTTTTTACAGTAAAATGTCAACAAAAAAAAAATGCATAGCTTTTAATATTACAACAAAAAAACAAAGGAAATTATTAATTAGAGTTATAAAAGGTGAAAATTTAGGAAATCTCGCCAAAGAATTTAATGTGGGGACTTCAACGATTTATGACATGAAGAAAAATTCCAATGCTATATCAGAATTTGTGTCAACTATTGATAGTGAAGGAAGATCTAGCAGAAAAAAGATGATTTCGAAACCCGATTATGGAGCCTTAAAGAGTGCACTTTATTTGTGGTTTCTACAGAAGTGAAGTTTAGGCAAGCCAGTGTCTGATCCAATGTTGTGTCAAAAAGCATTAGATTTTAATCGAAAATTAAGAGGTTATGAAGGTTTTAAGGCACTCACAGTTGCCTTAAAACCTTCATAACCTGAAAAACTTTAAATTCAGACACGGTATACATGAACTAGATATTTAAGAAGAAGAGATATATTCTGCAGAAGTGTCTGCAATTTTGCCAAGACACAATAGGAGGGAGTATATGATGAGAGCCTTGTCGATCAATTCGGCCCTGGAAAGATTGTGCAAGGCTCAAGGGGTAGAATTTTTTTCAGCCTGGTCTGTACTTGTTAACAGAAGGGACTGCTTCTACAGGGATGGGATACACTTAAATAGAAAGGGTGCAAGAATATTTGCTGATGCTATCAAGGCAGTGTTAGGTGGGTCGGAAAACTGCTAGCTTGGGGGGGGGGATACAAGGACTAATAGATTAACAGTAGCCACTGGCAGAGGTGAAAGTGATTCTTGCACTGCTTCTATTGGAATGAGCAGAAGCCTGGAAAACAAGATGCAGGATATTTCAGAGACTGCTGGGAGTCATTGCGGTACAAGTAAACACATGGGTTGTGTTAGGGTAGCTAAGAAAAAGAACGGGTGCATGTATACTTGCATGTACACCAATGCTAGGAGTTTGGTAAATAAATTTGATGAATTTGAGGTATTGCTCAAAGAATCAAAGGCGGATATTGTTGGGATATCAGAGACATGGTGTCACACAGATATAAGGAATGCAGAACTGGAATTTGGGGAATCACGTCTACAGAAAGGATAGATAGGATAGGAAGGGAGTAGGAATTATGCTATTATTTAAGAAACACATAAAATCCAAGGAAGTGAAGCCAGTCGACATCGCTGGACAGTGCAGTGTCAAGTCAGTTTGATGTGACATAAGCATTGAGAGATCAAAATTGAGAGTAGGAGTGTGCTATAGGCCTAATGACTCTGATGAGAATAATAAGAAACAGTACAGGGAAATAGAGTGGGCCAGTAAATCAGAGAGAGTCTTATAATGGAGGATTTTAATTTCCCAGATATTGACTGGAATTTGCGGGTTGGTCACTCACACACTAGCAAGACTTTTGTGGATTTATTGGATGATTGTTTTCTACATCAGCATGTTTGGGAGGCAACTAGAGGGAGTAATACTCTTGATTTGATTATCAGTAGTGATTCTTCATGCATTAAGAATCTGCAGATAGAGGAACCACTAAGTGGCAGTGATCACAGTGTGCTGAAGTGGGATTTACTCAAAGAGGTAACTACCATCATGGGTAAAGGAAAGGGTTATTGCTTTTGTAAAGGCAACTACGATGGTCTGAGACAGTATTTAAATTCTATACAGTGGGACCAACTGATGATGATGTTACCAACAGCAAATTCAAAATGGGAAGCATTCAAAGAACTTATCTTGGAAGCTACTAGGCTTTACATACCAACTAAGAAATATTGTTCAAGGTTTAGGCCTAAATGGATGTCAGATGAATTAATGAGACATATGGCAGAGAAGAAAAATGCATGGAATACATATAAAATAACACATGACACAGACGCCTATGATAGATATAAGTTGATCTGTAACCAAGTTACAAAGGAGGTTAGGCAGATTACGAGAAATCTTTGGCAAAGGATGCAAAGAAAAACAGCAAAGAGTTCTTTACTTATGTAAACCCTAGAAGGAAGGGGATGAATCAGATTGGTCTGCTTGATATCGATGGTTCAACTGTTGATGATCCTGCTCAGGTAGCTAACAAACTAAATGAATATTTTGCATCGACATTCACACATGAGGAGTTATTCAGTGAGGTGAATGCCAGAGGTGTATTCGACTCTGGCAGTAAGCTAGATAATCTTGTAATAACTGAGAGTAAAGTGGAGGAGAAATTGTTGAAGATAAACACAAGAAAGGCACCTGGGGTGGATGGGATCTATCCAGTTATATTAAAGGAGGCAGTAAAGGAAGTAAGCAAACCCTTAGCCATAATTATGAGAGCTTCCTTGGACTCAGGAGAGGTACCCATAGACGGGAGATGTGCAAATGTGACCCCCAATTCACAAAGGAGGATCAAAGGCTGACACAAGTAATTATAGACCTGTGAGTTTAACTTCTGTTCCAGGAAAATTAATGGAGGCACTGGTTAAAGAAGCACTCCAGGATCATTTAGACAAGACTTCAGTTATAGCTCGGACACAGCAGTTTTGTTAAGGGGAAGTCTTGCCTGATCAATTTGATAGGATACTATGATGCAGTCACAAAAGAACTGGATACAGGGAATAACTTTGATATTATATCCTTGGATCTTAGAAAGGCTTTTGATACCGTTGCACATGGAATACTGCTGCAGAAATTGGAGCAGTGTGGCATTGGAGGCAAATTGTTGCTATGGATAAAGGGGTGGTTGAAGGGGAGAAGGTAGAGAGTGGTAATCAATGGACACTGCTCATCATGGACTAATGTTATTAGTGGAGTCCCTCAGGGTTCAGTGTTGGGTCCATTATTGTTTTCTGTATTTATAAATAATACTGATGATGGTATATCAAGCTCAATGTCCAAGTCTGCAGACGATACAAAGGTTGGCAGGGTTGTTAAGGACACTACTGAAGCTATGCTGCTGCAACAGGATCTGGAAAGGTTGAGCAGATGGGCTGAGAGGTGGCAAATGAAGTTTAACATTGACAAAAATGTAAAGTACTACATATGGGAAACAGCAACCCCAGAGCAGCGTACCAATTCTGTGGTACTACACTGACAGTGGTAGAGAATGAAAAGGACCTGAGGTAATTGTGCAGGCAGATATGAAGTTCTCTGAGCAGTTGAGACGGGCTGCAAGAGTAGCTTCATGGTGTCTTGTCAATGATATACAGGAACTTTTCTAGCAGGGATAAGGAGGTGATTATTCCCTTGTATAAGACAATGGTCAGGCCACACCTTGAGTACTGTATACAGGTCTGGAGGCCTCATTTCAAGAAGGATATAGAGCTGCTGGAACGAGTCCAGAGAAGGGCAACAAAATTAGTGAATGGAACAAAGGGTTGCTCTTACGAAGAAAGGCTTAAGTTTTGCAAATTAAGTGTCTGGAGATTAGGCACTGGTGAGGTGATTTGATAAAGGTGTATAAAGCTTTAAATGGTTTGAGCATGCTCAACGCTGATGGGATTCTGCCTCTTGCTCAGAATAATCACCTGAGAGGGCATAAATTCAAATTGAAGAAAGATAGATGTAGGATAGATGTGCAGAAATTTGCCTTTAGCTAGAAGGTAGTTAGTTGGTTGGTGGAACAGACTTCCAACCCTTGTTGTGGAAGTTGATAGCATAAATAAATTTAAGGCTCAGCTGGACAGGTATTTCGAACTAACGGAGGGGTGAAGTGGAAGGTTTTTTTTTTTTTTTTTTTTTTTTGGCTGATGCTGCATAAGCTTGCTTTCTTGCATCATATGCCTCTACTAATGCTAATTCTAAATGAATCGGCAGCAGTGTCCTTTAAACGTTTGATTTAGTTATAGGAAATTACGAGAAAGAAAACATTTATAATATTGATGAGATGGGCTTATTATGAAAAGCATTACTGAGAAAAACCCTAGCCACTAAAAGTGAAATGTCTATAACAGATTTTAAGATGAGAAAAGAGTGAGTTACAATTTCTAAGTGTACAAATGCTGCTGGATGCACAGATTGCCCATACTCATTTTCGGTAAGTCAAGAGTATCTAAAAATCTAATTTTCCTGTTTTGTATAAAAGTTTATAGTTTTAATTGTTTTGCAGATGTCTGTTTCATGGATATATCCCAAAATATTTTTTGCCTTAAAGCAGAAAGTATACTTAGATTTCCCAGAAAACCAAGTCATGCAAAAAAGTAACAATCGTTTATGTTGTCTTGAGGTTCCTACTATATTACTGGAACAGCAAAAGGCATTGATTTATGACTACCTCTAAGCCAGCCTGTTAATGTCCTCAAACATGAGCTGCAGGAAACCTTTGGAGCCCATACTTTATCATGATCTCCGACATTACATTCAAAATAGAGTTTATAGGCTTTTCTCACAAGTTGTGACAGTGGCTTCTGCTGCGATTTTAATACCACTTCTCTGCAAATGTAGCAAAAGCTATCCGGCTTATTTTGGCAAGAATTTTTTTTTTTTATGAAAACTCTAAGCATGAAAGGTATTAAAACCTATAGTATTTGGTACCGTGCATGGGTTGAAGGAGAAGTATGGAGGGAGGGAGGAGCCGGAAACTTTGCTCTAGAGACTAAACATGGGTTTCACCACTTCAAGCCTCCAATAAGCAAAGTGGTGGTATTTCACCGGTTGACGAAAGTCATCTACCACCTACTATGCAACGTATTTCATGTATGGTTGAGGTATGCACACATAAGAACACAATTAAAAAATTCTGTATTTTAATTTCTAATTTAAACACAGTTTACAATTTACAGTAATACAGACAACACTCGTTTACAAACTTTCTGCTCTTTTTCATTTAAGATCCTCTCATGTATGTATTTATTTTATTTTATTATTATTTTTGTTTTGTAATTAATTTTGTTTCTCTCTCAATATCGCTCAATTTTGTTCTTATGTAGTCTTTTAGCATTAGCAGAGGCATATGATGCAAAAAAGCAAGTTTATACAGCATCAGCCAAAAAAAAAACCCTTTCTCATTTCACCCATCCACTCGCTCCAAACGTTTGTCTAGTACTGCCTTGGATCCATTTAAGCTATCAACTTCTACAACAGATGGAAGTTTGTTCCAGCAATCAACCACATGCTGGCTAATGGCAAATTTCTGCACATCTATTCTACAACTGTCTTTCCTCAATTTGAATTTATGTTCACTCACGCGATTAACCTGGGCAAGAGGAAGAATTCCCATCAACATTGAGATTGCTCAAACCATTCGAGGCCTTATACACCTCAATCAGATCACCTCGCAGGTGCCTAGTCACCAAATACTAATTCGCAAATCTTAAGCCTTTCTTCGTAACAGCAACTCTTTATTCCATTCACTAATCTTGTCGCCCTTTGTTACTTCATCTCTCTACAATCTTGCTCGAATCCCTTCAAAGGTCTGTCATTCTGTTAAGCCTTTCTTTGATTACATTGCAGTTTTTTTTTTGGGGGGGGGAGGGTTGAAATTTTTGTTAATTCACCCAAAACCAAATACAGATATTTATATAAAATTAAAAATTATAAAGATAGAATCTGGAGCAGAGTGGAATTTTCCCCAAATAGGGAAAAATTACAGATACATAAAAAGAAACAATTGTATTATAAATGATTATAAATATATATTTATTACCAAATAGCCTGCAAGTGAAGGCTCTATAATTAAATAATTTTTTCCACATACACTTCATATACTCTCTCCTTTATAATGTCATTTCTACTATCAATATATTTAAAATACAAAACCAAATATAGTTTTAAGGCCACAAGAATGAACTCAAGGTAACTGCCATATCCAGTCTATTTAAGAAGTGGAGGATTTGGTGAACTAGGGAAAAAGAGGGAGAATAGAGATATTATTTATATCATAGACCAATATCGAAATGAGATCACAATTTACTGTATACATTATTTCATTATACTTTTGTTTAAAATTAAAATTAATCTAAAAATCAAAATGCCCTACTCACCCTATCACGTTGTTTCTTCTAAAATAAACTGCACCTATTAAAGAGATTGAGTTCATTCTCGTGACAGTACAACTACAGACTGTTTTCATTCAGCCTCCAAAACCAAGATTGTTAGATGATCCCATTAAGTCAGTTTATGTTTATTCTGTTAAGTTGCTCAGTATACAGCTTTCTTCAAATACAGGTATCAGTTATCTAAGTATTCTGGAATATAAAATGTGTTCTATCATTGATATTATCAGAAAAATTATTTTAAAATATTTTGCTATCTGTAATTTTCTTCTGTTCCCATTAATTGTCTTTTGCATCTCAATCTGTGATATAATTACAGACCTGTTAGTTTGATTTCTGTTCCAGGGAAAATAATGGAGGCACTAGTTAAAGAAGCATTACAGAATCATCTTGACAAGATGACAGTAATAATTCAGACACAGCATGTGGTTGTTAAGGAGAAGCCTTGTCTGACCAATTTGATTGGATACCATGACATGGTCACAAAAGAACTGGATGCAAAAATAATTTTGATATATACTTGGATTTCAGGAAAGATTTTGATACTGTTGCACATGGAGACTACTGCACAAATTGAAGCAGTATGGCATTAAGGGCAAGTTGCTACAATAAATAAAAGGATGGTGAGTGGGAGAAGACAGGGTAATCAATGGATACTGCTCTTCATGGACTAACATTATTAGTGGGTCCCCCAGCGTTCGGTGTTGGGCCCATTGTTGTTTTGTATATTTATAAATGATATTGATGAAGGTATATCAAGCTTAAAGTCAAAGTTTGCAGATGATACAAAGGTTGGCAGGGTTGTTCATAACAGTAATAACAGTATGCTGCTGCAACAGGATCTGGAAAAGTTGGGCAGATCAGCTGAGAAGTGGCATCTGAAGTTTAACATTGAAAAATGCAAAGTACTGTATATGGGTAGCAGTAATCCCAGAGAAATGGTCCAACTGGATGGTGTTACACTCAGAATAGTGGAGAATGAAAGAGACCTGGGGGTAATTGTGCAATCAGATATGAAGTTTTTTGAGCAGTGCAGACAGCCTGCCAGAGTAGGCCATGTCAATGATATACAGGAATTTTGTGAGCAGGGATAAGGAGGTGATTATTCCCTTCTATAAGGCGATGGTAAGGGCACACCTGAGTACTGCATAGAGATCTGGAAGCCTCATTTTAGGAAGGATATAGAGTTTCTAGAACAAGTACAGGGAAGGGAAACAAGACTTGTGAGGAGAACAAAGGGGTGCTCTTATGAAGAGAGGCTTAAGTTCTGTAAATTGCAACATCTGAGACTAGGCACCTGCTAGGCAATCTGATTGAGGTGTATAAGGCCTCGAATGGATTGAGCAGGCTCAATGCTGATGGGATTCTTCCTCTTGCTCAGCTTACAAACCTGAGGGGGCATAAACTGAAATTGAGGAGAGACAGTTGTCGAATAGATGTGCAGAAATTTGCCTTTAGCCAGCATTGTGGAAGTTGATAACTTAAATAAATTCAAAGCAGAACTACACAAACATTTGGAAAGAATGGATCAGTGAAATGGGAAAGTTTTTTTTTTTTGGCTGATGCTGTATAAGCTTACTTTCTTGTATCATATCCCCTACTAATGCCATATCCTGTCACATCCATCTACAGCGGATTAATGAATAGATGTACTTTTCTCAAGTTTGCTCTGGAGATCAAATCTATAAGCATCTGCAGATTTCACACATCCAAATTCATTGGAGAATGAAGGCAAAATTGTGTCTACTTTGTAAACATTTGAACCTTTTCCATATTTGAAGATTTCACACCTGGGATGTTTCCAAGCTATAATCCAACCATTACAGAATAAAAAAAAAAAAATGTAACCATGTTTTATTACCATAGCTCTGTTTCTCCACAACCAACATACACCGATGAGCCAAAACATTATGACCGGTGAGTTGTTATGCAAATTGAGCAACTGCAGGTGAACTACAGCACATGTGCGGGTCAGGACACTATAAAAAACACCTGATACTGAGCTATGTTAATCAGTGTTACTCTTGTTCTTCAGATAGAAAAGGTAGTGGACTTGAGTGAGTTTGACAAATCCAAATTGTAATGGCCAGACGACTGTTCAGAGCATATCCGAAACGGCATGGATGGTGAGATGACCATGGCCAGCCATGGTTAGTACCTACCGAAAGTGGTCCAAGGAGGAAAAACTTATGAACCGCCGGCCAGGTGTTGGATGACCATGGGTCATCGATGCTCAAGGTGAGTGAAGGCTCTCCCGGATGGTACGCGGCAACTGAAAGGCAACTGATGCAACTCGCAGGTAATTGGAATGTTGGTGACTGGAGTAATGTGTCACGACACACAGTACATGGAACTCTGCTGAAAATGGGGCTGTGTAGCCACAGGCCGCTCCAAGTGCCCATGCTAACCATGGTTCACCAGCGACAGCGCCTACAATGGGCACATGAGCACCAAAACTGGACCTTAAGTGATTGGAAGAAGGTTGTCTGGTACAACGAATCACGTTTCCTGTTCCACCACATGATCGGCCAGGTATGTGTGCGTTGTTTACCTGAGAAAGTGATGGCGCCTGGATGCACCGTGGGACAAAAACAAGCAGGTGGCCGCAGTGTCATGCCTTGGGTGATGTTCTGCTGGGATACTCTGGGTCCAGTCATCCATGTGCCAGGCACTCTGATGTCTACCACCTACACAAACATCATTGCTGACCAGGTACACCCTTTCATGGCAGGGCCGTCTTCCAGCAGGATAATGCACCATGCCACACTGCCCGGAACATGAGGAAGACTTCCAGGTATTGCCCTGGTCTCCAAATTCACCAGACATCAATCCCATTGAGCATCTGTGGTTTGTGTTAGAACAGAACTCCAATCTGCAGCATCTCAACCACAGACCTTACACGAGTTAAAGGATCTGCTGGTTACACGGTGGTACCAGATACCACAAGACATTTATAAATCTTGTAGAGTCCATGCTTTGCTGGGTACGAGCTGTTTTGGCTGCATGTGGACTACCAACATCATATTAGGTAGGTGGTCATAATGTTTTGACTCATTGGTGTACACTAGATGCTGATTTATCATTTGGATACAAGACTTCTATGATCATAATCAACCATGAAGAATTTTATGATTGTAATATGAGGAATTACTAACATCTTGTAGTTTCCTGTACTCTGACTTGAAATGTTTTAATTTTTGTGTAGCCCTTGTAAAAATTTCTAATTGCTGTATGTTGTTTTTTTTTTTTAGCATTTTCTCTGTAAGCTTGTTTTAGGACATACTGCCTTTCTTCCCAACACCTCCAGCAATAAAGGATTCTTAATCTTACACACACACACACACACACAAAATAAATGCTTTTTTTTTTTTATTAACATTTGGTTTAGCATTAGCAAGGGTACATGATGCAAGAAAGCAAGCTTATATAGCATCAGCCAAAAAAAAGAAGAAAAAAAAAAAACACACACACACCCTTCTCATTAGAAACATCAACTTACTCTAAATGTTTGTCTAGTTCTGCCTTGAATCTGTTTAAGCTATCAACTTCTACAACAGATGGAAGTTTGTTCCAGCAATCAACCACCAGCTGGCTAAAGGCAAACTTCCGCATATCTATCCTACAACTGTCTTTCCTCAATTTGAATTTATGCCCTCTCAGGCGATTATTGAGCAAGAGGAAGAATCCCATCAGCACTGAGCATGCTCAAACAATTCAAGACTTTACACACCTCAATCAGATCACCTCACAGGTGCCGAGTCTCCAGACACTGTAATTTTCAAAACTTAAGCCTTTCTTCGTAAGAGCAACCCTTTGTTCCATTCATTAACCTTGTTGACCTGCTCTGTACTCGTTCCAACAGCTCTATATCCTTCTTAAAATGAGGCCTCCAGACCTGTATACAGTACTCAAGGTGGGGTCTGACCATTGCCTTATACAAGATAGCAGGGATAATTACTTCCTTATTTCTGCTAGAAAAATTTCTGTATATCATTGACAAGACACCATGAGAAGTGCAGAGCAGGCCTTCTGCACTGCTGAGAAAACTTCATATCTGCCTGCACAATTACTTCCAGGTCCTTTTTAATCTGTACCACTGTCAGCGTAGTACAACACAGTTGATATGTTACTCTGAGGTTACTGCTTCCCATATGTAGTACTTTACATTTGTCAATGTTATACTTCATTTGCAACCTCTCAGCCAATCTGCTCAGATTTTCTAGATCCTGTGGCAGCAGTGTACTGTCATTAGTGTCCTTAACCTTCGTATCGTCTGCAAACTTGGACATTAAGCCTGATATACCATCATCAATATCATTTATAAATACAGAAAACAACAATGGACACAACACTGAACCCTGAGGGACTCCCGTAATAACATTAGTCCACAAAGATTTTGTTTTGTTTTGGTTTTTAGGAGCATTAGCAACTAAGGCCATATTGCTCTGGGATATGCGGTAGTCATTCCCTGACCTTTCCGCATCCTCCGTGTTTGTTGGTGACGGGCTCGAACCCCAGTATAATCAAGAAGCGTGTGCTACGCACTGCTGCTCCTTCCCACCTGGCTACGGAGGCGCCTAATCCACAAAGAGCAGTGTTCACTGATTACCACTCTGTCTTCTCCTACTCAACCATCCCTTTATCCACAGCAGAAATTTGCCTCCAATGCCACAGTGCTCCAATTTGTGCAGCAGTATCAAAAGCCTTTCTAAAATCCAATTATATGATATCAAAGTTATTCCCTTAATCCAGTTCCTTTGTGACCACATCATAGTATCCAATCAAATTAGTCAGAAAAGACTTCCACTTAACATAACCATGCTGTGTCCGAGCTATAACTGAAGTCTTGTCTAGATGATCCTGCAGTGATTCTTTAACCAGTGCCTCCATTAATTTCTCTGGAACAGAAGTTAAACTAACAGGTCTATAATTACTTGTGTCGCTCTTTGATCCTCCTTTGTGAATTGGGATCACATTTGCACATCTCCAGCACACCTCCCCTAAATTCAAGGAAGAGCTCATAATTATGCGCAAAGAGAAGTAAGCAAACCCTCAAAGGGTTTGCTTACTTCCTTTGCTGCAACCTTTAATATAAGTGGATAGATTCAATCCTCCCCAGGGGCCTTTCTTATGTTTATCTTCAACAATTTCTCCTCCACTTTACTCTCAGTCATTACAAGATTATCTAGCTTACTGCCAGAGTTTAATAAACCTCTGGCATTCCCCTCCCTGAATAACTCCTCATGTGTGAATGTAGATGCAGAATATTCATTTAATTTGTTAGCTACCTCAGCAGGATCATCAACAGTTGAACCACCAATGTCTAGTGGACCATTCTGATTCATCCCCCTCCTTCTAGAGTTTACATAAGTATCCCATGCATTTTTCTTCTCTGCCACATGTCTAATTAGTTCATCTGACCTCCATTTAGGCCTAAATCTTGAACAATATTTCTTAGTTGGTATGAAAAGCCTAGTAGCTTCCAAGATTAATTCTTTGAATGCTTTCCATTTTGAATTTGCTGTTGGTAACATCATCAGTTGGTCCCACCATATAGAATTTAAATACTGTCTCAGACCACCATAGTCACCTTTACGAAAATAAAAACCCTTCCCTTTGCCCCTTATGGTAGTTATTAGTTTGAGTAAATACCATTTCAGCACACTGTGATCGCTGTCACCTTGTGGTTCTTTTGTCTGCAGATTCTTAATGCATGAAGAATCACTACTGATAATCAGATCAAGAGTATTTACTCCCTGTAGGGTTTTTTTTTTTTTTTATGTAAACACCAAACACGAGAGGTATTAGTACCTATAGTACTTAGTACCGTGCTTGGGTTGCAGGTTGAGAAGACGAGAGAAGATATTTCTTGACATTCGACTTGAACTTCTGTAGACTGTAATTTTCAGGAAATACGTACGAAGGAAGGTTGTTCCAGAAAACGGCAGTTGAATGAATAAACGAGGAAAATGAAAAGTTGGTTCTATGAGTTTGAAGTTGGACAGTAAATGGATTTGGCTTGTGGGGGGGCACGTGTTCGGACTGTTTTGAAAGATAGAGCGGGAATTATAGAAGCCAATTCAGAAGAACAGTGCCTATGGAAGTATCTGTAGAAGAGGCGTGCAGCAGAAACATTACGTCTAGGAGACAGCGAGTGGAGAGACTCTGTTAGAGATGAATCATTAATTAACCTAACTGCCCTCTTCTGAATGGAATCAAGAAGCCTGAGAGAGGTTTTGGGGGCACCACCCCAGATGTGGGAACAATATTCCATGACAGGGCGGATTTGCGATTTATACAGAGTGAGCAGCTGTTTGGAAGAAAAGTAACGGCGAGAGCGAAAGAGAAAACCAAGTTTTTTAGATGCAGAGGAAGCAATATTTGTAATGTGCTTGTGCCAAGAGAGATTAGAAGTCAGAGTAATTCCCAAAAGAGATATATCATTTTGCCTAGAAATCAGAGTGTCACTAAAGATAAGCATAGGAGCAGAAGAATCCTTTTTGCGAGATATAAGACAAGACTGAGTTTTACAAGGGTTGAAATCAACTAAGTTGTCTTTGCCCCACTGGAGAATTACCTGAAGATCGGCATTTAAGGAATTGGTAGCAGAATTTCGAGATTGCTGATTGAACAGGGCAAGGTTTCTCAAAATGGAAAGTGGAATGCAATGTGCTATCATCAGCAAAACTATGGATAGGATTTCCAGTCAACGGAAGAAGGTCATTTATATACAAGAGGAAAAAAGTGGGGGAAAGAACTGAACCTTGGGGGCCACCGGCATTAGCGGAGAAGTTAGAAGACAGAGAGCCATCACCCTCAGTGAGCGATCAGAGAAAAAACTGGATAACCAATTACTAAAAACAGTTGGCAAACCATAAGATGGAAGCTTGTTTAGAAGACCTTTATGCCAAATACGATCGAAGGCCTTTGAGATGTCAAGAGCAACTACTTGTGTTTCACCGAACCTTTCCATTGAATTAGTCCATAAATGGGTAACATAAGGCAGAACATCACCAGTGGATCAACACTGGCGATCGTTGATCAGATGGAAGGTTTCTAGGTAGTTTAAGAGTTGGCAGTTAATTGATTTCTCCATAACTTTAGAAAGAGTAGAAGTAATTGCAATGGGACGATAATTGGATGGGAGGGATTTGTCGCCCTTTTTAGGTACTGGCTGGATATGACCAAATTTCCAAGCAGAAGGAAAAACACATTTGGAATAAGAAAGTGAAAAAAGGTGACAAAGATTAGGAGTAAGTTCAGGAGCACAGGTTTTGAGAACAAGTGGAGAAATACCATCAGGACCTGGAGCTTTCTTAGCATCAAGATTCGTCAAAATCCTTCTGACATCCTTTTGACGGAAGACCACAGGAGGCATTGAATGGAGTGTGTTGGGAATGGTGGGAGGCGTTTCATCAAGATCATTAATATATGAGTTGGGATGCTAGCAGGTCAGCTTTATCCTTGGCTGAAGTGACAACAGAACTATCTTGTTTGGACAGAGGTGGGAACAGAGATGGGCAAAAGTTGGGGCCAATAGCTTTGGCAAGGGACAAGAATGCTCGGCTACCATTAGGGCAAGAAGCAAGTTTTCTCCTTTCAGCCTGTTCAAACTCTAGTTTGGACTGATTAATAACTGCTTTACAATTGTTGCGAGCTTTGGTGTAGGCAGAAAATGAAACTGAAGAATTAGAAACAAGCCAATTACGATATGCAACATTCTTCTCTTGAACAGTCTTAGCACATTTATTGGAAAACCAAGGTTTAGATAAAGGACGAGATTTTAAAGTGGAGTGTGGGATAAAGGATTCCATTCCTGCAAGAATAATTTTACTGACACGATCAGAGCAAACGTTGACATCAGAAGTTTTGAAACAGTAATTCGACCAAGGAAAAGAAGAAAAGAAATCTCGCAGGTCATTCCATTTTGCATTCTTGTAATGCCAAACAACACAAGGTTGGGAATAGCCATGAGATAAAGGCTCCATTGGAGAAGAGACAATCACCAAGTTGTGATCTTAAGTGCCTAAAGGACCTCTCACTTCGACCATGTACTTAGAAGGGTTGTTTGTGAGAAAACGATCAAGCGTGTTGGCTGTATGATTAGGATTGTCCGGTATTCTTGTAGGTAAATGAACAATCTGTGCTAGGTCATTAGTAATTGCAAAAGCCTTAGCATCTCGACCTTCTGGGTCGGTGTAACTAGAAAACGGAAGCCAGCTGGAGTTGTGAACGTTAAAATCACCAAGGAAAATTACCTCACTGTTAGGAAAGTTGGACTGGAGAAAGTCAAGTTGCAGGAAGTCAAAGAGCTCCAAGTGATTAGTGGAGTTGGGAGAGCAGTAGAGACAACAGATGAATTTTACACAATGAGGTAGAGAGATTTTAAGCCAGAGAAGATCATAGAGAGTAGATTCCAAATTACTAAGTCTCTGACAAGGAATATCAGAATGGACATATGCACAAGTACCACCTTTGAGGTGAAAGGAATCATACTGCGAATAATTTGGACATCTGAGATGAGCAGTAGTTGAATCGACCGATAACAGATTCTGTCAGAAAAAGTACATGGGTTTGGCAGACTGCAAGTGGAAATGGACAACGTTAAGATTAGAATTGAGACCACGTATATTGGTGAAGCAAATCCAAAGCACTTCCTAAATGAATTAGGAAGTGCTTTGGAGGTTTAGATCTTTCCGCAGATAAGCTTGCTCTATTAGTTTGAAAATTCACGGTGTATTCAATAGTAAGAAAAAGTGGGTGGGACATGCTGTATGAAGTAATGAAATTTTTGGATATGGCGTACACATGGTAAGAATATACCCAGATCCTTGACATAACATGGCCTCGACAATGCTCCTCGCATACACACTACTCGGACTCCCTCCAGTCACTATCTGGCAGAGTAGATGTAGCAAGATTATACACTAGCTGATCCGGAAGCCTCCTAGAGAGTTACCAATAGGTTTGGTCCGGTGTACTAACTGGCGGCTGGCCTGCGAACACTGTTTTAGAGCTGTACCCTCGAAATTTAAGGAATATTGGATCTTGCCACGATGTTCATCATAACCTCAAAAGTCATCAATCATATTGTATGATGGAAAAGATAGGGAAGGGTTGACTCCCAAACATGCTGCTGTAGAAAACAATCATCCAATAAATCCACAAAAGCCTTGCTAGTGTGTGAGTGACCAACCCACAAATTCCAGTAAATCTCTGGGAAATTAAAATCCCCCATTATAAGACATTCTGATTTACTGGCGAACTCTATTTCTCTGCACAATTGCTCATTATACTCAGATTCATTAGGCCTATAACACACAGCTACTCTCATTTTTCCTTTCCCAGTGCTTGTCACACCTAAGAGACTCAACATTGCATTGTCCACCAACATAAATTGGATGCACTTCCTTAGATTTTATGTGTTTCTTAACTAACAGCATAACCCCTCCTCCCTTCTTGTGTTGGCGCCTCCGTAGCCAGGTGGGAAGGAGCACCAGTGTGTAGCACACGCTTCTTGATTAGACCGGGGTTCGAGCCCGTCACCACCAAATACGGAGGATGCGGAAAGGTCAGGGAATGACCACTGCACATCCCTGGAGCAATATGGCCTTAGTTGCTAATGCTCCTAAAAACCAAATAACAAATAACCCTTCCTGTCCTGTCTATCCTTTCTGTACACATTGTGCTCTCCAAATTCCAATTCTGCACTGCTTATGTCTGTGTGTTATTGTTGTTATTTTGGTTTTAAGGAGCATTAGCAGCTAGGGCCATATTGCTCCGGGGATATGCGGTGGTCATTCCCTGACCTTTCCCCATCCTCCGTATTTGGTGGTCATAGGCTCGAATCCTGGTCTAATCAAGAAGCATATGCTATGCACTGCTGCTCCTGCCCACCTGGCTACGGAGGCACCGATGTCTGTGTGACACCACGTCTCTGATATCCCAACAATATCTGCCTTTGATGTCTTGACTAGCACTTCAAGCTCATCAAATTTATTAACTATACTCCTAGCATTGGTGTACATGCACCTGTTTCTACTCTTAGTTACCCTAACACAGCCCATGTATTTACTTGTTCTGCTATGACTCCCAGCAGTCCTGGAAATCCCCACTGGTTTGTTTTCCATGCTGCTCCTGCTCAATTGCATTTCAATAGAAGCAGTGCAAGAATCACTTTCACCTCTACCAGCTGCTATTGTTAATCTATTAGATTTGAATTTGATTTTTTTGAAAGTTGTTGGCGCATCGGCTTCTGTGGCCATATTGCACCTCCCAAGGTTTTTGCAGTACTTTGATCCAAGCCCGAGGCGGGAATCGAACCCGCGACCTTTGGGTTGCCGGGCAGGTACTTTACCCACTCGGCTAGCCCGGTCGGCTTTAATCTATTAGTCTGTGTATCCGACTAGGCTAGCAGTTTTCCGACCCATCTAACACTGCCTCGATAGCATCAGTAAATATTCTTGCACCCTTTCTAATTAAGTGTATCCCATCCCAGTAGAAGCAGTCTCTCCTGTTAACAAGCACAGACCAGGCTGAAAAAAATTCTACCCCCTGAGCCTTGCACAAGCTCTCCAGGGCTGAATGGATCAACAAGACTCTCATCATATACTCACTCCTATCATGTCTGGGCAGAATTGGAGACACTTTCAAATTCAACCCTAATTCATGGCTTTTTTTTTTTTAACATTGTTCTGTACTTGTTAAGAAATTCTGCCGGTCTCCTGCTCTTAATATCATTAGTGCCAATGTGTACAACAATATCACCCTTTGTGCCTTTAAAAGATGACATCTGCTGTACAACGTCTTCAACCTCTGCTCCTGGCAGACATTCTCTGGTTCTTGTTATGCTGTATAGTTTTGTAACTTTTTCAATAAACTCTCCCTGAAAGAAAGAAGGAAGGATGGGTTTGAGTTTACAGTTTTATTGGCACATTAGCGATATTGGCACATTGCTCCATGATATGCGGTGGTCATTCCCTAACCTTTCCGCATCTGGTGGTGATGGGCTCGAACCCCAGTCTAATCAAGAAGAGTGTGCTACGCACTGCTGCTCCTTCCCACCTGACTACCGAGGCGCCCCATTTCCTTCAGGAACTGAAAAACATCTGTTACATTTTTCCTGTCTTCCAATATGGTTTTGGGAGTGATGCTTGGTTATTAACTGTTTAAAGCAGTTTTGGCACTCAGCTGCAAAAGCTGGACAAGTAATTAGTTCATGTTCCACTGTTTGTTGTGTGTGGCAAGTAGGACAGAGGGGGATCCTCTCCTTGCAAGAGATGACAGTACCTGAAATGAGTGTGTCCTGTTCTTACCCTTGCAAGTATCACTTCATCATGTTTGTTTTGTTGTATGCTGGATCTCCATGGTTGGAGCAGACTTTTAATTTGATGCAGTTTGTTACTGGTTAAGACTTGCCATTGCTGTTGCCAGTGATGTATTCCACTGTGATGAATAACTTGTTTGTAATCGGAGAATATTGCTGTTAGCTTCTTTAGCAGCTCTATCTGCTTGTTCATTACCATATATTCCAACATGGCTTGGGATCCAGGAAAATCTAATATTATGACCTTGTTCAAGGAGTTTTGATATTCGGCATTGAATCTGCTGTTATAGTGGAATTGATATTTTGTATCGCCATCATGGAGCTAAGGGAGTCGGTGAAAATGGTGCTGTTTTGGGAACTTGTATGTTCAATTTGGTTTAGCTCTAACATAATGGCTTGCAGTTCTGCAGTATAAATGCTGCAGCCTTTTGGGAGTTTTTGGGCCAATGTAGTGTCTGAAAAGTAATCCACCACTCCCACATAAGATTCAGTTTTTGAGCCATCTGTATATAAAAAGCAGTGAAAATTGTGACTTGTAAGCAGCATGCAGATGTTGATAGTTTATATGAAGAAGTGTTTATTTGCTCCAAAAGTGGAAGGAAAAGTCACATGTAGGCAGTTTGATTATCCATGGTGGTATAGACTGCTTTGCCGGAGAGTGATATTATCCAGATTAAGATCTCTACTGAGGAGAAGGATTTTTAATCTCATGCTTGCAGGTTTTTTTTATTCTTTGTTGTTGTTGATAACGTTGTTCCCATTCTGATGTAAAAAGAATTTTCTGTAAGGGGGTGTCTAGGGATTTTATTTTAGTTGCATAAAAAAAGTAATTGATTACGTTTACTGATTTGCAAAGGAGGTTCTTGAGCCTCAGCATATAGGCTCTGCACAGGTAAAGTATGGAAAGACCCAAGGGCTATCCAGAGCGCACAGTGATGTACTGGATCAAGCCATCTCAGGGTGCTAGGTCTTGCTGAGTCATAGACTGGGGCACCATAGTCTAACTTAGACTGGATGAGTAATCGATATAATCGTAGTAGCACTGTTCTACCTGCTCCCCAGGATATAGCGGATAGCACCTTTAAGACGTTCATTTTCTTCAGACATTGAACTCTTATATGTCTAATATGCTCCAAAAATGTTAGTTTCTTGTCAAAGACAAGCCCCAAGAAACGGACACTATTTTCAACTGGAATGATCTGTCCTTTCAGCCTGAGTTCTGTATCAGGATGCAGATTGCTTTTTCTGCAAAAGTGAATACATACAGTCTTTTGCACAGAAATTCTATATTCATTTGTTTATGGCTATTTGTAATTGCCATTCTATTGTCCTCATACGTTGTGCTTGATAAGAAATGCTGAAATCATCAGCATAAACAGTTGTGAAGATGCTGTTTGGCACTTGCTCTATTACTGTGCTGAAGTGGACTGAAAAAAGTGTGGCACTTAGTACAGATGCCCGAGGGACCCCTTCTTCCTGGACAAATGTTTTGGAAAGTTCTATTCTTAAGAAAATTGCATATGCATAGGCGTCCTCTAAGTCCAAGTTGGTGTAACCTTCTAAGAATACCATAGCACCACGTGGTGTCATATGCTTTCTCGATATCAAAATTAACCATGACTTGATGTTGTTTTCTGAGAAAAGTATTTCTTACCTGGTTTTCCAATTGTACAAGTACATGTAATGTAGAGCGATTTTTTTCTGAAAAGACAATGTGCCAGATTGAGAAGATTATTAGTTTCTAGGTACCATGTTAGTCTATTATAGACCATTTTCTCAAGGATCTTGCCTAAGCAGCTAGTCAAAGCTATAGGGCAATAATTCTGTGGATTTGATAGGTCTTTTCCCTGTTTCGGGAAACAGGGAAAAGTATTATTGCATGATGCCATTTGTCTGGAAAAGTATTTTCAAGGTATATCTTGTTGAATAAATCTAATAGGGCTAATTAAGATTGTTCATCTAATTGTTGTATCATTGCATAATGTATTTCATCAGGGCCAACTGCACTGTGTTTCGTCTGTAGCAGAGTTTGTGTTAGTTCTGCCAGTGTGAGCGGCAAAGTTGTATTGTTCGCTAGGAGTTGTTGTTGCAACCGTATCTGTGTCCATAATGAAGCCAGACATATGATCAGAAAATGATACATATGGGTGTATTTTTGTTTATCAAGATGAAACTATTGTATCTAAAGTCTGTAGGAATTTTATATCCTGCATCATTCTTCTTATTATTATGTTTGGTGATAACAGTTAATCATTTTGAGATAATAAAAGTCATCCATGATATTGCTTTGATCACTTAAGATATTTCGGAGCATGTTTCTATGGCTATTTAAGGGCATTGAAAGCTGTATGCCATTCTTTGTCAAACTGGAGGCAACTGATTACTAAATGTTGGACAGTTTGGGTGGTATGATTCATGTGGCATTGAGATGGAGTTTCAGATCTTAAGTGCAAACTGGTAACGAAGGTATGCCCAATCCATAATCTAGCAAGAATGACTTCTTTTTGCCAGTTTGGTCTCAAGTCGAGGTCCACTTCGGAAGATTTTTTAATTTTTTTCATTTGACATAACTTATTGTTGACTTGGTCCTGACATTTTTCTTGCCACTGTTTCATACCACTAGAATGTATGAGTGATTTTATAGTTGGTGTAGAGTATTCTATAGGATTGCATCAATCACTGCAATTGATTCTTTTGCTGCTTTATATGCATGCTCACTTCCAATTATTCCTACATGTTCTGGGATCCAACAAAATCTGATATCAAAATTTATATTTTAGCCGAATGGTTCAGAATCTGCTGAAGAATTGGGTGTGTGGTGGAATTTGTCTCTTATGGCTTTGTATAATTTTCACTGACTTGCTCAGTGAAAACTATACAATTTGAGATAGACTTTTCCCAAATATGGTTTAAAGTTAACAGAATGGCTTGTGGTTTTACAGTATAGATAAACTGTATTCATTTGGGAGTTGCTGGGTAAGCATGGTATTTGGTAGTAAACTGTTACATCAACTTTAGTCTGTTTTTGAGCCTTAAGTATAAATCTAGGTGTAGGGTATGCGTTGGGCTTTGTCTGCTGAATGCAACTGCTGGAAGTTAAATTTAAATAATGATGTCTTTCCATAGTGTTCAAAGTAGAAACCACATACTGGTTGAATTATTTCCTATGGTGGATCAATTGTAGAGTCGAGTTTGCAATATTGTCCAAACTGAGGTATCTATTTAGTAACACTTTCTTTCAAACATATTCCTGATTGACCTTTGGATGCACTTGATAGATGTTTCCATATCTCAGTGAAAATAATAGTTCCAATGTTGGATGGCTGGGAATGGACTTTATTTTGGTAGCATAATAAATTAAAAAGGTTTAGTCTCTTTCATGTGCTTTAATGTAGAGAACGGAGAGGTGTGAAATAGTCCTAAAGCTAATCGGAGTGCACCATACTGGATTTAGCACTTGGTTTGGTGGTATGGGCTTGGCACACCCAGGGTCCTGAGCTGGATATCATCATCATTCTCTTTCTGGCGATTCCCTTCTACTTCTGACTCTTGCTCTCTCTTTCTCAGGGTAACTCAAATTTTTTTTTGGCTGGTGCAGCATAAGCCTCAGGCTTCCTTGCACCATATGGCTAATAATAATAATAATAATAATAATAGTATTGTAAACTGGTGCACCATAATCAGTCAATAAATAGATAAAAAGATAAAATGAACAAATTTTCTCTTTATACTCCGGGACAACCACACAGTCAAGAGGAGTTCACAAGATAGAAAGAATAGAAGAAACAGCAACGTATTCATGGGTTTGAACCCTGGTCACTCAAAACACGTGTACTTATGCACCCTTTCACTTGACCACTCGGCTAAGTCGATATCTTACTAGTGCTCTGTATAATCGAAGTATTGTACATCTATCTTCTCCCCACTTTGTTGCTAATTGGAATTTCATGACATTTAACTTCTGTATGCATGTAATTCAGAGTTGTTTAATGTGTGTTTATCATGTCCTTATTCACAGTGGATAATAAGCTTTGGTGACACTTATTTTGAAACAAGTGAATATTCTGTTGAATTTTCTGTTTCTTGAACACTTCATATACTAATAAACTAGTACAAATTGAATTAAAAATATAATACAATATAACATAATGCATTCAAATAATTAGTGGTTAGTACCCCTAAAAATATATATAAATAAATGATAAAATACCTGTATGGTCTTCATATCGTTGAATATATTTCAATCTTTGGGCGGCTTTATTTTTAGACTGGGGAAAAAAATATATATATATATTTTACGCTGATAAAGCTTCGTAACAAAAAAGAAACTTTTTCTTTTTTTTTTTTGAAGATTTCTTTGCATGCCAATTTTGATCATAATGTAACAGTAGTTCATATGGTTTGTTGTGTATTATGTCTGTATAAGTGTCTAAAGGTTGATTTGCAAGTAACATGGATTGAAAATGCTGGAACATTTTTGGGGGGGGGGTGCCTTATTTCATCTGACTGAGATCAGCTAACCACAGCTCAGATTGAAAAGACTTAAAAATTCTTTCATTCTCTGAATGGTATCAAACACAAATTTCTCCAAATGAGTCAAGTGGTGAACTTGCTATACTGTTATGGAGGATAATATATGTTATTTATGATTAAAAGAAAAAAATGTAGATTTTCATAGTAAATTGCTAATCTAAGTTATGCTGGTTATGATTGCCTCCTCCATCATATGAAATACAAATTCCTTGACCTGATAAGCTCATGCCACGGAATTTGAACTCTGATCTACATCTACATAGAGGCATCTGATACAAGAAAGCAAGCATATGAGCTTATGTAGACTCAGCCAAAAATAAAAATAAATAAATAAAAAAAAAAAAAAAATCACACAGCCATTCCTTTAAAAGTTTGTCCAGTTCCTCCTTAAATTTATTTAACCTATCAACTTCCACAACGACAGATGAAAGTTTGCTCCAGCAATTAACCACCCACTGGCTAAAGGCAAATTTCCGCACATCTATTCTACATCTGTCTTTCCTCAATTTGAATTTATGCCCCTTAAGTTCGTTATCTGAGAAAGTGGAAGAATCCCAACAGAATTCAGCGTGCTCAACCCATTCAAGGCCTTATACACCTCAATGAGATCACCTCGCAGGTGCTTAGTCTCCAGCCGCTGCAATTTGCAGAACTTAAGCCTCTCTTGGTAAGAGGATCCCATTCATTCCCCTCACCAATCTTGTTGCCATTCTCTGTACATGCTCAAGCAAATCTACATCCCTCCTAAGATGAGGCCTCCAGACACATGCATGCAGTACCCAAGGCGTGGCCTGACCATTGCCTTATACAAAGGGATAATCACGTCCTTTTTCCCTACTAGCAAAATTCCTGTATATCATTGACAAAACCCCATAACGTACTCTTGCAGCCTGTCTGCAATGCTCAGAAAACTTCATATCTGACTGCACAATAACTCCCAGGTCTTTTTCATTTTCTACCACCCTAAATGTAGTACCACACAGTTGGTACGTTCCTCTGGGGTTACTTCTACCCATAGGAATGTACCAACTGTGTGGTACTACACTTAGGCACTAACATGAACTACTGTGCTTGCAGTGGACAACTAACTCAGTTGTCCACTTCAAGGTAGTAGTCTGACTGATAGATAAGAATGCTAAGCAACAAACAGGTCTGAAGAAGTTCCTCAATAACTAATGATAGCTTTCAATTCTCCTGACATATTTGCCACCTACATGTGCACATTTATCACATCAACATGGGAATGTTAATATCCTATAGTATAGAATTCTTTAGAATAAGGTTTGCAGTTGGTGGAAAACACATGCCTAAAATGCTATGTCGCTATCATATATTAATAGTCCAAAGAGGTGAAATCTGAATGAGACATACCTGGACTGAAAGAGTTTAAGAGTGGTCTAGGATCTCCCAACCCAAGGTGTTGCGCTGTGATGGCATTATTGGCAGTATGGGCACAAGCATCATGGAGAATTATCACTTTTTTTTTGACTTTTTGGAATAATTTTACCCCACCACTGCTTTCACCTTTGTTATTAAGAGTTGTTGTTGTTACTGTTAGGTGCATCAGCAACTTAGGCTAATATAGACTAAAAAAAAAAAATTGCATGTGGTCTGTGGTTGACTTGTTGTTTGCTGTACAAAAACCAGAGTTTACTGAAGAAAAAACTATGTTACCCTTGCCTGAGACCAACTAACTCAGCCACTTTGTGAGAAAGATCTATAAAAATTCCTTGCAACATTGATAGGATTCAAACTCAAATCGTTTCCACCTGGTATGGGAAGGATGGTGATAATACCAACTATGCTACCTGTGAGGGCTCATTATTAAGAGATAGCAAAAATACTGATATTTATTGATACCATATTCTGAAAAAGCTGCATAAATTAAAACCACTGGAATTCAGAAGACAAGCAATGACCTTGCCAGTGGATTTCTGGTTTTTTTTTTTTTTTTTTTTGTGGGGAATTCATGCTTGCCCACTCTCAGATATGCTGTGATGTGTCATGTCTCATCAAATATAACAATCTGGTCAAAAAAACCTAATCCCTGTGATGTTCCTCATTTCTTCATGCTTTCTATTGAATTTCCACATCTGTGGAAGTCATCTTGCACTCGCTTCTTGGAAACAAGGTGCTTACAAATGGTAGTTTCTACAATACTGACACTGATGTTTACTTCTTGTGAGATTTCACAAAAAAAAAAAAAAGGTAGCAACCATCCAGAATAAGCTTCCTAACTTGGTTAATGTTCATGTGATTAACTGATGTTTATTACCATTCAGCATGGTGGAGATTGCTCACTGTCTTGTTGCAGTTCTTGAATGCAATGCACCACTCATAAACCTATTTTCAACAGTACATAATTCCTAAATCTACTATAAGTTTTCTGCCAATATCTGCCAGTTTTTAGCTATCTACCAAAAAGTTGATTATGCGCTGCATCACCTTCTTACCAACTTCTATAGATGCAATCTTGAAGTACGACTTAAGCATATACATGGAAGTACAGTTAAAACGAAGAATCAAGAAATAAACAATGACTGCACAAAAATAACTCCATATTCTTGTTTTTGAGAATATGGATTGTTGAATTGAAAGAATAAAAAACAATTTCGTGAATTTGATTATAAAAATAAAAGTAGTAATTATCAAAAAATTCCAGGTAAAATTTGAACTCTGCTCATACAAATACCAAAACTACAGGAAATCCTTCAGTCAAAAAACACCACCTTATTTCTACAAAACAGGCTGCTAGTAGCAGTACTAGCAGCCTGTGTACAGAATAGCAGCAGTTAAGCCCCCAGAGGTATACAAGATAATCTTCCAAAGGTATAAGCCAATCAAGATATTTAAATGAGCCCCATTTATGTCTTATTTTTTCTATTAAATAAAATTTGCACGAGCAATAAAAATATACTTTTAAAATTAGCCATTTCAAAATTATAGTTGGTAACTTTTTAGCATGGTGAGGTGAGGTGAGTAATAAATACAGGCAATGCTAAACAGTTTTAATGAATAAACACTGCTGTGCACAACTTTGGAACAAAATTTATTGAACAGTGGTTGCCTCACCATACGGAGGAAGGAAGTGGTGCCAAACAGCAACCAAGTGAATAAGAAGGAAAATGAGAGTATGTGCAAGCAGAACTTTAAGTTATAATGGCCAGTACTCACACTAAGAAAAAATGCCATCTAGACTGCACTATAAAAATTGCCTAGTAACTGGCACTCAAGGCCAAGTTGTCTAGGAGTATAAGGAAGTGTGTTGCCAATTTCTTCCCATGAGACCAGATCTTTGGTCAACGAAGCAAGCACAATAAAACAAATCATCTTTTAAAAAAATTTAAGGTGGAAGATTATAGTGGAACTGAGGCAGGATATTATTCAGACAGTGGTCATATCTTAAGACAGGTTGCTCATACAAGTATAGGGATACTCGATTCCATAACAGCTCTGCGAGACATGAAGGAATAGATACTGTTGAGTCCAAGCATAGTAGTAATGTATTATGCATTATTATCATGAATTGAGTAATGCAAATCATCCATACATGGTAGTCTGATTAATCATTTGGGAACAGAAAAAAACTATTATGAGAAAATGGTTCTCATATCAGGTCTATGGGAGGAGGGGGAGGAATGCTTCCCACTTGTAATTGGTGAAAACAAGCTGCACAGATTGTGTGCTATGAGCACACCAGCTTTCAACATCAAGGGCTGCTTCTAATGAAGAAATGCTGCATAGTAGTCTCCTCTCCAGTTATTTAGAAGTGGCATATGATTAGCAGCAATAATTCTCTCATAATTGTATGCCAGATGACCACTTAATTCAATTTTGATTGCTGCCAGCAATATTTAATGCAGATTTCTCATTATTAGGCAGATCTCTACAAGACGTGGCAAAGATGGATGGTGACTGTGACTCACTTGAGATTCAAAGGATATTATGTTCTGTTCATGTCTCATCAATGACAACATTGCAATTTCTTTGCACTTTGCTTGTAGTTCATTTGTGGATGTATCAGGCAGCAGCTTTTGTTTTTGTAAAACCTCAGTTAAAATTCAGTGAACCGATGAAAAATATTTGGAGGAAGACAGACATACAACTTGTGAAAAAATCACCTGCTGCCACTGGTATTTTTTCACAAGTTGTATGTCTGTTTTCCTCCAAAATGATGGGAATAACTGCCAATGTGTTATTCACAGAAGTTTGCGGTCTACTTGAGTATTATTTGTTTTCAATACCGAACTCATCTTAATGAAACCTATGAGACCAATGTCAAATCATGCTAAGCCCTCGGTTTAATGGACTAATAGGGGAGTAGAGGTGTCCGTTAATGCCAAAAGTCCATTAAATCGAATATAACCTGGGGGGGGGGCATTTTTCATTGTTCTTAATGTAAAAAAAAAAAAAAGGCTTTAATACAATATACAGTACTGTACAATATAAAATTATTAAATTATAATAAATAATAATATAATAAGTTTTTATCTTGCACAACTTTCATGTGTTTACTCCCCTCTGTAGAACCATATTTAGAGTTATCAACACTGTATTTTAAAGAAAAATGTTGCAATTTGGCCTTTGATTTATGGATATCAGAAAGTTTTTTTTTTCGCCATAAATTTCACATACATGCGCTACTGAGACTCCTTGTTCTAATTTCCCAATTAGCTCTAATTTCTGTGCCACATTTAAGTTCACACGCTTTCTTTTAACTCCTCTATCACTTGGTGACATTTTAAATTGTAACGATTGCAAAATTATTTAATAAATAAAGTCACAATTCAGAAATCACAGAAACACTCTGTATATAATCTGAGCACACAACAGCTTGACGCAGACTGAGACCAAAACAAAGCGAGTTGGTAGACCTGCAGTTTAGTGTCCCAAGTCACGTTCAGCTTGCAAGTCACTGCCTACTGTTATCTGGGAAAACAGCTATTTGAACACCTTTTCAGAAAGAATAAAAAACAATTTCCTGAATTTGATTATGAAAATAAAAGTAGGTAATTTTATAACCTAAAAAAATTGTTTGCATAACCTAAAAAAAAATAAATACGGTCGAGATTAATATGTACATTACTGTATTATTATTATTTGTCTGGTCTGTTAAATCTGAAATCCGTTATACCGAGGGTCTGTTAAATCGAGGGTTTACTGTACTGTTGACTCCCCACACGTTTTCTGCAACAATTCATAAATTTGTGTTGGCATTTGACCAGGTTTCAATTTTGATAAAAGATTTTTATCTGAAACTGCAATCTGACATGAAGCAATATCACCATCCATTTTTAAAAGCCTGTACACAAAAATTCAATGCAGGAGCTATGTTTCAAGCACACTACGTTGAGGTCAAACTCCAAATTTATCCTTATAAATATCAGTTGCACAGGCATATGGAATGAGGAGCACAAGCAAAGTGTGCATTACTTTTGGGATAACCCTCAATCTCTTTCAAGATCCTCTCAGAATACTACTAATGATGTAAATGAACCACTACCATGGACCAATACTTAGTGAAGTAGATTAACCCTTTCAGGAATACATCTATAAATCTATATTTTTCATGTATGGGCTCTGGGAGATTATGTACACAGATCTATATTTTGAAGGTCATTTCGAACATGTCCAGTTAATGGGGGGACTCCCAATGGAGTCGATACTGATCTTCTCGGGGTCAATCTTCTTGAAAGAGGGGTTTATACAAGCCAAGGGCTCAAAATGAGGGGGGGGAGAGGTCAACAGGAAAATCATGTAATAATATAATAATAAATATAGTGCCATCTATATTTGCAAGATTATTTAACACCGAGATTTATTCCTTCACCTGGCAATGAATCAATACATTATGTCTCTACTTAGGTGAGAAAACCTCTCAGAATGATGCTATGAAATTATCAAAGATGAAAGATGCAAAAGACAAGGATTTTAAATATTTCAAATGTCTTAAAGATAAATTTATAACATGTTCAACTTTTTTAAAATTGTTTTTGAAACCTTCAGTTTCTAGAAATGCTGAAGGAGGGCTGGAAGCCTCTAATAATATAGCATTCTTAATTGCCAAAGCGGGTTACTGCACACAGTTGGGGAGCAATCATTGCTGCTACCATGAGAAATTATAAGCTGCCATGAAAATGGATCTGAATCCAGTATTAAAAGGCATTCCACAGAATAATGATACAGTTCAATGTCGCATTGATGAAATGCTTGAAGGAATTTAAAAAAAAAAAAAAAAAAAAAAAAGTTTCTGAATTGCAAACTAAATTTGTTGTTCAATTGGATGAGGGAACATTTGAAACTTTAAGCATCCTTATGGCTTATGTACTTTATTATAGCCCAAGGAAAAAGGCAATAACAGAGGAATTTCTTTTTGCTGAACAATTAAGACATGAACAACAGGAGAAATGTTTTTTGTGTTTCAAAAAAATACTTACAGGAAAGCAATATTCCTATAAATAATATTGTATATTTGCCAACCATTGCTGGTGCTCCATCAGAAGCACCAGCAATGGTTGGCAAAGATAGACAGTTTTTAGCATTTTTGAAGAAAAAGATTCGTGATGTTAGAACTGCACATTATGTTCTGCAGAGGTAGCATTTTAGTTGCAAAAAAACATAAGTGAAAAACACCATGATGTTATGCAGGTGTGTATTAAATGAATAAATGAAATAAAGGCCAAACCCTTGAATGAATATCTATAAACAACTACTTTTACATGCAGAGGCACATTGACTATCAAAGGGAAATTGTTTACAATGTTTGATTGAATTTTTTGATTCTGTAATAGAATTTCTTCTTAAAATAAACTGTTAGCAACATATATCTAAACATGATTACAAGGCAGAGATATGAATATAATTCAAGTTTGGACAATTATTCTTGGATTTCAATCCAAAATGGGCCTATTTATATTCACTTTAAATTGAAGAGATTTTCACTTGTAACAACTGTCAATTATGGAAAACGATACAATTTCAGATGATGATTTTTGTTGTACATATTCCATTTGAAGAAACTGAAAGAAGACTAACATTTTATTTTAAGATCTTCATGATATGATTGTACCAGAATGGATTCTACAACTGCCTGAGTGTGATGTGTCTCAAGTCGAATTTATTTTATAAGAATTAACTGAAATGACAAGACTTGGAGGCACAATCTGTATTCCAAACTAAAGGGTGCACCTCATATTGGAATAAAATGAAGATATGCAAAATAAATATCTTAAATTACAAAATACAGCAAAACTGCCTTTAACTTGCGAAAATTTATTTTTATTTTGTTACACAGAGCATTAAAACTACGATAAATGAATTAGCTTTCGGCTGGGTGGCAGCCTTCATCAGATTAAAATACTTTGAATGGCAGTTGGAATAGAGATGCACTGCCAGGATGGTGCGTGAGGCACGTGGTTAATTGTTTGTTGATGTTTGTGGCTGTGACGTATGGTGGTGACGTGGCCAGCGTTTGTCTATGGACAGAATTACTGCTTCTGTGATGGGGTTAAGTTGACAACCACTGTTCCTGTTCAACGAGGTATCCGAGCATTTTATACTTAACGATTCCAACCAGGTGCGCCTTAGGTAATGGTGGGACTTGTCCACAACCACGACATCGCGGTGTGGGTCGATGTCGTGGTGGGTTGTCCAGACATGCTCGGCAATAGCTGAGTGTTCTACATCCGCCAAACGGATCGCCCTTTTATGTTCTGAGAGGCATTTCTCGAGTCGACGTCCAGTCTCTCCAAAGTAGCAGCTCGTGCAGTCACGGCAAGAGATGCGATAGACCAAACCACTCTGTAGAAGGGTGGGGACAGGTGTTTTTATGTTGGAAAGGAGAGAACGCAGTTTCTTGCCTGGGAGTTGGATGCACTTTATCCCATGCGATCTTAGGATTCTACCGATCTGCTGTGACAGGTTGGGGTAGTATGGGATGAATGCCCTCGTGAATGACTCATCACTGTTGGTGTTGCTGTTGGTCGTCACGTTGTCGCGTGCTTGTAGATCACACCTGTTAAGGACGTCGATGGGGTAGCCACACCTCGTAAGGTCTACTTTGACTCTGGTGATCTCTTTGCGCCTTTCATCTGCAGAGCTGGAGTGTGTCCAGGCGCGAGTTAGCAAGGTTCGGGCGGTTGAGAGGAGGTGGCCCCGTGCGTGTGCTGACTGGAAGTTGGTAAATTGGCAAGCACACATAGGCTTACGATAAACTGTCGTCTTCAAGCATGTGTCTTCGCGCCGGACAAGTGTATCTAGGTATGGTATAGAGTTGTTCGACTCCAGCTCAATCGTGAATTTTATGAAGGGCGACAGTGAGTTGAGGTGGGTTAGGAGTCGCTGACCTGAGTCTCTAGGGATCACTACGAACACATCGTCTACATAGCGACACCAAAAGGCGATGTGATCCGGTGCGTGTGTAAACGCACGTCCCTCTAACTCCTCCATCACGATGTTTGCTGTGACCGAGCTGACAGGGGAACCCATGGCTGTGCCATGTATCTGCTGGTAGATTGAGCCATTAAACATGATTGCACCCCCTGTTAAGCACAGTCTGAGGGCGGCAGAAATGTCATCAGGCGTCAGCTTAGTTCTGTCGCTAAGGGTTCCATCATTATCCAAGAGTTGTTTTGCGCAAGAGATGGCAAGTTCCACTGGGATGGAGGTAAAGAGTGATACGACATCGAACGATGCCATGACTTGATCTTGCGAGATGGATATAGTGCGGATCCTTTCTATGAACTCAACACTGTTGGAGATGGTGTAGGTGGTCTTGCCAACTAGAGGAGAAAGAAGTCTCGAGACAAATTTAGACAGCTCGTAAGTCGGTGATCCACAGCAGGATACAATAGGTCTTAGTGGTGTGCCTTCTTTGTGCACTTTCGGCAGGCCGTAAAACCGTGGGATCTGACACCCGGAGGCACGGAGGTGATTACGGGTTGACTGTGTGATTTTCCCCTGCTTCAGCCAAGTGTTGATGAGGATATTCACCTCTGACTCCCATCGTTCCAAAGCCTTGTTGGGGTTGATGGTTAGGGGTTTGTAGACGGTAGTGTCTCGTAAGAGCAGTAAGGCTTTCGCCATGTAATCAGTGTGGTTCATTACAACTGTACGACGGCCTTTGTCCGCCGGTAGAATGACGATGGACGAATCCCGTTTCAGTGCCTTGAGGGTAGAAATCTGTATACGGCTGAGGTTTGAAGAGACGGGGCAAGCATGGTGTAGAACTGCTGCAGTCTTTAAGCGG
The DNA here is from genome assembly GCF_048544385.1 of Mastigoproctus giganteus. Lineage (NCBI taxonomy): Eukaryota > Metazoa > Arthropoda > Arachnida > Uropygi > Thelyphonidae > Mastigoproctus > Mastigoproctus giganteus. The sequence continues at coordinate 202,039,199 of NC_143577.1, forward strand.
ATTGCGTTGGCTACATCTTCTGGGAGGCGTGATAAGCTTGCTTCCACACCCAAGGCGATGTCGGTGATCGGTGGGTGCTTTGGAAGAACGGCAAATGTCATGCCAAGGGTCAATAAGTTTATTTGTTCTGCAGATAACTGCTTGCTGCTTAGGTTCAATACGAAATCCGTGCAATTTGTGAGAGGGGCATTACGCTGGCGCCGAAATTGACGGGATTCATTAATCAAAGTATTGAACTTACGTTTCTGTCGGGCACAATAACGATCTGATTCTCTGACGGCCTGGCAACGTAAAGTATTGATTACCTTGGTGTAAATAGGATCGGGAATCAGAGCCTTAAGGTCGGCAAGTAGGGCTGCTTTGCTCGCTGAAGCACGTTGTATGTCACGATGGAGGCAGCCGATCCATATGCGTAGAGTTCTGAAGCCGAAGTTCCGACAGGCATGTCCCATACGTTCACTGGGAAACGGTTGTATGTAGCGAAACCCTTTCGGTATAATCCAGTTAGCTTTGCATCTATGTGCAAACCTCAGGTGTTGCCTGCTACGGGCTATGAAGATAAAATCTTTCTGGAGTCTCACGACCATATCATATGTTGGTTGGCCAAGAATAGTCCGTACATAATAAAACAGGCCTACGTGCTCTGGATTCATCATGCGAAAATTTATTTTTATTTTGTTACACAGAGCATTAAAACTACGATAAATGAATTAGCTTTCGGCTGGGTGGCAGCCTTCATCAGATTAAAATACTTTGAATGGCAGTTGGAATAGAGATGCACTGCCAGGATGGTGCGTGAGGCACGTGGTTAATTGTTTGTTGATGTTTGTGGCTGTGACGTATGGTGGTGACGTGGCCAGCGTTTGTCTATGGACAGAATTACTGCTTCTGTGATGGGGTTAAGTTGACAACCACTGTTCCTGTTCAACGAGGTATCCGAGCATTTTATACTTAACGATTCCAACCAGGTGCGCCTTAGGTAATGGTGGGACTTGTCCACAACCACTACTTGTGTACTGTCCACTACTTGTCCACTACTTGTGTAACAAAATAAAAATAAATTTTCGCATTACGAATCCAGAGCACGTAGGCCTGTTTTATTATGCCTTTAACTTTCCTCTTCTTATTTAGTTGAAGCTGGATTCAGCCATATTAATAATTTACTGAGAAAAACAAGAAATAGGCTGAACATATCAGAACGTGAGGAGATAAGGATCAAATTAAGTAATTTTAGCCCAGATACCAAATAGCACAAATCATCAGCCACAACTGTTTCATTAACAATTAATGCTAATGATTAAAACATATGTAATGGGCTGTGATTTCTGCCAAACTAAAATGGCAGTAATATATCAAATAATAATTTTTACTGTATTTTCTGTTGCTAAAGTAATTGGTAAGTAATCAAGAACTGATTTGATTGTTACTTACCTATGTATCATAATTATTTTACATTTTTTAAATAAATAATAACTATTATTAACAGATTGTTCTTAATAATCCATCCACTGAAATGTACATATTTTTTGGATGAAGAAAAAAAAGTGTGTTTTTTAAAGGAGTTAGCAAGTAAAAAAGGTTAGTAACCCCTTGGTTAATATATCAATTGTCTTGAAAGTTTTCCAGTACATGTTGCCATCCCCTCTCTGTTTCAAACCAATTGAGGACATATAATTTATGATAGAGGGAATTACAAAAATAGTCTCAAAAATCAGGACCAGGAAGTAGCTGCACTTGCTGACCTTAGTTGTCTGATTTGTGTTTACAAAATCAAAAATTGAAGAATTTCTCCATAATTCAGATCTACAAGTTGATAAAATTAAAGTGATGCATAAATAAATATAGAAGATATTATTGTTGCATCAAAAATAAATAAAAACAGGCTTTATTTTTTATTTTAATTATTTATTTATTTTTTAACTTTTACCTTAAATTCTGATTAAATTTTTAACAATTTTATTAGTGTTGGGAAAGATAGTCAAATTAAGAACAAATTAATATTTCAAAGCATTTATGCACAAAATTTTAATTTTTACAAAGTTTCAAAATCTGAAATTTTTTCTGATGCTTGGGCAGAAGGTATAGTATAAACAGTTTGTTTGTTTGTTTTGTTTGGTTTTTAGGAGCATTAGCAACTAAGGCCATATGGCTCCAGGAAATGCAGTGGTCATTCCCTGACCTTTCCGCATCTTCCGTATTTGGTGGTGACAGGCTAGAACCCCGGTCTAATCAAGAAGCGTGTGCTACGCACTGCTGCTCCTTCCCACCTGGCTACAGAGGCGCCAGTATAAACAGTAGAAAATCATTTAATAGTTAGTACACATAGGTATATATATGTGCCCAAATACCGTTATCACAGGAAACAATTTTTTACACTTGAATTCTTGCTATAAATTTACAATGGAATTCTGAAAGTTTGTTATATTTGCATGTTGTGTGGGCTGAAAACTTCTACTCCCACCATGAGATTGACTAACTACAGTCACGACAGAAGATGCCTTTAAGAATTTCTCCATGACCAAGGTGATTTGAGCCAAAAACTGTCTAAATTGGTGATAAAATAGCAAATCCACTACACTGTCAAAGAACAAATCTTCTCCTCCACCTCCTACAAATTTATTTCTTATAGCAGTTTTGTATTCTACATATTCAGAAAAAATTGCTTTTTTATGTTACTTTTAGTTTACTAATTTGAATGCATTAAATAAACCTGTTTTTAATGAACAAAGAGTGAGTATCTTCCTATACATAAGATAAAGTTGAGATGCACAAACCAATTAAAAAATTTCTTACTTTTTTCACAGCAGCATTAATATCTGTTACTTTGGCAGTTGCAAGTCCTAAAATAAAAGGACAGCATTTATAAACAATTGTAAATCCCAATATCAAAAGTAAGAGAAATTATATAATTATATAGATAAGAATTATCCATTTGCTTTGCATTATCACACACTGAGTGACCACTGAAAAATGGACACCCACCTAATAAGGTGTTTGGACTCTTCAACTGCTTGAACACATTGAAGCACGGATTTCAGAACACACAACACATTTGGAGATTTGCCTATCCCACAAGTGTGCCACAGTAGCCAGCAGTGGATGACACATACAATCCATTCAATCTTATTTCATAAATGTTCATGAGGTTAAATAACTGGTGGGTGAAAGGAGGAGGGCAAAGTCTTATGATTCTTCAGAAGACTTTAATATTTGGGCAGTTCACAGCTGTTAGATAATGCTGCACCTGTTTCAAAGGGCTAAAGACTCTTAATAAAACACTTACCAGCTTGCAACAGTGCTGTCAGCAGTGTGCACTGGCTGAGCCATTCAAGGTCCAATATCTGCTTTTGGTCCATGGCGATGATAACTAATGTGCATAATACCTTCACTTTTTCCTGTTGTTAACTGTCCAATTTTAACATTCGTGACATCAGATGTTAGTGGCATATGTGGTTAGGTGAGATACTGGCTTAGATGTTTGCTAGTTCACCTCAACCAAAAGGATATATTACATTATCCTACAGGAAATGGACTTAGAGTGCTAGTGTTTTATTTTAAGATGAGTGGAATGCACTAAATGGTCCACCTCCTCTTTCTCTCTCAATCTCTTATATCCACTTTCTATTTTCTGTCTTTTCTCATTTGCCATCCAGAGATGAGGGAGGTGTGAGCATCTACCTTATTACGCTAGCAATCATCATCTTAACTTCCAACAATTCATGGTAATTTTGTTTTGAACAAACGTTCACAAATGTACAACATTAGCATATACTGAAACTGCCAGCAGTAACTCAAATATGTTTTGTTATGCTGAAATGGTTCATTCATTCATTCATTACTACTAAAGGCAGAGTATGATATGTTCATTTGTATTGGCTATGAAAGCTTTTTTAGTACTTTCATCATTTTATATAATGTTCATTTCTTGTTATAATTTTGACCTATGACTCAGTACAAGGATACTGGTTGTTTGAGAATGATGTGAGATTCTGCCAATATTCAGTGAAGGTCTGGCTAGTGTCAGAGCAAATCTGCATCAACCTGCAGAAACGGACTTTTGGAAGTGTGATATATGTGCACTTTATTCTAAGTAGTCAGACTTAAGTGCACACTCAACTTAAGCGTACAATCAACCAGTAGTGGTGGTAGTAGTAATAATAGTAGAAGTAGCATTTTTAATCACCACTTCCATGTTTCCACTTCCTACTACTAGTATGGAAAATCGTGGAAGAAATGATTAAAAATGCATCACGATAGAAATGACATTCTAAAGGAAACATGGCTTGGTTTTGTAGAAACTACAAAAACTGGTACATTTGGAAGTGGGCTATATGTGCACTTTATTTTAAGTAGTTAGACTCAAGTGCACACATACAACCCAATACTGTTCTACTACTACTACTATTATTGTAACTAGTAGTAGTAGCATTTCTAATCATCACTTCCATGATTTTCCCTACTGCTAGTAGGGAAAATCTTGAAAGTGATGATTGAAAATGCATCACAATAGAAATGGCATTCTGAAGGAAACATGGGTTGGTTCTGTAGAGGAAAAATCTTGTTTAATTAATTTGGTTAGCTAATTTTGAGTCACTCAAAAGTTGGATGTAGGAAATAATTTTTACATGATTTATCTGGACTTCAGTAAAGTATTTAACTCTGTTCCACACAAAGTTTACTATATAAACTGAACATGTTGGTATCAGGAATTAGATTCTTAGATATCTACAGGGCAGGAAGCAGTTTGATCGATGGTTACTCTTCAGATTGGACTAATTGTTGTTGTTATTTGGTTTTTAGGAGCATTAGCAACTAAGGCCACATTGCTCCGGGAATATGCGGTGGTCATTCCCTGACCTTTCCGCATCCTCCGTATTTGGTGGTGATGGGCTCGAACCCCGGTCTAATCAAGAAGCATGTGCTATGCACTGCTGCTCCTTCCCACCTGGCTACGGAGGCGCCTAGATTGGACTAGTGTTAGAAGTGAAGCCCCTTAAGGACTGGTGCTGGGACATCTGTTAAATGATGTTAACAAAGGAATACAGGCAGTGATGCCAAAATTTGCATGATGATTTAAAGAAAAGAAAAGTAAAGTCTGCAAAGTTCGTGTCGCACAGCCTCATGGATGAGCCGAAGCAAAAAATAGTGTCATAATGTAAAAATTCCATCATCAGATTTGTCAAGACAATCCTAATTTCTTTCCTAAACTGTACTGTCACTGGACATGAGGGTTGGGTGTATCAGTACTACAAAGTGTCAGAGCAAGAAGCAGACTTCAAAATCATCACCATGGCCCAAAAACTTTCGTTTACAGAAGTCCAAGATCAAGATGATGCTGATCAAGTTTTTCAACAAACAGGATGTGATTCGCAAGGAATTTGTAACCAAAGAGGAGAGAGTCAATGCTATTTTCTATGTACAGGTGCTTCAAAGACTATTGAGGGCAGTGGAGGACAGAAGCTTATTAAACTCTAACAGAGAGCTATACGATTTTGTAATAACTGAGAGCAGAGTGGAGGAGAATTAAATTTTTAAATAGTGTGTTTCTACATCTCCAACTTAAAAGTTCTTTCATTTCTGCTTGTTTTTCTGTGAAGCTCACCATTACCATACTCCTTTATATGTTACAAATGTAAAATTTTTCTAGTAAAATACACTGTTTTTCATGAATTCTTCAGTATTTACTCATAAGCCATGATCTTGTTATATATATGCATGTTATCACTGAATTCATCAGCTAATGTACATATTAAGTGTAAAATTGAACCAACAAAAATAATTTTAATTATTTTAAATAAAAAGATGCTTTACCAAGCAGTGAGTAAAAAATACAGCTTAAAGAGAGAATATTTATACTGCTTTTCATAGCCATTATTGTATTTTTTTTTTGGAAACACTGTATAAAATAAAAATTTGTAATGTCTGCCTATCTCTTTCCACGCTCATCATTTCAGTTTCCACCAGAGAAAATAAGAAAGGAATAAAAAAATTAAATGTATTAAATAAATAACCTTGGTGCATGAAATTACAAAGTTTAGAAATTTCTTGATGGTACTGAAAATTACTGAAAGAGTGTTGTCAATAAATAACAAAACATATATATACTATACAATTCCTTTTAGCATGTCCTCAATTGATGCAACTTCATTATAAACTAGTTTATATTTGAAAAAAATATAAATAAAATAAAAATTTTAATGCAAAAACATCTGGCAAGGGAGCCATAGATGAGTATTGGATGGTGTTTTTTTTTTTTTTTTTGGTAGTTGTTGGTGCATAGGCTTCTGTGGCCATAATGCACCTCCCAAGGTTTTTGAAGTACTTTGGTCCAAACCCGAGGCAGGAATCGAACCCGTGACCTTTGGGTTGCCAGGCAGGCACTTTACCCACCCTTTGGATGGTGATGACCTCGCTGAGTTAGGCATGCGCAAATTGCTATCATCACCTCTTAGCCACTATTGAGTTTGTGTGGTAGGAAGCTGTCTCTTGTGCTGTCTTGAAATTATTGTAGATGTACGGTTTCATCATTAAAAGATTACCAATGGTTAGGATAAACAAAGCATAGGGGACCTGGTGAAAACATTTTCACATAATTATGATAATTTGTAGCACTAATGACCTGTCTTTCCATTTGAATGAAGGGTATTTGGCAGCAACTGCATCCAGAAGTTGTAAAAGATTGATTCTCTTGGTTTTGAAGATAAGCCTACCCAATACATTTGAAAACATCAGCCATGTAGCTAGTAGAGAGACTGAGGGAGTCAGTGCAGTTGATGTAGACCCACTATGAGTCTTTGATCAATGATGAACTTCAGGAATCAGATCCCATGTAGCTTTTCAAAATACACCATTGTGTATTCTCAAAAGCTATGTGGAGATCTAATTCTTGAAGTACCCTGGCCTGCTTCCAACGGTTTTGACTATCACAGTCACAAAAGAGATAATTTTACAATAAAATCAATGCATTAATTTATTGGAGGAGCATGGCATCTTTTTATGAGAGAGTGCAGTGAAGCAATGTGGCAACCAATTATTTGAGTGCTATAGACATATATTGCCTAATAAGTGACAAGTTGGCTACCTTGGATTCAATTTTTAATAGGGGCTCATAAAGCTCCATAAGTGATACATATTTTTAAGTTACATATATAAAAACTTTAACAAAATATGTATATTCTGCATAAAGCTTTTTGTCATGTTGTTTTGATCATATTATTATTTCTTTAATAGTAAATAAAAAAAAAATATGGCAGTAATATATTTTTATTTTAAATTTTTCATAAAAATAGCATTTTGCAAAAAATATATAAATAAATAAATACTCTGGCAAATGCAGATATTTTCTTAACACTGAGAATGTATCCTGGGCAGTAAGTGAGGGTTACCTGTATATTTTTATTATACTGCAAAAACTGATATTTTTAAGTGAAAAGTGTCAATAATTTAACAGTATCTTTTCATCAAAATATCATTAAACAAACTGTCATCAAGTGTTTATGGTAATCATTCTGTTAGGTACATATTTTCATACTTTAAAAAAGTACTGAATTCATTGCTTTCTTTTATGCCAGATAAGAATATGAGCAGTATGTATATATAATATAAAAACACTTACCAATCACACCATTCCTGTTTCCTGTTACTGAAAACGCACGAATTCTCCTATGGCGGCCAATTTTCCCCCGGAAACGGACCAAAGATGCCACCAGTATATAAAAATAAACAAAAAGTTATAAAAATGGATGTACACACACACAAAGCTGAAGGAGAGAAAAATCAGTGACCAACTATTACCTTCAAATATCATTAAGTACTGAAATCAAAAATACTGCAAAATTAAAAAAAATTATTTATAAAAGTTTCACTTTTATAATGTTCTCAAGAGCAATGGAACATCAATGTGCAAAGACATCGGAGCAATAAGTTGAAAGCTTTAAAAAATAGCATTTTAAATGAAATCAGAAATATGACTATTCACATTGTCATTAATATTATTCTTAAGTACTATTATATGAAAATAAATTTCTTAATGGTTTTTAGATTAATGTTACTATATATAATTCATACATGAGTTATCAAGGTTTCTTCCCATCAATGGGGCAAAAAAATAATTATATTTTTATACTCTGAGGGACATGGGATAGTTCCGCTGACCGCAATTTGAATTTGTAGCAGAATTTTTTTTTTTTCTTTTACCATTTTTGCAAAATATTTTGGGAACATAAGAAGTTTTTGTGTTACTAAAAATTATATATATATATATATATATACACACATATATAAGTAGATATATATATTCAAACTGCTACTTGTATATACCTAGAAAAGCAGGATGTTTCAAATGAATTTTTCTGCTTTTATTATTCTGGTTCAATGGTGTATTGATTTCTCAAGATGGTTAAAAAATTAGTTTTTGTAACATCACAAATTTGATATTTTAAATAAAATTCTTATAATTCCAGTTCTATAAAATTCTTATGATTATAGAAAATATAAATATTCTAGAGTTAAAAATAATGAAAGTTCAAAATGCATTTCTGATGCATTCCATTTGTATACATTCTTATAATTTTAGAAAATATTAATATCCTGGATTTTATTAATACATTTCTCATGGATTTCTATTTGTTAACTTTATAGTAACATTAGTCCTTTGCTTTTAGGCAGGTGTTTGATTTTTAGAACTGATGACTCCATCCTTACTGTACATTTAATGTTAATTTGCAGGTGTTCTGCTAGTGCAAGTGAATGTTTGGAATATTTTTATTCTAAATTTAAATACTTATATCATATCTATTTATGAATATTTCTCAGTTTTTTTTCCAAGTCAATAATACAATTCCTTTTTATTATTATTAGCCATGTGGTGCAAGGAAGCCTGAGGCTTATGCTGCACCAGCCAAAAAAAATTTGAGTTACCGAGAGAGAGAGAGAGAGAGAGAGAAAGAGAGAGAGAGAGAGAGAGAAAGGAATCATCAAGAAAGAGAAGAATGATGACCCTGGATGTGCCTAGCCCATACTCACTGGATGTGAGCCCCTTTTTAATTAGAACCTATAGTACTTAGTACAGTGCACAGGTTGAAGGTTGAGAAGTTGAAAGAAGTTACTTGTTGACAGACTTGAATTTCTGTAGATTGTTACTTTCATGAAATATGTATGAAGGGAGGTTGTTCCAGAAAACAAAGTTGAATGAATAAATGAGGAAAAAGAAAAGTTGGTTCTGCGAGTTTGAAGTTGGACATTAAAATGATGTTGACTGGTAGTGGTACGTGTTCGGAATGGTTTGGAAAAGAGTTTTATCACACTTTTTTAGGAATTATAGAAGATGATTCAGAGGAATATTGCCCATGGAAGTATCTATAGAAATGGCAAGCAGCAGAAATAGAATGTCGATGAGACAGAGAGTGGAGAGACTTTGTTAGAGACGAGTCATAAATTAACCTAACTACCCTCTTTTGAATGGGATCTAGAAGCCTGAGAGAAGTTTTAGGAGCACCACCCTAGATGTGGGAACAATATTCCATGATAGGCTGGATTTGCAATTTGTACAGAGTGAGCAGCTGTTTGGAAAAAAAGTAACGCTGAGAGCAAAAGAGAAAACCCGGTTTTTTAGATGCAGAGGAAGCAATATTTGTAATGTGCTTATCCCAAGAGAGAGAGAGAGAGAGAGAGAGATTAAAAGTCAGGTAATCCCCAATAGAGATATATGATCCAGTCTAGAAATCAGAGTGTCATTGATGATATGCACAGGAACAGAAGAATCCTTTTTGTGAGATATAAAGACAGGAATGAGTTTTAGATGGATTGAAATCAACTAAGTTATCTTTGCCTCACTGGAGAATTACCTGGAGACCAGCATTTAAGGAATTGGTAGTGGATATTCGAGAAGTTGAAGCTATTTGTTCCAGTCACCCCTACCCCATCTCTTCCATCATGCAGTATGACTGATGACTTTTGAGGTTATGATGAACATCATGGTGAGGTCTAATCTTCCTTACATTTCGAGGGTACAGCTCTAATTAGAGCTGCTAGTTAGTACACCAGACCGAACCTATTGGTAACTCTTTAGGAGGCTTCCAGATCAGCTAGTGTATAATCTTGCTACCTCTACTCTGCCAGATAGTGACTGGAGGGAGTCCGAGTAGTGTGTATGCGGGGGGCATTGTTGAGGCCATGTTATGTCAAGGATCTGGGTATATTCTTACCATGTGTACGCCATATCCAAAAATTTCATTACTTCATACAGCATGTCCCTCCCCCACTTTTTCTTACTATTGAATACACCATGAATTGTCAAACTAATAGAGTAAGCTTATCTGCGAAAAGATCTAAACCTCCCAAACACTTCCTAGTTAATTTCACGAATATATGTGGTCTCAATTCTAATCTCAACGATGTCCATTTCCACTTGCAGTCTGCCAAACCACATGTACTTTTTCTGACAGAATCTCAGTTATCAGTTGATTCAACTACTGTTCATCTCAGTTGCCCAAATTATTCGCTGTATGATTCCTTCTGCCTCAAAGGTAGTACTTGTGCATATGTCCGTTCCGATATTCCCTGTCAGAGACTTGGTAATTTGGAATCTCCTCTCTTCAATCTTCTCTGACTTAAAATCTCTCTACCTCATTTTGTCAAATTCATCTGTTGTCTCTACCATTCTCCCAACTCCACTAATCACTTGGAGCTCTTTGATTTCCTCTCTTTGAAACTTGACTTTCTCCAGTCCAACTTTCCCAACAGTGAGGTAATTTTCCTTGGTGATTTTAATGTCCACAACTCCAGCTGGCTTCTGTTTTTCTAGTCACAACGAACCAGCTGAACGAGATGCTGAGGCTTTTTCAATTACTAATGACCTTACACAGATTGTTCATTTACCTACAAGAATACCAGACAATCCTAAACATACAGCCAAAAGCTTGATCTTTTTCTCACAAATGACCCTTCTAAGTACATGGTTAAAGTGAGTGGTCCTTTAGGCACCTCAGATCACAACTTGGTGATTATCTCTTCTCCAATGGAGCTTTTGTCTCATGGCTATTCCCAACCTCGTATTGTTTGGAATTACAAGAATGCAAAATGGGATGACCTGCAAGATTTCTTTTCTTCTCTTCCTTGGTTGGATTACTGTTTCAAAACTTTTGATGTCAACGTTTGCTCAGATCGTGTCAGTGAAATTATTCTTGTAAGAATGGAATCCACTATTCCACACTCAACTTTAAAATCTCGTCCTTTATCTAATCCCTGGTTTTCCAATAAATGTGCTAAGGCTGTTCAAGAGAAGAACGTTGCATATCGTAAATGGCTTGTTTCCAATTCTTCAGTTTCATTTTCTGCCTACACCAAAGCTCACAACAATTGTAAAGCAGTCATTAATCAGTCCAAACTGACCTGCTGGCATCCCATTTTTCTTCCAACTCGCGTATTAATGATCTTGGTAAAACACCTCCCACCATTCCTAGCATGCTCCATTCAATGTCTCCTGTGGTCTTTCCTCAAAAGAATGTCAGAAAGATTTTGACAAATCTTGATGCTAAGAAAGCTCCAGATCCTGATGGTATTTCTTGTTCTCAAAACCTGTGCTCCTCAACTTACGCCTGTTCTTTGCTGCCTTTTTTCACTTTCTTATTCCAAAGGTGTTTTTCTTTCTGCTTGGAAATTTGCTCATATCCAGCCAGTTACTAAAAATGTGACAAATCCCTCCCATCCAATTATCATCCCATTGCAATTACTTCTACTCTTTCTAAATTAATGGAGAAATCAATTAACTGCCAACTCTTAACTATCTAGAAGCCGTCTGTCTGATCAACAATCACCAGTATGGATTCCGTCAGTGTCGATTCACGGGTGATATTCTGGCTTATATTAACCATTTTATGGACAAATTCAATGGAAAAGTTCAGTGAAACACAAGCAATTGCTCTTGACATCTCAAAGGCTTTCAATCGTGTTTGGCATAAAGGTCTTCTAAACAAGCTTCTAACTATGGTTTTCCAACTGTGTTTTGTAATTGGTTATCCAGTTTTCCCTCTGATCGCTCACTGAGAGTGATGGTAGATGGCTCTCTGTCTTCTAACTTCTCCACTAATGTTGGTGTCCCCCAAGGTTCTGTTCTTTCCCCCACTCTTTTCCTCTTGTATATTAATGACCTTCTTCCATTGACGGGAAATCCTATCCACAGTTTTGCTAACACGTGCTGCCACCAGCCAACATCCACTTACTGTCCAACTTCAATGGTAGCACATTGCATTCCACTTTCCATTTTGAGAAACGTTGCCTTGCTCAATCAGCTTCAACTTTTCGAATATCTGCTACCAATTCCTTAAATGATGATCTCCAGGTAATTTTCCAGTGGGGCAAAGACAACTTAGTTGATTTCAATCCTTCTAAAACTCAGTCTTGTCTTATATCTCACAAAAAGGATTCTTCTGCTCCTATGCTTATCTTTGGTGACACTGATTTCTAGGAAAGTTGATATATCTCTTTTGGGGATTATCCTGACTTCTAATCTCTCTTGGCACAAGCACATTACAAATATTGCTTCCTCTGCATCTAAAAAACTTGGTTTTCTCTTTCGCTCTCGGCGTTACTTTTCTTCAAAACAGCTGTTCACTCTGTACAAATTGCAAATCCACCCTACCATGGAATATTGTTCCTACATCTGGGGCAGTGCTCCCAAAACCTCTCTGAGGCTTCTGGTTTTCATTCAGAAGAGGGCAATGAAGTTAATTAATGACTCCTCTGTAACAGAGTCTCTTCATTCGCTGTCTCATAGATGTACTGTTTCTGCTGCATGCCTTTTCTACAGATACTTCCATGGGCGCTGTTCTTCTGAATTGGCTTCTATTATTCCCGCTCTCTCTTTCAAAACAGTCAGAATACATGCTGCCACCAGCCAACATCCATTTACTGTCCAACTTCAAACTCACAGAACCAACTTTCATCTTCCTCATTTATTCATTCAACTGCCGTTTTCTGGAACAACCTTCCTTCATATGTCTTTCCTGAAAATTACAGTCTACAGAAGTTCAAGTCTAACGTCAAAAAATATCTTCTTTTGTCTTCTCAACCTCCAACCCAAGCACGGTACCAAGTACTATAGGTTCTAATACTTCTCGTGTTTGGGGTTTTCATAAAAAAAAAAAAAAAAAAAAAAAATTGTACAGGGCAAGGTTTCTCAAACTGGAAAGCAGAATGCAATGTGCTATCATCAGCAAAACTATGGATAGGGTTTCCAGTCAATGGAAGAAGGTCACTAATATAAAAAAGGAAAAAAGTTGGAGAAAGAACTGGACCGTGGGGGACACCAACATTAGCGAAGAAGTTAGAAGACAGAGAGCTATCTACCATCACCTGCAGTGAGTGGTTAGAGAGAAAACTCGATACCCAATTACAAAAATCAGTTGGCAGATCATAAGATGGAAGCTTATTTAGAAGCTTCCATAAGATGAAAACGTTTGTCAAACACGATCAAAAGCCTTTGAATGTCAAGAGCAATTGCTTCACTTTCACTAAACGTTTCCACTGAATTTGTCCATAGAGGGCTAACACAGACCAGTATATCACCAGTGGATCGACACCGACAGAATACACACTGGAGATCATTGATCAGATGGAAAGGTTGTCTATTTCCTTTTCTTTTATTAATTATTTATTTTTTTAAAAATTTCTTCTTATTATTATTTTATTATTTTATTTTTTTGGCTGGTGCAGCATAAGCTATTGGCTTTTCACCATATGGCCACTACTAATACTAATTATAAACTGTTTATAATTATTTAGAAACAGAGATGGTAGGTTATAGAAACCTGTAGTAGATACAAGCTAGTCTGCAATCAGGTCACAAAAGGAGTTTAGGCAAACCAAAGGCAGATAAGATATCTGGAAAAGAATGCAAATAAAAAGTAGCAAAAACTGCTTTATTTATGTAAGCACTAGAAGAAAGAAGATGAATTCCATTGGTCTACTAGATATAAATCGTTTAACTGTTTATGATCCTGCTCAGGTTGCTGACAAACTGAATAGATATTCTGCATCTATGCTCATATATGTGGAACTTTTTAGGGATGGGAATGCCAGAAGTGTGTCAAATTCTAATGATTTTGTCGTAACTGAGAGGAAAGCAGAAGAGAAATTGTTGAAACTTAACATAAAAAAGGCACCTGGAAGATGGGATCTATCTAATTATATTAAAGGAGGTACGCCAGCCCTCAGCCATAATTATGAGAGCATCTTTTGATTCAGGGGTGACACGAGTAATTACAGATTGTTAGTCTGACTTTTGTTCAGCTAAAATAATGGAGTTACTCATTAAAGAAGTAATGAAGGACCAGAACAGGAATGCATTCATACTGCAGTCACAGTATGAATTTTTAAGGGGCTATATTGTCTGACCAATCTGAATGAATACTATAACACAACAACAAAGGAATTGGATACAATAAATAATTTTGACATCATATACATAGAGTTCAGAAAGGCTTTTGACACTATACCACATAAAGGGTTGTTGAACCAATTGGAGCAGTGTGAATTAGGAGCAAGTTACTGTTATAGACACAGGATGATTGAATGGAAGAAGACAGGGTGGTTACCACTAAGCACTGATCTTCTTCAATTAATGTCATTAGTGGAGCTTCCCAGATTTCAATGCAAGGCTCACTGTTGCTTTTAATATTTATCAATGATAGTGATGAAGGCATATCAAGCTTAATGTCTATGTTTTCAGATAACAGATGATACGAAGGTTGGCAAGATGGTTAATGAGAGTAATCAGAGTATGCTACTGCAAAAAAAATCTTGAAAAATTAAGCATATTTGGTGAGAAGTTACAACTGAAGTGTAACAATGATAAATGCAAGGTACTGTCATAGGTAGTAGTAATGTGTTAACACACTGAAGGTAGTGGAGAATGATAAAGACGGGGAGTAATTGTGTAGTCAGACACAAAGTTCTCTGAATAGTGCAGACAGGCTGCTAGGACAGCTCACAGGATACACAGGAATTTTTCCAGTAGGGATAAGGTGATCGTTGCATAAGGCAATGGATGAGCCACATTTAAGTACTGCATACAGGCATGGAAGTTGCATTTTTACAAAGGATGTGGATCTGTTGGAACAAATGCAGCGCAGAGAAGAGCAACATTAGTGAGCAGAACACAAGGTTGCTCTTATTAATAAAAAGACTTCAGGTCTGCAAATTGCAATGTCTAGAAACCAGGCACCTAGGAGGAAACCTGACTGAGGTTTTTAAGGTTTTGAAAGGATTGAATAAGTGAAAGGAAGGTTGGAATCCTTCCTCTTGCTCAGACAACACGCATAAGGGGACAAATTTAAACTGAAGAAGGATGGTTGCAGGATATATGTGCAGAAATTTGCCTTCAGCCATTAGGTAGATGAAAGTTGGAACAAATTTCTATCTGGTGTTGTGGAAGTAGATAGTTTGAATAATTTTAATAAAAAACGAAACAAATTCTTAGAGGGGATGGACAAGTGATGCAGGAAGTGTTTTTTTTTTTTTTTTTTTTTTTTGGCTAATGCTGTATAAGCTTGCTATCTTAAATCATTTGCCAATATTAATAATAATAAGCAAAAGCAGCACATACTGAAAAAAATCTAAAGACAACTAAAATTTTGTACAATAACAGACACACTGTTTGAAATTATCTTCAAAATGTATATCAATATATAGTACATATAGATAAAAATTTTTAAGATCATTTGAAGATGTGGATCCCCAGGACCCACACAGAAAATCTGTAGATCTGGAGACATAATTAGAAAGAGTTAAACACTGCACACCGTAACAAAATTGCCAGTTTCAAAAAATTTTCTCATGTGAAACATTCTGCTCAGTAGTGTACTTCATCTTGTTAACAGGATGTCTCGTTAGGGTGAATCAAACTGGTAAAAAATTTCCCATGTCTTTAAAAGCTACCAAATTCATCAATGCTAGTCCAATACATCAAAAAATAAGCACACTATAGCCATAGCAGCTAATGTGCCAATAAACAACCATACCACACACACATCAAAAAATATGGGCATTCAAAACTGTTACATCTTTTCTTGATGAACCATGGTTGCACATGTAAAATACTGCTGCACAAATTGGAGCAGTGTGGCATTGGAGGCAAATTGCTGCTACGGATAAAGGGGTGGTTGAGGGGGAGAAGACAGAGAGTGGTAATCAATAGACACTGCTCATTATGGACTAATGTTATGAGTGGAGTCCCTCAGGGTTCAGTGTTGGGTCCATTATTGTTTTCTGTATTTATAAATGATATTGATGATGGTATATCACGCTTAATGTCCAAGTTTGCAGACGATACGAAGGTTGGCAGGGTTTTCAAGGACACTACTGACACTATGCTGCTGCAACAGGATCTAGAAAAGTTGAGCAGATGGGCTGAGAGGTAGCAAATGAAGTTTAACATTGACAAATGTAAAGCACTACATATGGGAAACAGCAACCCCAGAGCAATGTATCACTCTGTGGTACTACACTGACAGTGGTACAGAATGAAAGGGACCTGGGGGTAGTTGTGCAAGCAGATATGAAGTTCTCTGAGCAGTGCAGACGGGCTGCAAGAGTAGCTCATGGTGTATTGTCAATGATATATAGGAATTTTTCTAGCAGGGATAAGGAAGTGATTATTCCCTTGTATGTGGCAATGGTCAGGCCACACCTAGAGTACTGTATACAGGTCTGGAGGCCTCATTTCAAGAAGGATGTAGAGCTGCTGGAACGAGTACAGAGAAGGGCAACAAGATTAGTGAATGGAACAAAGGGGTGCTCTTACGAAGAAAGGCTTAAGTTTTGCAAATTACAGTGTCTGGAGACTAGGCACCAGCGAGGTGATCTGATAGAGGTGTATAAAGTCTTGAATGGTTTGAGCATGCTCAATGCTGATGGAATTCTTCCTCTTGCTCAGAATAATCACCTGAGAGAGGGCATAAATTCAAATTGAGGAAAGACAGATGTAGGATAGACGTGCAGAAATTTGCCTTTAGCCAGCGGGTGGTTGGTTGGTTGAACAGACTTCCATCCCTTGTCGTGGAAGTTGATAGCCTAAATAAGTTTAAGGCTCAGCTAGACCGGTATTTCGAATGAACAGAGGGGTGAAGTGGAAGTGGTTTTTTTTTGGCTGATGCTGCATAAGCTTGCTTTCTTGCATCAAATGCCTCTAGTAATGCTAATGCTAAATGCTGTATTCAAAATGGAAACAGCTCTGAAAAATATCCTGAATGGTTGTATCCTGAAAAGTTGGTCTTTACACACCATATTAAGAACCTTAAAATGTAGACAGGAACTGATATTTCTCACTGAAATTTTACCATTCTGGCCAACAAAGCTATGAGCAAAAAAAATAATAAAAATAAATAAATAAAAATTCATAATAATATTTGTTTTTAATTTCCAAATCAAATTTCATAACATACTTATAGAATATTATAATCTAGTTGCACACCTGCACATGAATAATTCCCATTAATTATTCTCCTCAATAAACTATCAGCAAACTGCAGAATTTGGGGCCAAAGTTATAAAAAACGCTACCCACAAGTTAAAATAAAGTAATGCCATGAAAATCATAGCAAATGCTTCTAAAGTGAAGGTATAAAGATTAGCTGTTATTCCTACATAATAACAGCATATAGTTCTTTATACATTTATTATTTATATTTTTTTGATATTGGCCAGTTTGCAGACAACTGAAGTTTGTTTATTATAACTAAAGCCAATATTTGTTTAAAGAATTGCAATTTTTTTTATACATAAGCAAATATATATATATATGAGGTGTGGCCATCTAGTCCCCAAACTGGTGCTGGTGTGGTCATGTTCAATAGGTTTGAAAACAAATGGAAGCGGCATGTTGTAGTTCAAATTTTCTCAAAACAGATGGTGGTACAGAGATTGTCCAGTAGGCCGACAGGTTCCAAGTAACAATCCGTTTCATTAGTAGCATTAACATTTGTCATGATTTTGCAATGGAACAATGAATGAATATCAAATTTTGCTTTAAATTGAGAAAATCTGCAACAGAAATGTATAAAAGGTTAAAAACTGTTTATGGCAATAAAATGTTTAAGTCTTACCAGTGCATTTGAATGGCAAGCAAAGACAAATGTGAAATTATTTGCGATGACCCAAGAGGTGGGTATCCATTAACCTCTCGAAATGAGGACAGAGTTGGGGAAAGTTCAGGAAATTGTGGCAAGAGATCGTTGTTTGACCCTCACAGAATGAGGGCTGAGGAGTTGGATAAGAATAAGGAGATGATTTTTCAAATTTTGCATGAAGTTTTATTGAAAGGTAGGTCTGTGCAATAAGAGTTTAATCAGTGTGTCAAATTTGAGTAGTTGTATTTTCATGTGCTTTTAATTTTATTGCTCTTCATTTATTGACTGCTTAGGAATGACCATTCATATGAATTATGGCACTTCACTTTTAATGCCTTTTGATTCTTACATGCATAAAGGCAATGTGTAACAGATGCTTCATTTGAATCTTATATGAAGTGATCTTGGAAAACATATATTTATATACATACTACAGAACAGGTTAAGAGACTACAGTAGGCTCCCGTTATAACGCGGTTCGCTTTACGCTGATTCGTCATAACACTGTTCTTATATTATAACCCATATCTGACTATAACGCTGTCTCAGATCACTATAACGCTCTTTTACAGATTGCATTTTTGGCATATTTAACGAAATTGTTTCATTTGATAAAGTCAATAGCTTGAAAATGAATAGCAAAACAGCATTAAAACGTTTCCCACGCCGACTTGAGAAATTTTCCCATGCTAATTTAATTGCAGTACAGTGACTTGTTACATATTTCCGAGATCAACATTTTAAAAAATGATCAAGTATATTGCTTGTAATATTTGCGTTATATGCATTTATCCGAAGTCTAGTCATCACTCAGTACAGTATTAGACATTGTGCGTAACGGACAGTTTACTCGAATGTTGTATCATAATTAATGCAACCAACGCAGTTACATTTTCAAAGAGTTAATAATGGCGGATAAGAATGAAAAAGCAACAATATCTGGACACAGTATGAAGACTATAAATATAAGAAAAAGACTGAATTTGAAAATTAAATTAGACGTTTTGAAGCAAATCGATTCCGGTCAAAGACAAGCAGATGTGTGCCATAATTTAGGACTTGCAAGTTTAACTGTAAGAACAATTATAAAAAAAATAAAGAATTAATTTTAGCAGTGGGAAAGATAGCAACTAGGGCTAGGCTGACTATTAGGATTTTATTGAAGATAACATCCTATGTAGAATTCAGTTAAGTTAAATATTATAAAAAAAAAATAAAATAAATAAAAAAAAAAGAGAGAGAGAGAGAGAGAGAGAGATTAGCCAATATGATGATCTTAAGAAAACTCACCTAAAAAAAAAAAAAAGTGGAACCATTTAAAACTAGTAAGGGCTGGTTGAATAGCTTTAAAATCCAGGGAGAAGCTGCAAGTGCAGATTAAGGAGGCAAAACTTTCAAGAAATTGTTGAAGAGGGATATTATGTGTTATACTTCTCAACAAGTTTTTAACATAGATGAAGCAGGACTTTTGTGGAAACGAATGCCTAAAAGAAGTTTCATATTGAAAGAAGAAAAAAACATGCCAGGTTTCAAAGCTGCGAAGGATCGGTTGACTTTATTGTTGAGTGGTAACGCTGCGGGGGATTTAAAATTAATACCCCTTGTAGTTTATTTGGAAGAGGGCCAAAGTTCAACCCAAAATCGACACATTTTTCTTGATTAAATTCATCACTTAAATTAAATCAATTTAGATCAATTAAATTCATGATTTTAATTGGAATTTTAAGTTTAATTTTGATACGTAAGTAGTTACCACATAATTATATACGTATGTAATGCAGAATATTTTATATGTACAAATATTTGAATATTAAATATTTTGACCAACATTTGTGCATCTTTTCACTACCGTTTATTATTAGGAAATATCCTATAGCACCGACCGCAACTCACAAATACATATGTTACCTTATGAGAATGCGGCGCTTGCTTAGCGCGGATTCACTTAGCACTCTGCTTTTCCGGAACGAATTATCAGCGTTAAGCGGGGGTCACCTGTATAAAGTTTTCATTTTTACGAAACTTCAAAATTCCACACACAAACTCACTATTACAAGTGGCGCCTCTGTAGCCAGGTGGGCAGGAGCAGCAGTGCGTAGCACACGCTTCTTGATTAGACCGGGGTTTGAGCCCGTGACCACCAAATACGGATGATGCGGAAAGGTCAGGGAATGACCACCGCATATCCCCAAAACAATATGGCCTTAGTTGCTAATGCTCCTAAAAAGCAAATAACAACAACAACAACTATTACAAGTGAGTTTGTAATACACAGCTGTCACTCATTGTAGGGATCATGGCACTTAGCAGAAAACTCAACTGCTCAGAGAACAATTACATTTGCTGAAAGGATTAACCAAAGATAACTACATATAATTACACACAGAATTTTTAAATAATTGACCATAACTATTTATGAATTTTTTCCATTAGTTATATAATTATAAAACAAACTTCTACGAAATGTTGTTACTGAAAGTTCTTTGTTGTCATAGCTGCCATTACTTTTCACCATCAGAAAATCATTATTCCCTTAAAGTTCCTTAATTTGGAGGATGGGGGATTAAAATTACAAGGGACAAAGTTAGGTGAACAAGGAAAGTATTAAAAGGCAGTCCGAAAAGGTATTCAGAAATTGTCACATGATCAGTAGGTGAATTGCTACGGAGTAATTTCCAATTTTTCAAATATCAGTTATAATGGTTTGACAACCACCATTAAAAAAAAGAAAAAAAAAAAAAAAAAACTGCAGCCATTATCTACCCACTGCAGGATGGAAGCCTCCTCAACAATTCATGTTGAGGGGAAATGGACCATAATCTGCCATGCTGGTCCAGTGCAGGTTGGTAAATTGACTGTATTTAGCAGTCAGGGGCTTGAGCCCTGGTCTAAAATATTATGTCCCACACTAGAGCAGCAAAGCAACGGGCACAAAGTGGCAGGAGTGCTGTGACTAGGAGGAGAACTGAGGGGGGCGATTCTCCAACAAATCACAGCCTGAAAAAATGTGCGACTTGTGAAATGTTTGCCAAACTCTCTGGAACAGAACATGATCTAGCCAAGGAGGATGTCTTTGTGTATGCCAGGTGCAGAGAGTGTCTAGAAATTAGGCATCAACTCAGCATTCTAATGGACATCTTATGAGAGCTTGAGGTGTAGGGTAGATGCCCTCGAATAAATTAATATGAGGGGTCCGTCAAGCTGTCAGCTACCCAACTCAACGCCAAAGCTCACTCCTGGGCATCAGGAAACACAGCGGCAATCTCCAAGGCAGAATGCGCTGGCGCCACAGGAGTTAGTTATTGTTGGTGACTCTATTGTCAGGGAGACGAGGAATATATTGTGTAAAAAGGATAGATGGAATAGGACAGGGGTATGTCTGCCAGAGGCAAACGATGATGACGATTTGAAGCATATATCATCTTTTAAAGGCACAAAGGGTGATATCGTTGTACATGTTGGCACCAATGGCATTAAGAGTAGGAGATCTGCAGATTTACTTAACAAGTACAGGTCAGTGTTGCAAAAAAGTCGTGAGTTAGGGTTAAATTTGAAAGTGTCTGCAATTCTGCCCAGACATGATAGAAGGGAGTACATGATGAGAGCCTTGTCAATCAATTCGGCCCTGGGGGGAATGTACAAGGCTCAAGGGGTAGAATTTTTTTCAGCCTGGTCTGTGCTTGTTAGCAGGAGAGACTGCTTCTAAAGGGATGGGATACACTTAAATAGAAAGGGTGCAAGAATATTTGCTGATGCTATCGAGGCAGTGTTAGGTGGTGGGAAAACTGCTAGCTTGGGGGGGGGGGATTCACACACTAAAAGGTTAAAAGTGGCCGCAGGCAGAGGCGAAGGTGATTCTTGCACTACTTCTATTAGAATAAGCAGCAGCTTGGAGCGAGGGGTGCTGGGGGTTTTCAGGGACCAATGGCAGTCATCGTGAAACAGGTGGGTATATGAGATGTGTCAGGGTAACTAACAATAAGAATAGGTGCATGTATACCAATGCTAGAAGTATAGTAAATAAATTTGATGAATTTGAAGTGTTGGTCAAGACAAAGGCGGATATTGTTGGGATAGCAGAGATGTGGTGCCACACAGATATTAGGAATGGAGGATTAGAATTTGAGGAGTACAATGTGATACAGAAAGGATAGAAAGGGAGGAGATGTTATGCTGTTAATTAAGAAAAACATAAAATCAAAAGAAGTGCATCCAGTTGATATAGGTGGACAGTGCACTGTTGAGTCAGTTTGGTGTGACATAAGCACTGTGAAAGCAAAAACAAGAGGAGTGTGTTATAGGTCTAATGACTCGAATGAGTACAATGAACAATTGAACAGAGAAATAGAGTGGGCTAGTAAATCAGAATGTCTTATAATGGGGGATTTTAACTTCCCAGATATAGACTGGAACTTGTGGATTGGTCAATCGCACACTAGTAAGACTTTTGTGGATTTATTGGATGATTGTTTTCTGCAGCAGCATGTTCGAGAAGCAACCAGATAGGGCAATACTCTTGATCTGGTAATCAGCAGTGATCATTCGTGTATTAAGAATTTGCAGATAAAGGAACCACTAGGTGGCAGTGATCACAATGTACTGATGTGGGATTTATTTAAGGATATAATTACCATCAGGGGTAATTGAAAAGATTTTTGCTTCCATAAAGGTGACTACACTGGTCTCAGATAGTATTTAAATTCTGTACAGTGGCATCAACTGATGATGTCACCAACAGCAAATTCTAAGTGGGAAGCATTCAAGGATTTAATCGTGGAAGCTACTAAAAGTTTAATACCTATTAAGAAATATTGTTCAAGGTTTAGGCCTAAATGATTGTCAAAAGAACTAATGAGACTTGTGGCAGAGAAGAAAAATGCATGGGATGGATATAAATTATCAGGTGACACAGAAGCCTATGACAGATATCAGCTAGTCTGTAATCAAGTCACAAAGGAGGTTAGGTAGGCGAAAGCATATTACGAGCAATCTTTGGCAAAGGATGCTAAGAAACACAGCAAGGATTTCTTTACTTACATAAACTGGCACCTCCATAGCCAGGTGGGCATGAGCAGCAGTGCATAGCACACGCTTCTTGATTAGACCGGAGTTTTAACCTGTGACCATCAAATACGGAGGATGCGGAAAGGTCAGGGAATAACCACCGCATATCCCAGGAGCAATATGGCCTTAGTTGCTAATATTCCTAAAAACCAAATAACAACAACTTATATAAACTCTAAAAGGAAGTGGATGACTCTGATTGATCCACTTGATATCGATGGTTTGACTGTTGATGATCCTGCTCAGATAGTAAACAAACTGAATGAGTATTTTGCATAATTCACATATGAGGAGTTTTTAAGGTTTGAAAATGCCAGAAGGTTATCAAATTGTAGCAGGGTGCTTAATGATTTTGTCATAACTGAGAACAAAGTGGAGGAGAAATTGTTGAAGTTAAACATAAGAAAGGCACCTGGGTTGGATGGGATCTATCCAGTTATATTAAAGGAGGCGGCAAAGAAAGTAAGCAAACCCTTAGCCATAATTATGAGAGCATCCTTGGATTCAGGGGAGGACCGCACGGCCTGGAGATGTGCAAATGTATCCCCAATTCACAAAGGGGGATTGAAGGGTGACACGAGTAATTCAGACCAGTTAGTTTAACTTCTATTCTGGGTAAAATAATGGAGTCACTGGTTAAAGATGCATTGCAGGATCATCTAGAAAAGACTGCAGCAATAATTCAGACACAGCATGGGTTTGTTAAGGGAAAGTCTTGTCTGACAAATTTGATTGGGTATTATGAAGTGGTTACAAAGGAACTGGATGTAAAAAATAATTTTGATGTCATATCCTTGGATTTGAGGAAAGCTTTTGACACTGTTGCTCATGGAAGACTACTGTACAAATTGGAACAGAATGGTATTAAGGGTAAGTTGCTACAATGGATAAAAGGATGGTTGAGTGGGAGAAGACAAAGGGTGGTAATCAATGGGTGCTGGTCTTCGTGGACTAATGTTATTAGTGGAGTCCCACAGGGTTCGGCGTTGGGTCCACTGTTGTTTTGTATATTTATCAATGATATTGATGAAGGTATATCAGGCTTAGTGTCAAAGTTTGCAGATGCTACAAAGGTTGGCAGGGTTGTTAATGACAGTAATAGCAGTGTGCTACTGCAACAGGATCTAGAAAATTTGGGCAGATGGGCTGAGAAGTGGCAACTGAAGTTTAACATTGACAAATGCAAAGTACTGCATATGGGTAGAAGTAATTCCAGAGAAATGTACCAACTTTGTGGTACTACACTTAAGGTGGTAGAAAATGAAAAAGACCTGGTAGTAATTGTGCAGTCAGATATGAAGTTTTCTGAGCAATGCAGACAGGCTGCCAGGGCAGGTCATGGGGTTTTGTCAATGATATACAGGAATTTTGCTAACAGAGAAAAGGAGGTGATTGTCCCTCTGTATAAAGCAATGGTCAGGCCATGCCACGAGTACTGCGTACAGGTCTGGAGGCCTCATTTTAGGAAGGATGTAGATTTGCTTGAGCGTGTACAGAGAAGGGCAACAAGATTGGTGAGGGGAATGAAGGGATCCTCTTACCAAGAGAGGCTTAAGTTCTGCAAATTGTAGCGGCTGGAGACTAGGTACCTGCGAGGTAATCTGATTGAAGTGTATAAGGCCTTAGGGTTGAGCATGCTGAATTCTGATGGGATTTTTCCACTTGTTCAGATTACGAACCTATGGGGACATAAATTCAAATTGAGGAAAGATAGATGTAGAATATATATGTGGAAATTTGCCTTTAGCCAGTGGGTGGTTAATTGCTGAGACAAACTTCCATCTGCCGTTGTGGAAGTTGATAGGTTAAATAAATTTAAGGAGGAACTGGACAAACATTTAGAGGGAATTGTTTTGTAAATTTTTTTTTTTTTTTTTTTTGGCTGATGCTGAATAAGCTCATACATTTCCTTTCTTGCATCAAATGCCACTACTACTACTCAGAGTGTGTGCTACTGCACTCCTGACCACTCAGCTACAGAGGCCTGGCAAAACCACCATATGATATTCCAACTTGAGTGGCTGTGTCTTTAAGTCAGAATATCAGCTCAAATAATGCTTCTAAAGTGGAGAACAAATTCATTGTTTGTTGATGTGCAGGGGCTCTCTTATACCTGCATCTCTTTAATGATATTGCATCCATCAATGAAGTGCTTGTACCATTCAAATATCCTACCTTTTGATAAAGCTTTTTCACCATACATATCAAGAATCATATCAAGCTGATTTCTTCAACAAAAACCAAAATTTTATAAATGATCTTTGTCCAAAGAGACATTCTAAAGACATAACGTTATGATGATACAAAATTAATTGGTGTCAACAGATGGCTTTCATGTAGTCAGTAAGGAGGTGGGATGTGAGATTATTCTAAAACAAGAACTTAAAAAGAAAAAGAAAAAAAAAAAAAAAAAGGAAAAGAAACAATGTGGAAACTCAGATATGTGCCTGTAGCATAACAATGCCTGTCCTCACACTGCCCATTTTATATTTTACAGTGAATCAGACACAGGAGATGACGTGACATTACATTATAATAATCCTAAAAGTTGCTTTGATAGATTTCAATTATGTTCTAGCGATTTAAATGTGGAATGCAATAACTTGGATCTTCCACTCACTTCTTTTCTCTTCTTCATTGAGAATGGAAACTTCTTTCCAATTAATTGATGGTATAAGATTAGGAGGATCCATATGACCAAACATTGCTTCATCACAGAATCACTGATTAGATATTCTATTTCATTTTTGCCATTTCTTGAAAAATCTAAAATTTTTGTAAGACAAAAACAGCCTTCATTATGGCTGGTTGGTTCATACTAAGCCATGGCAACAGTGAACAACATACACTCTTCTTTCCTTTCACCCATTCAACAAGGTTTACATAGCATGATATGCAATGTACATGTGGTGACCAACTTCCAGTGCCAGATTAAGGCAAAGGCTAGTAGGACTGCTTGGGCCTCCATTCTTTAAGGGGCACCAAAAACAGAACATCGAGGCAAGAAATATATATATATATACTTCTTAAAAGGGCACCGAAAAATCTTTCTACTCTGAGCATGGAAATACCTTGGTCCGTCTCTGCCAACTTCTGTCCTGATTTCTTAAGTGCATTTATGAAAGTGTACAAATTCATATGAGGAAATTGTCACATTACTTCAGAAGAAATTGCCAGTGTACTTGGTTAAGTTTATACGATCATCAGTGAGGAGTTACACTTTCAAAAAGTGTATGCGCAATGGATTCCTCAGTGTTTAACACCAAAACCAAAGGAATGACAACTTAATGTGTGCTCCATACCTCTTGGTCAGTATGAGCACAAAGGGGCTACATTCTTGAAATACACAGTGACAGTGAATTGAAATGTGATTATATTATTACACACCAGAAAGCAAATGTGGAAGTCCAGAGCAGTGCCATGCAGGCTCATCTTGATGGAAGATTTATTTTGGAGAGAGGAGAAACAGTGACAAGTGACAAATACTGTGATGTGCTTCTAAACCAATTAAAGCCAACAAATCAAAATAAACAATGTGGAAACTCAGATATGTGCCTGTAGCATAACAATGCCTGTCCTCGCACTGCCCATTTTACATTTTACAGTGAATCAGATACAGGAGATGATGTTTGAGGCATTACTCCATCCTCCATATTCAAGACTTAGCTCCATGTGATTATCACCTTTATTTGCCACTAAAAGATGCAATAAGAAGACATCACCTCTCATCAGAAGAAGATGTCAAGATGGAGATGCATAAATGGTTTCAACATCAATCACAAAACTTCTTCTCTTGAGGATTCCATGCATTAGTACAGGCAGTTCCTGCTTTATGAGTTTTCACTTTACGAATTTTTTTTTTGTTTTCAAGTATCAACAAAATCGAAAATATGACCATTAATTGCAAAAAATTAATGTTAAACGTTCATAAATACTGCACTTCAAACCACGTGCATAGCTATACAATACAGTGTATCCCGTGTTAAGATATTAATCCATTCCAGAGACACCATCGTATTGTGAAAATATCGTAATGTGAATCCAATAACACATTGTATTTTGGTAATTCGTTACACAACCTCGGAAGTTAAAATTTTCATTATATAACTCTCTAAAAGGTCATTTTTATAGTGTAAATTGTTTTAGTTACCAATTCGAATCATTAAAATGCACTACACTTTCATTGTTATCATATGTTCTGTTATAAGAACCAATTTTGAACGGCTTTGTGATATTTTTCTAAAGCACATTTCTGGAGGTCACTACCATAAAAAAATAAAAGCAATTTGCACTTTCTGTTTTATTGGGCTTTTCTGTTACTGCAATCAGTTATAAACGGGTAGTAAACTTGACTTGATGTTATTGCATTTGTGAAAATACTGATAGCTGGAATTGTGTGGGTTTTTTTTACTAGTTACCAGTTATTATGGTGAAATGTGTTTCCCCTTTACTGAAATCTTCAATCGTATAAAAAACAAATAAATTTTCAGAATCTTCTCTTCATTCCTTTTATTTTTTAAGCTTCATAAACTTGTTACTCCATGCAAATCGTGTTAGTTGCAATTTGTGAGTTCCGTTAAAAAATGCATAGGCATGCTATTGAAATTTATAAAGAAAAGAGAAGATTATCTTGGAAACAAATGCCTCATAGCATTTCTGAAGATGACTCCTTGTGCAACAAACCAAGTGCTGAGCCAATAATGAGTGATTGATGAGTGCGCATTTAGTCAATGATGATGAAGAATAAACATTCTTTAACATTTGTAAGTCATTTTCTTTATTATTATAATTTGCTTGGTTTTACAGGCTACATTTTCATTTCTTTGGATAAATCAATCATTGTTTAAACAAACTAATTAGCTAACTAATTTCACTGTTGAGAACTTAAACCCTATTTTTAACATTAGGTCTATGGGTAATAAATTCCTGCTTTACGAGCGTGCACTAGGAATGAATTAACTTGTAAAGTCGGGAACTACCTGTACACTTAGAGAAAATATGTCAAGCATAATGGGAACTATATTAAAGATTGAATATGCACAGCTCCCTTGTTATTTGTGAAATACAACTTTTATTTATTTAACTTTTGAGGTTTTAATTTGAATGACCTTTGTAATAAACAGTTTTTGTTTATAGACCAACATTGTGATTTTAGTGTAAATCATTCACATGCACATATAATGAAACTGGTAAAATCACACAACCATAGCAGTGTAGTTTCTCCATACATATTATCAGAAAAACTTATTTAAATAAAAATAAAACACACAATTAGCTTCAAATGCACACAGATGAATGGGTAAGAACCTGTTTATAACAGGGCCTCACAATATATGATTAATAATTATGATTTTTTTTTTTATCTTGTGTCCCCTCTACTCCTGTTTTGCCTATGTCCAGTAAGCAGTGCTTATTTTCTAATTATTATTATTAGAAACATGGTGCAAGGAAACCTGTTTTTTTGCTGGTGCAGCATAAGCTGCACCAGCGAGAGAGAGAGAGAGAGAGAGAGAGAGAGAGAGAGAGAGAGTCAAAAGTAGAAGGTAATCACCAAGAAAGAGAAGAATGATGATATCTGGCTCAGGACTCTGGGTGTGCCAAGCCCACACTCACCAGATGTGAGCCTAGTTTTGAGAAGGGTTGTTGTTGTGCCCAAAATCAGTTATTTCAGGGTTTTTTTTTTTTTTTTTAATTGTGACATGCTGTAAAATCTGTATGCCCAGATTCAGAATGAACAAAAAAGAATTAATTGCAAAGAACTGTTTTCTTTTATGTTACCAGAACCTTGTTGTTCAGTGTTATCTTTTCTTATTTCCTATGAAATCACATGCTCCTAGACCTACATTCAAATTGGTCACAGGTGAGTTTCCTTACAAGTACTGTGTTGTCTCACATCTATGAACTTATAATCTACAAAAATTAGGATTTTCATTAGTTTCCACAAAGTAGACAAGGAAGAAATTCAAATGCTAAGTGATTTTATTGGGGGAAGGAGAGTCATAAAATTTCATTAAGACTAACTAATGTCTTAAAGACTGATAAGCACATGACCTTTAAACTGAAAGCAGAAATTCTGTCAAAATTTATTTCAAAATATTTTACAAATCGTAATGAAATACTACATAAATTTCATAATTCATAAAATTAGTAAAGACAGTAAAGAAAATATAATTTTCTTTTTAATTCATATCGTTATATAAAACATTTCCCCTTTTAAATGATATAAAGCATAAATTACCTGAAGTACTATGGTGTCAAATCCTTCAAATTTTTCTATAAAGAAGGGAAAAAAATAATAATAATAAATAAAATTCACTTTTTTAAAGTTTTCTTATCAATTTAATGTAAAGAATTAGACATTTACAATAAGGGACACACACTTAACATAATATAAATTCTGCAAGCAAATTCAAGCGACAGTCATATTTTAGTTTTGAGAAAGGCTTTATGCACCATTTATACAAAATGCATCAGATGTTTTGGATAACATATATATTTTATTTTTTATAGACTCTATCACACATTTGTAATTTGTTGAGGATGGCTGAAGCCAGTTCATACTCTACTTAAAGAATGGATGGCAACAAGCACTTGAGCCAATAAAAGAGCAAAACAAGTAAGACAAAGAAATATCTATAAACATACTTCTGCAACAGACTCAATACAGAAATACACCAAAAAATTATAATACAGTCATCCCTGCTATAGTGCAGTTCACTTATCACTTGTTCACTAGAGTCTTTTGTATTCTGTTGATATCCTTCCGCAGATTTGTGTTTTGCTCCATCAGAATAATGCTTTTCACTCCAAACACTTTGGGAGGAGTCGCCCATTAGCAGGTGTTTGGGTGTGCGTGAGAGGCCCTGTTGAAAAAGAAAAAAAAATTGAATGCCCTTCAACTTGATTTTCCAAAAAACTGCAATTCAGAGTACTTGCCTTCAAAGGAGTGTTCTTTGATTTTAATTAATATTGCAATTAATAAGAAAATGATTGAACTGCCAGCCAAACTGGAAATGCCGAAAAGCATTTCTAATTTATAACAAGAATAAGCTGTCTGTTTATTGCACCAAAAAGTTATTTTATGTGTCCATGAGTAATTTGCATTTGTGTTATTTATTTTCTGTAGCTGTTTGTACTGGCACAAGTTCCTGGGGGTGGGGGGAGATGGGGGCTTTCAGGTGCAGTTGATAGTTCTACTCAGCTTCCAGTTTACAATTGCTTATATGCATTTTGCACTTGTGTGATTGATTTTAGTTTACCACATAGGTAGGTAGTTTCAATTTCTCTCTCTTTTCTTTTAAACTGGTCTCAAAGAGATCAAGTGGATCAGACAGTGCTAATAATGAGAAGTTGAAAGATCAAAAAACTTGTCAATGGAAATTAAATTGGACGTTCTAAAAAGACTGGATTTGGGAGAGTGCGAGATTTGCTATATTAGTGGTTTCGAGTGATCTAAAAACAAACAGAATTGCAAGCTGTTATTGTAAATACAGAATGATTAGTATAAGACAGAGCTACGATGCTCAATACGTTCTATGTTGTATTTCAATATTTGTAGAAAAATAAGAAATTTACAGCAATACGATATGTAGATAACTTCCTAATGACACTCTCCAGCAAATTAACGAAAATAAAATTAATGCAAAATGATTACAATAATACAATTAATTAAAAAACAATTAAAAGTTAAAATAAGTTCAATGCAAATGTTTTTCAAATTTTGAGTTGAAAAAAATTTGTTGAACTTGTTTTAACTTTTAATTGTTTTTTAATTAATTTTATTATTGTAATCATTTTGCATTAATTTTATTTTCATTTATTTGCTGGAAAGTGTCATTCGGAAGTGTTCTACGTATCATATTGAAGTAAATTTCTCTTATTTTTCTACAAATGTAAATATGTAAATAAAAATGTAAATACATGTAAGATTGTATAATTTTAAGGTAGGTACGTTTTCTTGCAACTTTCTTGAATATATACTCTATATTTTATTGTATAATTTGTGTATTTAAAGTTTATACTTAAAGGTTTGAATGTTTCTGCTACATTTAATATTATTATATAGAAATATGGTGCCTGAAAATCAGCCAGAAACACTTCGGCTAACCAGTTAAAATTATTAACACTATTTCCAATAGAAAAATCTCTCCTGTTTAACGCAAATTCACTTAAGTGTTCTGTTTTTGTGGCACCGATTAAGAGTACCAAGTGGGGGAACCCTGTATTACGATAGGAATGTAAGATGCTTTCCACAGGCAGTATTTTAGAAAAAAAAAAGTAGACTATCTTCAGAGTGATAGGAATAATGAGCAGAACTCACTGCTTGGATTTGAAAGTCACTCTGTAAAAGTTCATCAGAACTAAGCATTTCTAAAATAATGATGAGAAGGCACAAAGATTTATCTTTGAAAGTGTTCAAGTTTCAATGAGATAAGTGGTCCATAAAATGTGACAGTGACTTGCAGAAATTAAGTGATACATATGCTATTTTCTGACAAATGCACCATTATTAGAGTGCATGTATCAGAAACATATTTTTATATTTGAAGTAATTTGAAGTTATATTTGAAGTAAACACTCATTACAGGATTATCAAATTTTTCTGAACAAAAATTTAGGAAACAATAACCACTTTTTTGATAGTCATAAGACAAATATAGAGGGAAAAAAAAAAAAGATTTTTTTTTCCTGAATAGAAAATAATGTAATTCAATTCTGTAAATACACTATACATGTAAGGTTCTGCAATTTTAAGGTAGGTACATTTATTGCAACTTTCTCTACTTATGTTTTATTGCATAATTTAATAGTGTTAAGGGGGTTGTCACATGTGATGAAACAGGGCTCTTCCATTATGACCCATAAACTAAACAATTCATGAAATGGGCACATCGAACATCACCTGTAAACAAAAGGCCAAAACTTTCCAAATAATGAAATTAATTTCAAAATAAAATAATATCTTTCCTTCCTTTTCCCTTACCAAAGACTGGCTGAGTAGAATTCAACTTTCTTAGCTTCCTGCCAAAAAATATGATGGTTGTGACATCCAG
Source organism: Mastigoproctus giganteus (assembly GCF_048544385.1). Taxonomy (NCBI): domain Eukaryota; kingdom Metazoa; phylum Arthropoda; class Arachnida; order Uropygi; family Thelyphonidae; genus Mastigoproctus; species Mastigoproctus giganteus. The sequence goes on from NC_143577.1 coordinate 202,071,441, forward strand.
GTTGACAACAATTTATGGGCTCATGGGGTGTGGCCATGATTTCTACTGGTGTTTCATCAATTAGTTAGCATTAGTTGAGGCATATATGATGCAAGAAAGCAAGCTTATACAGCATCAGCCAAAAAAAAAAAAAAAAAAACCCTCCCCATTTCACCATCCGGTCATCACTCCAAATGTTTGTCTAGTTGAGCCTTAAATTTATTTAAGCTATCAACTTCCACAACAACAGATGGAAGGTGACAATTAACAGACAAGGGCATGTGTAAGTACTGCACAATTACTTACACATGTATGCAGGACCGAACTTATAAATAGGTGCATCAGGCCTCATGATAGATGGGGTCTCGCGGGGCCTCTGTAATTTCAAATTTTTAAAGTGATTTCTTTTTTGAATGCCCTGATCTAAACTAGGGCCCACTTGTACCTATCACGTAAATGGAGACAGGTGAAATTTATTGAAGTGTGGATGACTCATTTCTCCGAAAGAACAGATTAATTTCCAGAATAAAGAAAAATCACTCTCTCCTAAATCTCTAATAGGGTGTAACAGTAGAACAGGTTGACCACAGCATATTATCCGCATTGGGAATATACCTTAATCTTTTCCGCTGGCTATGAACACAAGAAAGCAGTTGACCAGTGCGACTTCTTGGTACATTATGTGGGAGAGGCAATTGTAAAGGTGCTATGAACACCACTAAATTGTGGAATGTTAATCCTTTTAGTTCTCAATTCATGCTTTCTACAGCAGCAGCTCTATTGCCTAAAGGCCAGAGGTGCGAACAATGCGTATCCAGGTCTCGAAATCAGTTTGTTATATGGAAATTTAATTCATTCTACAGAAACTATTTTAATTGGACCACCCATGGATATATAAGCTGCGACCTGAAAATTGTAACATTTAGTTTAATTGTCGATGTGCCAAGTTAAAGCGTGATACGTAGGAGTGCACACACTGAAGTAAATATAGGCATGTGTCTATCTCTCTGAAAGTTGTGTTGTAGTTTAATAAATTTTGATTCTGTTGCAACAGAAAATTTAAATATCATTATCTATGTAATGTTTCGTTATCTATTTTGACTGTGGCATACGTTTTCCTTATTGAAAGCTTTTTGTTTTCTAGCTCTTAAAATATGAATTGATTCAAGTGTTAATTTTTTATACTAAATCAATATCATTATCAGTTATATTACTCTTAAGCTATGTTAACTATAATCTCATTTGAATTAAAAATCTGAAATTGTCAATAAACAACAAATTAAATGAAGCAATAATTAAAACAATGATATATTAATATTTAAGAAGGCACTAATCATAATAGCAGCAACTATGCCAAAGAAGAAAATGTTTCAAATATTGAGTATATGTACAATATTATTAATGATGGACATTATTAGATCGACATTTTCGAATGTTGAAACAATTCTGAAAATATTTCTCACAATTGCCCGTGACAAATGCAAGTGGTGAACGATCTTTTTCAGCAATAAAAAGAATAAAAACTATTTACGAAATAATTTAATGCAGGAAAAAAAAAATCCAATTTATCATTATTATTCGTCGAATTCAAGGTAACGAACTCTAAAAATTACGGCGACATAAACGATAAATTTGCGAAATTAAGAGCAAGGAAAAAAAAAAAATTAACCGTTTGTGAAAACTGTTCGTTACTTATATTTAAAACAATCCAATTTTTTTTCCCTTCTCTTCTCTGTGTCCCATCTCCTAACAGATGGTCAGCGACCACAACGGCAAATGTAACTTACTTTATATAACCAACAGTATATATTATTTTTATATGCCTTTAATAAAGTACTGTTCAGAATATAAAATAAGTTAAAATAATTAGTTTGAAAAAATAAAATAAAATAAGATTTACGATATATATAATATCAAATGGAAATAGAAAACAACAGTAATCTTCTATTCCTGGACATCCTGTTCAAAAAAAAAAAAAAAAAGAGCTACACACGGAAATTTACAGGAAGCCCACTGATACTGGAATCATACTAAACTACAAACTCTGCTATCCTTTCTCTAATAAAATCGGCATTATAAAGTCCTTCGTCCTAAGAGCTTACAGAATTTGTAATGAAGATAATCTACAACAGGAACTACAAACAATAACCAGGCTTGCCATGAAGAATGAATTTCCTGTACACATCATCAACAAAGCCATAAAAGACACCTCATCCATTACACAACCCCAACCCAGCAGGGATAGAGGAACCTCCACATGTATACTGTACACACTATCAGTCAGCACTAAAATTGCTACAGAAGTCAGGAAATTTGGTATCGTCACCTTTTTCAAAAGTTCAGCTCCATCAAGCAGATCATAAAACAACAGTTCAACAACCCCGACAAGCCTAGTGGTCTTATCTATAAAATAGACTGTAGGTGTGGGGGTACATATATAGGTGAGTCATACAGAAGTCTACACTGAAGAATCAAAGAGCACAAAAAAGATGTACAATATGGAAAAATTCTAAAGTCTGACACAGCCCTTCACGCTTTCCAATGTGGCGATACTTGGTAGTCCAAGAACACCAGAATCCTTTCTACATATAGGCAATATACAACAAAAGCAAATTCAAAGAAGCCTTTCTCATAAAAATGTTCGGAACCTCAGCAATCAATAGAAAACAAGGAGTAGAGTTCAACCTGCGATATTTTCATCTTTTTAAAAAGAAAATAGAAGAGGAAATGAGGAACCATGAAAAGAAAATAGGCCAGTTGTCCAGAGGAGTAGCCCACATACAACTCCTTCCAGACTGCCAGAACCAGCCAGCAACACCAAGCCTGATTTCCAGAGTAGGAGAGCAAAGGTCACCTCAAGAATCCACTACACAAGAACTCCAAATCTCAGATAAAATACCCGGCAGAATTCTATTGACTATTGGAATTAATCCCTCACCTATAAATTTACTTCTGGAAACTTCTTGCCTGTATACACACATCAGGTTTCTGGGAGCATTGGCAAGAGAAGTCTGTCAGCAGGCAAGAATTTAATCTCTTTGTATTTACTTAATTTAATATCTGGTTTTATTGTTAACAATATTTTTTTTAACAATAGTTAATAGTTAACTATAGTTAACAATATATAGTTGACAATAGTTAACAATTGTTTTATTGTTAACAATAAACCAAAGCACCATCCGTGTAGTAATAGGGCGTTATGTTAGATTGCTTCTTCCTATAAAAAGACACCTTGACACATTTTTCCAGAAGATTCCACTGCTGAAGCTGAGAACCTAGTAACTGACCCTTGGTTTTAGAGAGGTCCAAATCTCTGACCAAATCATTCAAATGTGCCTGAGTGATTAGGTGAAGCTTTGCAGTATCATGAGGAGTTGAAAAGTCTGTAACTGTACTTGTTATGGGTTCCGCATCTTCTGGAGACTCCTTTTCTGATCCTGAAACAGAGTCAAGTCCATAAGTTACTGGTGGCTTTTGCACTAGCATTGTAAAATTGTGAGGAACCGGCCTTAGAGCAGAAGGTATGTTGGGATACTCTACTTTATGCTTGGATTTCCAAGAAAAACCAGAAATATTGATCATTAGCATAGGTACATAGTGCAAGAAAGTAAGCTTATATAGCAACAGCCAAAAAAAAATAAAAAATAAATAAATAACCCTTATTTCACACATCCACTCACTCCAAATGTTTGTCAAGTTCTGCCTTGAATCTATTTAAGCTATCAACTTCTACAACGACAGATGGAAGTTTGTTACACCAATCAACAACCGCTGGCTAAAGGCAAACTTCCACACATCTATCCTACAACCAACTTTCCTCAATTTGAATTTATGCCCTCTCAGATGATTATTCTGAGCAAGAGGAAGAATCCCATCCGCACTGAGCGTGCTCAAACCATTCAAGGCCTTATACACCTCATTCAGATCACCTCGCAGGTACCTAGTCTCCAGACACTGTAATTTGCAAAACTTAAGCCTTTCTTCGTAAGAGGAACCCTTGTTCCATTCACTAATCTTGTTGCCCTTCTCTGTACTCGTGGAAGTTGATAGCCTAAATAATGCCTAAATGATAGCCTGTTGTCGTGGAAGTTGATAGCCTAAATAAGTTTAAGGCTCAGCTGGACAGGTATTTTGAACGAACAGAAGGGTGAAGTGGAAGTGGTTTTTTTTTTTTTTTTTTGGCTGATGCTGCATAAGCTTGCTTTCTTGCATCAAATGCCTCTACTAATGCTAATGCTAACTTACTCGTTCCAACAGCTCTACAGCCTTCTTAAAATGAAGCCTCCAGATCTGTATACAGTACTCAAGGTGTGGTCTGACCATTGCCTTATTACAAGAGGATAATGATCTCCTTACCCCTGCTAGAAAAATTCCTGTATATCATTGACAAGACACCATGAGCTACTCTTGCAGACCATCTGCACTGCTCAGAAAACTTCATATCTGCCTGCACAATTACTCCCCAGGACCTTTTCATTCTCTACCACTGTCAGTGTGGTACCACACTGACAGTGGTAGAGAATGAAAAGTAATCACAGTGTGGTTACTCTGGGATTACTGCTTCCCATATGTAGCACTTTACATCTGTCAATGTTAAACTTCATTTGCCACCTCTCAGGCCATCTGCTCAACTTTTCTAGATCCTGTTGCAGCAGCAGCAGCGTACTGTCATTAGTGTCATTAACAAGCCTGCCAACCTTCGTATCATCTGCAAACTTGGACATTAAGCCTGATATACTCATCAATATCATTTATAAATACAGAAAACAACAATGGACCCAACACTGAACCCTGAGGGACTCCACTAATAACATTAGTCAACAAAGAGCAGTGTCCATTGATTACCACTCTCTGTCTTCTCCCACTCAACCATCCCTTTATCCATAGCAAAAATTTGCCTCCAATGCCACACTGCTCCAATTTGTGCAGTAGTCCTCCATGTGCAACAGTATCAAAGGCTTTTCTAAGATCCAAATATATGATATCAAAGTTATTCCTTGCATCCAGTTCCTTTGTGACTACATCATAGTATCCAATCAAATTAGTCAGACAAGACTTCCCCTTAACAAACCCATGCTGTGTCCGAGCTATAACTGAAGTCTTGTCTAAATGATCCTGCAATGCTTCTTTAACCAGTGCCGCCATTAATTTTCCTGGAACAGAAGTTAAACTCAAAGGTCAATAAAATTACTTGTGTCAGCCTTTGATCCTCCTTTGTGAATTGGAGTTACATTTGCACATCTCTAGTCTGTGGGTACCTCCCCTGAGTCCAAGGAAGCTCTCATAATTATGGCTAAGGGTTTGCTTACTTCCTTTGCTGCCTCCTTTAATATAACTGGATAGATCCCATCCACCCCAGGTGCCTTTCTTGTGTTTATCTTCAACAATTTCTCCTCCACTTTACTCTCAGTTATTACAAGATTATCAGGCTTACTACCAGAGTTGAATACACCTGTTGAATACACCTCTGGCATTCCCTTCCCTGAATAACTCCTCATGTATGAATGTCGATGTAAAATATTCATTTAGTTTGTTAGCTACCTGAGCAGGATCATCAACAGTTGACCCATCGATATCGAGTGGACCAATCTGATTCATCCCCTTCCTTCTAGAGTTTACATAAGTAAAGAACTCTTTGCATCAGCAGAGTTCACCGGAACAGCAAAAGACATCGATTTATGACTACCACTGCCAGCCTATTAATGTCCTTGAACACGAACTATAGGAAATCTTTGGAGTCCATGCTTTATCTTGATCTCCGACCTCACATCCAAAATAGTAGGCTTTTTTCACAAGTTGTGACAGTGGCTTCCGCTGCGATTTTAATACCATTTCTCCGCAAATGTAATTAGGCTTATTTCACCAAAAATGTGACATATTTCATGTGTGGTTGAGGTATGCGCACATAAGAACACAATTAAGAAATTGTAGATTTTTATTTCTAATTTAAACACAGTTCACGATTTACACTAATGCACAACACTTGTTTACAAATACTAATTCACTAAAACACTTGTTCACTTTGTTCACCACTCACTCTCTGAAACGTGTACGCTTTTTGAAAAAGAAAATGCTTGCTTGGTGTGGAACTCACTCATACATATCAAGGGTTTAGTGGCAAACAAGATTAATTACAAAATTGCATTTTCTTTTTGCGATAATTTTAGTTTTACTTTATGCAAATAACAATGCATATCATGTCAGAGAATTGTCTCTGTAGTACTTTACAAGTTAGCTTAGGCTGTAAGTACATTTCCAGTAAACCAAGAAAACGTCAAATGACTTTTTTTTGATTAATTACGAAAACATCAACTACAAAATTATTTTGTGGTTAACATTGTTTGACACTAAACCCCCAATATACCAGTGAAAAAGTTTCTAGAAGGCTTGCAATGTTGCTAGAGAATTCTGTCGAAGGTTCCAGAAATGTCCTGACCCTTCTTCTGCATGTAACAATATTCCAGAGTGTTCCAAAACATTCTTGAACGTTGTAGAACGTTCCTGAATGTTCTAGAAATCTTCTGAATTTTCTAGGGAAAAAAAATAATAAATAGATAAAATAGATGGAAAAGATGATTAAACCAACTACAGGTCTTAGTTTTGGTCATTAACCTATGATATTTGAAAACTGAGGATGATGAGAACTTTTTAAGCACACATCTGAGTTTTTGAACGTATTTCTGATGAGAATCTGTTGAAATCATTTCGGGGGGAAATTGATGCCAACCAGTGTCATTAGCATCAATGATTCATTGATTTGATTTTGTTTATAGCTTGGTACACATTTTTATTTTTCTGCTTATGCTGAGGTTAGTTTATGTACATAGAATAAACTTTTGATAAAATTTTGTGCTGAGCTCAAAATTGTAAATCATCTCTTTTGTGCTGATTTACAGCTCAGTACAAAAGTAAGTGTTCACTTTTAGCTATAAATTCTAGTTTTAGGTTTGTCTTCAAATGCAACTATTATTTATGAATTTTCATAATTCCGAGGATTTCAGAATGTTATTTCTGAACATTTCAATTGCACACTGAATAGGCTCTCTCAAATACAGATGGCAGCAAATCTGTTAAACTGCTTATTAACATAAAGAGATATATAATAAAATGTTTATCAAACTCTTAACCTTATATGATAAAATAATATCTTAAATTGACACACACACACACACACACACACCCTTAATTTGTACTTATCACTAACCTTCTCCTATAGGATCAGGAGGTCCTATGCTACGACCAGGATAACTAGTACCACACCATCCCCTTTCTAAAGGCGTCAACCTAGTTCGTCTGATGCTCATTTCATTTCTCAGTGCAACAAGCTTCTTTTCTCGTTCATCATCTGGAGGTAGCTCTACTCTCTGCACAATTTCTTTTCCCCTGATGATAGGGCTATTTAGTCCAGGCCATACCATATTAATTTCGCCTACAGAGTTCAAAACATGTAAAATACATTACAAAACATAGTAAGAACAAAATGTTGCAGGATTAATAAGCTCTTTTCTTTTAGGCAAATGCCTTTAAATATATATGTATTAGATCATTTGATCTGATATATAAGTATACATATAATAAATAAATACTCATTTTACTGCCAATAATACAGACAAACCCACTGTGAGCTTATATGTTGAAGAAGAAGAAAGAAAAACACAACTGATAGGACAATATTTTTGTTGTTCTTTAACTTGTAGAGTTGTTCTTCAAAAATATATCAATCATGTATGTCAGAAATGGTCTAATGGTGTCCTACTGCTATGGTTTAATTCATCAAGTACAGTGGATTCCGGTTATTTGGGCCACCGGTTAATCGGGGCAGCCATTTATTTGGGGCAAATCAAGAAAATAGTCAGGGTTTACTTTGTTTATTTGGGACAATATGCCGTTTAAACGGGGCAGGAGACCACAGCACTGGAGATTACCCTACGATTGTCTCCAACTGTACCACATGGTTTGGTCAGATTTCTGGAGGTCACAACCATAAAAAAATAAAAACAATTAGCAGTCACCTGTTTATTGTGCTTTTCTGTTAGTGCAATATATCATAAACAGATAGTAAACTCGATCTTATTGAATGTGCGATAATACCGACAGCTGGAATTCTGTGGGTTATTATGGTGAAATGTGTTTACACTTCCATGAAATCTTCAATCATATAAAAAAATTAATTTTCAGAATCTTCTCTTCATTCCTATTTTTAAAGCTTCGTAACTTGTTACTCCGTTCTCACTTGCACATATCGTGTTACTTGCAATTTGTGTGTGCTGTGTTTTG